>NC_072493.1:9190882-9498529 GCF_027574615.1 Eptesicus fuscus
GCCCCATGGGGAAGATTTCATTTTCCCATCGGAGCAGGCGCTGGAGGTGACAGGCAGATGGCCAGCCCCATCCCCCTCGGGGATTGGGAGGTGGAGGGGGCTCCTGGGCGTCACTCTCCGGGCCCAGCTGTGACGCCATCTCCGCGCGCCCGGGGCGGGACGCGCTTTACGTCATCTCCGGGCGCCCGGCGGGGGGGGGGCGCTGGGTGTGGGGCGGCTCCGGGGCCGGGGATGGCGGCGGCCGCGGTGGCGGCGGCTCCGGCACGAGCGGGTGGAGCCCGAAGAGCGCCGTGAGATGGGCCGGTGAGTGTCGCCAGGAGCGAGGGCCTCTGTGCCGGCCTCGCGGAGGCCAAGCGGGCCTGGGCTTGGGGCCCCGGAGGAAGTGGCCCCCGGAGCCCGCCGCCCCGTCGAACCGCGGACCGAGGCGGCGAAAGAGGCCGCGCTCGGACCCCCGCGCCCTCCCCTCCGACGCTGTCCGGGGGGCGGCCTCGGGCCACGGCGACCCCGCGGCTGTGATCCCTCTGGCCGGGGTGTCCCGAGTCCTTGGGGGCAGGAAGGGGCCCCCAAACAAGGAAGCATCACCTGCGGGCCCTCTCCCCTGCCCCTCTGCTTTAAGGGACGACCCCCCTCCCCCCGTACCACACACTCTAAACGTTGAATTAATTCCCAATTTCGGCCCCTACCCTTTTGGGAGCAAGGATTGAGGGATCCCAGGAAGCCATACCCCCCAGTGTCTCCCAAGCTCCTCTCTTGCTGGCGGGCGCACCTCTCGCCCTCAGCGAATTCTGGTCCCCGGCGGGGTTCAGCCTCTTGATTCTTTGGTTCTGCTGGCAGCGTTGGCACCGCTCTGGAGCAGCCCCCCTGCCCCGTTAGCAGGGTAGCCGGCCGCGTCTTCCCCTTTTGAAATCCTCATTGAGCCCCTCCAGAGGCCGAGGTTTCAGATTCCGAACTGTGTTGAGCCGCTGTGGGAACCTGGTGCACAGGCTTGGCTCTTTGTTGTCATTCCCGCAGACCTTTTGCCTCTTTCAGTCCTTTTATGAGCTTGTGTTTGGCTAACCCCTCAGTGACCCAGAGGCAGGTTTTCTTTAATGTTTTAGTTGCAGGGAGCAAGGCTCCTGCCAGGGTTGAAGATGTGACCCCCGTTTTGGGTGGGACTGCTTCCCATTTACTGGAACTGCCCAGCAAAGAAGGGATTGCACGACTTGTGCCCATTGTGTAACTTGTGTTTATGGAACTAAGAATTTGTCTTTCCACCTTGGTTTCTCCTCTCATCACCTTCTTGTATGTATCCCCACTGGGCCAATCTTAAGAGAGAAAGGTGGCCTTCAGTTTGGTTTGAGGCTTGCAGTGTTCCTGAGGACTTGGGCAGGAGAATGGGTAGTTTCTGAGTCCTGGTCAGCACTGCTTTCGGCGTATTCAGAGATTAAGGCTCTGTTCTTCAGCACTTGATGTTTCTGGCATATGTGTAGATTCAGATATTGACAGTTTGGCACGAGTTTGTTTTCCCACGGTTAGCTGCATGAGGACCAAGGCAATGTTTTTTCATTTTTGTCCTCCCTGATTCAGCACTTGTACAAAGTTGTCACTCAGAAAATTTTACACACACACAGGAGACCTTTTTTTTTTATCCTGAAAATCTGTTAATAAGGCTTCCCCTTGAGTAACTCCCCCCTGACCTCTTTTTCTGCCCCAGAAACATAAATAATTGTTCTTTTCTCTCTAGTGCCGCTTTTCTCATTTAAATAACCTCCACAACCATGTTTTCATCAGCTCTGAATAAAAGTGAACTCTGTGAAGTTGATTTTTCCTGCTTCCCATTTGTTCACTTGGGAACAATGTTGAGTCTTCCGCTTTTATTTGTGCATTTACCTAAATTGGGATCGGAAGTAAATTTAACCTTTGGGGAATAGGTACAGGTAGAGAATGAAGGATCTAATGTTAAGGCAAACAATGAGATTTGACATGGAAAATTTTTTCCAGGGATGTCTTCCTACAGATAAATGTGCTGTTACCTCTAGAGAAGAGTACTAGGCAAGGATTCATGGAGTTTAATGTCTTTGTGGCTTTGGAATTACTTTTCTTGATGATCCTGGGAGGGGTCAGAGGTGAGGCTCCTGTTTACTTTATCCCTATGTCTGTCTTCTAGGCTCCCACACCAGCGGGGTGAACACTGCTTCTTACTACGGCTGCTCAGAAGCACCATTGGAAGCTCAGGTATTACAGGCGCTTTGGATACCTTGTTGCAAAAAAAAAAAAAAAAAAAAATCTGGGATTCAACAGTGGAAAAAACAGAACAGACTGTAATATAGAAATCTCTTTTCAGATCCAAACCACTGGAGCCTGATTGGAAGAAATAGGTGACAAAGTTCATATGCATTGAAGTGTTCAGACCAAAAAGATACTTTATGACAATGGACAAAAGCATGTATGAAAGGTGACGATAAGAGAAAGGGGAGAAAGAACTTTCTTACCAATCACACAGACCTAAGATAGTAACAAGCAGGCATATTTGGAGAAATGTAATCAGAATTTTAGGAAGCGGTGCCTAGAGCACACCTTCAGAGGAAAAGGAGCCATTGACAAAAGAAAAAGGAAAGGGGATGAATGAAGAAAGCAAACTGCAGGTGGTCAATGAGAAGAAAAGAAGCTGAGTCTTCCACTTTTATTTGTGCATTTACCTAAATTGCCAGACTAGGGAACACGAAGTCTATGTGAGGTCAGAAGAGTTTTGTTGCTCTTTGGGGAGGAGGAAAAACAAATAAATTGTAGAACACTATTACAATCACTCTCCCCACAGAGCCCAGGTTTGAATGTGGTATTTCCTGGGACAAAGGATACTAATGTTCATAACAGATTTAGGGAGCAAGGTTTGAAAAAATAAGACACAAGCAGACCTGAGGACTTATTTACACCTGGGTTCTTGAGATGGTGGTGATATGAGGCAAAAGAGAATGAGAGTTTAATCAGGCCTGGGGTGGTGGACTGGGAATAGGTGAGATCATAATCCAAATTAGGCTGGCAAAAGGAAGTGAGGATGAGGTCATATGTTCAGGAAAGAAGATAGCACAGTAGTCTTTGGTGGCAAAAGAAGAAACTTGGGAGGAAAGAGCCAGCAGCAAAGACCATGTGTTCAATTCCCTCTTAGGAAGAATGCTGAGAATAGTCAAGTCCCCATCAGAGGCACAACTAATCATGAAGCTGTTGGTCTCCGGGTTTGTTGAATGCTTGTCCTTGGAGCTCTGTGGTTTTATGACTGTTTCTTTCATGTCCTAGGCTGAATGAGTAAGGAGGTAGCATCCTTGTCTGGCCCTCTCTCAGACCTCCTTTTTCCCAATAGTCCTCTTTGTTACATCTTCCTGCGTGGGCACAATTCCTGCTATTTCCTTTGATTTGGTTCACCCCTAGGTTACTTTTCTTTGCCTCTGATTTGTTCCCTAGCAGATGTGGGCGCCCCAGCCAGCAGCAGAGAGGGTTCAGGGGAACCACAGAGAAGCCCCTTCTGATGCCCCAAGGAACAAGCCGACCCCTTCCAGGCTCCAGGAACATCACAAAGCAATATGAAACCTGTTCATGAAAGGAGTCAGGAATGCCTTCCACCAAAGAAACGAGACCTCCCCGTGACCAGCGAGGATATGGGGAGAACTACCAGCTGCTCAACTAACCACACACCCTCCAGTGATGCCTCTGAGTGGTCCCGAGGGGTTGTGGTGGCAGGGCAGAGCCAGGCAGGAGCCAGAGTCAGCCTGGGGGGTGATGGAGCTGAGGCCATCACTGGTCTGACGGTGGACCAGTATGGCATGCTGTATAAGGTGGCTGTGCCACCTGCCACCTTCTCCCCAACTGGCCTCCCATCTGTGGTGAACATGAGCCCTTTGCCCCCCACATTTAATGTAGCGTCTTCACTGATTCAACATCCAGGAATCCACTATCCCTCAATCCACTATGCTCAGCTCCCACCCACCTCTCTGCAGTTTATTGGGTCTCCTTATAGCCTTCCCTATGCTGTGCCACCTAACTTCCTACCGAGTCCCCTCCTTTCCCCGTCTGCCAACCTTGCCACTTCCCACCTTCCACACTTTGTGCCATATGCCTCGCTCCTGGCAGAAGGAACCACTCCTCCCCCCCAGGCTTCATCCCCGGCTCATTCATTCAACAAAACCCCCTCTGCCACCTCCCCACCTGGGCAGTTGCCGCATCACTCCAGTACTCAGCCACTGGACCTCGCTCCAGGCCGGATGCCCGTTTATTATCAGATGTCCAGGCTACCTGCTGGGTACACCTTGCATGAAACCCTTCCAACTGGTGCCAGCCCAGCTCTTACCCCTCAGGAGGGTCAGTCTGCTCTGGAAGCAGCCCCTGCCAATGGACAGAGACAGCGAGAGAGAAACTTAGTCAGACGGGAAAGTGAAGCCCTCGACTCCCCCAACAACAAGGGCGACGGCCAGGGACCGGTGCCAGTGGTAGAATGTGTGGTGGATGGACAGTTGTTTTCAGGTTCTCAGACTGCACGGGTAGAGGTGGCGGTGCCAGCACACCGAGGGACCCCAGACACCGACCTCGAGGTCCAGCGGGTGGTTGGCGCTCTAGCTTCTCAGGACTATCGTGTGGTGGCAGCTCAGAGGAAGGATGAGCCTAGCCCCCTCAACCTGTCCCATCATACCCCTGACCATCAGGGCGAGGGGCGAGGGGCAGCCAGGAACCCAGCAGAGATGGCCGAGAAAAACCAGGCCCGGGGGTTCTGCCCTCAGTCCCATCAGGAACCGGTGAAACATAGACCTTTACCCAAAGCAATGGTTGTAGCCAATGGCAACCTAGTGCCCACTGGAACCGATGCAGGCCTGCTGCCCATGGGCTCGGAGATCCTGGTGGCATCGAGTTTGGACACGCAGGCCAGAGCCATCTTCCCAGACAAGGAGCCAACGCCACCCCCCATTACCTCCTCCCATTTGCCCTCCCATTTCATGAAAGGCGCCATCATCCAGCTGGCTACAGGGGAGCTGAAGCGGGTGGAGGACCTCCAGACCCAGGATTTTGTGCGCAGTGCCGAAGTGAGCGGGGGGCTGAAGATTGACTCTAGCACAGTCGTGGACATTCAGGAGAGCCAGTGGCCTGGATTTGTCATGCTGCATTTCGTGGTTGGTGAGCAGCAGAGCAAAGTGAGCATCGAAGTGCCCCCCGAGCACCCTTTTTTTGTATATGGTCAGGGTTGGTCCTCTTGCAGCCCTGGGCGGACTGCACAGCTCTTCTCTCTGCCCTGCCATCGGCTACAGGTGGGAGATGTCTGCATCTCTATCAGTTTACAGAGCTTGAACAGTAATTCAGTTTCTCAGGCCAGCTGTGCTCCCCCAGGCCAGCTGGGCACCCCCCGAGAAAGGCCTGAGAGGACAGTCTTGGGACCCAGAGAGCAATGTGACAGTGAGGGGAAGAGCCAGCCATCGGGCGAGGGCTCCCGAATGGTAGAGCCCTCGCAGCCAGAGCCTGGTGCTCAGGCCTGCTGGCCAGCTCCAAGCTTCCAAAGATACAGCATGCAAGGGGAGGAGGCACGGGCTGCGATGCTCCGTCCCTCTTTCATTCCACAGGAGGTAAAGCTGTCCATCGAAGGGCGTTCCAATGCAGGAAAATGAACCTCTCTCCCTGACCAGACTGGGCTCTACCCCAGAACTGGGCCTCACCGCGAGCAGGCAGAGGATTTGCACATGTTGAGCAGGGAATGGCTCTCTTGGCAGTGAGATTGGGGGCGGGAGGTGAGGGGAGAGGAGGCATGAAGGCAGCCTCCCAAGGCAGGGTCTGTTGCTCATTACCCTGTGGCATCCTTTAGGACAGCCCCCAGAGGATGCTGTGATGGGGAGCAGCAGGCCTGGGCCCAGGAAGTAAGGGGGTGCATGCAGAATAAGAAACATTCCAAATATCAGGGCCTCCCTGTTCTTTCCTCCCCATCCCCAGCTCCTAAAAGGGGAAAATCAGGTTTTGGGAGCAGGTGGCAGAGGGAGGGATCAAAGAAAGAGCCAAAAATGATGATCCACAGCTTATAGTAGCAGTTCAACTGTCTGAAGTTTTTTTTTGTTTTTTTTTTTCCTTTTTTGTGGTGGGAGGGCAGGAGGCCCCATGGTTGGAATAAGGGGGTTCCCACCCAGAACTCTTCTTTTGAGAGCTGTGCACTTTAAATGGTAATTTTGTTACACAGATGTCTGTGGCTGGTTTGTGGGGGAGGAGTACTCATCTGCGGGACTCTGGTTGATCCTGCTTCAGCCCTTTTCCATTTCTCTTCGCCATTCCTTCCACAAACTTCTAGCACCAGGAGAGAGAGAAGCCCCTCCAAGGTTCAGAGTGAAGTCATGCTTTGGCGGGGACCCAGTCAGGGGACTTTGGGAGAAAGACCATATGGCCAGACTGAATGGGCTCTAGGCAGGTTTTTTGGAAAGGTAGCTGACCTAACAAAGCTCCTCCTACCCAGCATGCCAGACCTGCTACAAAATTGTACTGAATCTAGTTGGTAATGGTAACTTCTGGAAGAACCAGTGGACCTTTTCCCCCAGGCCCTGCACCCCTCTGTCTGTGTTGTGCCTAAGTGCCTGCGTGGCGCCCACCCTTCTGCTGCCCTAACCCCTCTGCATGGTTTCTTGACCTGGGCCTAATTTGTAGCTGCACTGCCTTTCCCCTTCTGCAAAACCGGTTTTGTCCACTTTGACCAAGACCTCTAGTTTTTGGTGTGTAGGGGTCTCCCTGGTTTCCCCTTCAATTATATTCGCTGTTTTTAAAAACTCAGAAAGAATCATGTCCCTTCTGCAGCAGAACAGCTTGGTGGAGAAACGAGAAGAGAACTGTACCCTGGGTCAGGGCAAATACACCTGGCAGGGCAGTTTTTACATAGCTCCTCCCATTTTAATTCCACTTCCTCTCCTAGCCGTCCCCTTTTCCAGCCAGCTCTAAGGTTCTGGGATAGTCTTGATGACGTTTCAATACCTGAAGTCACCTAGATTTCATTTTGTGCTGGGGTATTCCTCTGCAAAGAGTATTTTCAATCTTAGTTGCATTTGCCCCTCTGTGTCTTAAACCCACATTTTTTTTTTACAACTTTTAGCAGCAGCTCAGGCTGTGGGATTCTACTGGGTATTGAGAATTAGGCTCCCCCACCAGCTTTCAGGTGAGTGGGTGGGTTTTTTGTTTGTATTTCAGGGGTCTTTAGACTCTTGAAGCAACTCAGGGTATTGTCCACCCAGCTCTCTGGTGAGGCTTCTCCCAGGGTATGATCCTGGCATTTCCTTTAGAAATGTCTTCGGATGGGTCAAGGCCTGGCCTGTCATCAGGAGTCTCCAACCTCTGAGGTCTGATCTCTGCTCTGTCAAAGACTTTAGGCAAGTCTTGTGACCTCTCACTCTTTCACTTCCTCCCCAGCTGCCAAATGGGGATAAATAATCTTACCTACCTCCTGGGGGGAGGGGGAGTTCTGAGAATGGAGTCATTCTTAGTGTTCAGGTGCTAAAGGTTGTTCTCCTGGGGGAACAAAGTGGCTGAAACTGGCTTGTTTTTCACAAGCCCTACACTCCACTGTTTTATTCCTTGAGAGCAGTTACCTGGTCAGTCGCCTTTTGGAGGCTCATCCAAAGGAAGCTGCTGACCTGACCGCAAGTACTTAAGTCTCTGGTTCACCTCAGAACCAACACCAGCCTTGTCTGGTGAGCACTCAGCCTTGTACTCATTTGGGATCATGCCCTTTCCCTCCTCTGCTCCCCATTCTCTCTGAATGCTGCTTTCTTTGGTTTACTTCCTACGTGGGGGCCTCTGGGGCTGAGTCTTGAGGAATCTTCTCAGATGATGGCCCTTGGAGAAGGTCTTCTCTCTGGCTGTTCCATGAGCAACTCATCCCTAGGGATTATTGTTTGCATGGGTTTCGCAGAAACATCCTTCTTACAGGAAGGTTCATCAACTGAATACAGTGACGTGCACATGGTAGACACTCAAGAAATGTCCATCAGGGACACCAACTGAGCTTCCTTATGGGAGCAGATCTATATCTAACTAGATACCTGCCAAGTAGTTTAAATCAAGTAACCCTCCTGTACCCAGCTTGGTAAGTTCCACTTAATCCTGGAAAGAAAATCTCGTGCACCTTGACAAGTTGGGCGCTGCCCTTTCTGATGCTGTTCCTCTTCTGTCTCTTGCTGGGAAGGCAATACCAGCAGCTCCCCTGATACTGTGCCGTGAACATGTAATATACATTAATACTTGATTTTGCTCAGCTGCAGAGGGGTCTTTTGTAAAATATGGTCTCCCAGAAAAAGAAGCTCTGTGCTGTAATTCTTGGTCAGAGCTGTGGCATTCCCTTTGCCTTTTCCCTCTGGTTCAGTCTTCCAGGCATGAGGAGTAAGAGTAACTTACAGCGTTCCATTCTTATAGGAATTTCATAAGTTTGCAAGAGATCTAAGTGGTTTTGAGAGAGTGAGCATTTTAGTGGGAAGCTGTCAGCTTTTGGGGGAATAGGCAATTGAAGAAGGCCAGAGCCAGTCCCTTGTCAGGGGTAGGACATTCCCAGAGCTTAGGGATAGAAAGGAGCACTGCTAACTTTGGCACAAAGTAGAAATACCACTTTGAAAGTAGGGGAACCAGGTAAAGGATGGGTATTGGATCATCATTCCTATCAAGATTAGTGTACATGGTGGTGGGGAGGGGGTTATGTAGGGAGCAGGTTATGTAGGGAAGCAGAGCCTGAGAGTTCAGAGCTGAGCACTCGTATCTATGCGGAGGGGCCCCAGCGGATCTGGACTGACCCTTCTTTACGCTTGGTCCCAGTTAATCATGCCAAGGGCTTTGGTCTGTGCTGCTTTGCCATTGCTGCTGTCTGCTCATTGTCCTGCCTGCTGCCCTTACAGCTCTCTGTCTTTCCATGTCTCTGGCCATATACGTGAAATCCAGGCATCCTTTTCATTCTCACCTGTGCAAGTGTTACTTTATAGCAAAGTCTCGGTGACTAGGAATAGTATGGCTTGCTGCTGTCGGGCTGGTGAATCCAAAGGGATGTGTCTTTAGTGCTTATCAGGAGCCCTTTGATTCCAAATATCTGAGTGTCTTGAGGAAGAAACAAGCAGGTCCTACTAGTGGGTGTTTTCTGTGTATTAATTTCTCTCCTTTGTGGTATCTTATATCCTATTTTTAAAAATGAATGATGGGGAACCAGGTTAGGACCTGTGCCAGCATCCCAGGGAGGTTCATCTGGCTCCAGTTCATCTGGTCTGGGGTTGGGAAAGGGTTTCAAGTTTGAAATAGCTCCGCTCAGTGGGGTTAATTTTTACTCATAGGAGATGCACAGGTTGGTGGTATGATTGAAACTTGCAGCAGGCAGGCATATTGAAGAGTTGAGTGATCACACTGGAGATGAGGATGGACATGGAATCACTGGGAAAGGGCCTGGGTCCATTGGAGTAAAGATAACCTGATTGAGTAAAGATAACCTGATTAATTGGCCATGGGGGATTAGGTCACAGTCTTAAAAGCCAAGTAAATAGGGCAGAGGCCAAGTTTTAGGGAGGCTTCTTGGCCTCCTAGGGCTAAGTTTACTAAACCACACTGAAGCTACAATACTTTCCAGATGGGAAAAAGTGTACACTACAGTTGAAGAGCTGAACTGCTAAGTTGGATGTTGACCAGGAACCTATTAGCCCTTTGCTGGGAAGCCTTCACCCTCCAAGCTTCCATGGAGTAGGGAAGGCCTTCCACATTATGCAATAATAAAATAAGCACCTGGGTCTTTGCAGCTGTCAGTTGCTCTTTCAACTCTAGGATCATTGTTTGGACCAGAAGCCTGGTCTGGGCCTGAGATAACACTGGCCCTCGAGATGCTAGCGTTGACTGCACTCTCTCCTTACCTGCAGACTATGCACAGTGCCTGGGGCAGAAGGAAGAGAAGTGGTGTGGTTTGCCCTGCTGAACCTCCCCAGCAGGAACAGTAGTAATAAATGCACTTTTCACACTAAAGTTTCTTTAATAGTTCTGTTAAGCCTAGATTCTCCCTCTTTAGATTGCAAACTCAAAAGTCTGTGTGGTCCCAAAGCCATTCTAACTGCAAATGCTCAGCAGTGAAGGTGGCCTCAAATTGGGTTCCTGCCTGCAGTGTGTGTGGCAGCAGCCCATGTGCCTTTACCTATTGTCAAATTTGCAAGCATTTATTTCTGTCGTGGGGACTGAGGTTCATCAGAGAGAGAGAGAGAGAGCACGAGCGTGAGCTGATGACACAGTGGTTTTACACCCACTCCCTGGATAGGGAGTTTGCACGTAGTTGTGAGCTGTGAGTGGTTAGTGCATTGCTGGTATTACTGAAGGCAGAGTTCATCCCTCATTTGTTTAATACTCACATTTGAGAGAATCTTGTGGGAGAAACCGACTGTTCTCATGGCAAACTTGAAGTATTAAAAATAAGGCTGTCCCCTACAACCTTCCTAGTCAAATACAGGATCCCTGTAGCCAAAATTCTATGTTCCAGCTGCAGAGAGCAAACTGCTCTCAGCTTGCACAGCACCTTAGGGGAGGGAAGAATATATGAATATGGAATGGGGTGGAGAAAGGATGGGAATGTCATTCAATTGGCTTTAGAGTCCCAAGGAATAGAGAAGGTCGGCACTGGGGAGGTCTGGATGGATCTGATTGGTGTAGGATTTCCCTGTAGATAAATTACTGACCCCCAACTACCATTCCCAGTATGTAATGGCTGAATTAATATGTAATCAACCGCATTGTATCTAAAGCCTTAGAACTAGTCAGGTGCTCCCCCCACCCATACCATTTCTTACCCTCTAATCCTACCTGATCTTTAACAAAGCATTAATAATTCTAAGGATAATCTCTATTTTGTTGTGCTTTTTTGTAACTGTTTTAAATAAATCAATTTGTACTGTATATTTGTACTTTTGTGAGATCCTTTTTGCTGTTTTACCATTTTAAGTCTCTGTACTTGGCTACACACAGATTGTATTTTTATTGTTAATGCTCTTCTTATGGATACCTGCATTTAACTTGTGGACTATGTAAACACAATATATATCAATATCTATATATCTATATATCTATCTATATAAACTACTAGCTTTTCCTTTTGGTGTTTGCGCCTTTTTCCTATCCTAGCATTAGAAGATGGCCATTGGGTGGGGGATAGAAACCCTTCGTGGGAGATCTTGTACCAGAGAGCAGATGTTGCCCATTTTCATGTGGTGGACTCTGGGCAGACTATGTGAGCTAGTCCTGAAGCATGGCCTGCACATTTTGTTGCTGTGTATGTCAGACCCAGAAGTCTACTTATAGACTTTGATACTACTACAATCAGTCAAAAGGACCTGTAAAAGTCTCTCCTCAGGAATACTGCCAGAAATTGCTGGAATAAGTCAGTTGCAATGATAGTTACTGCTTCTTAGAAAGCTTGCCACTGGTAGAAGTGAAACACTCATATACAAGATAGTGAGTGACTCAGATACACTTACTATTTACTGTGTGCTACAAACTATCTTAAGTGCATTATATATTAACCATCATTTATTGCTAATACTATTATTTCCAATTTATAGGTGGGGAAACCAAGACAGAGGTCAAATAACTTACCTGAAGTTACATAGCTATTAAATAGCAGTGCAGAATTTTAAATCCAGGCATCTAACTCTTGAGTCTATTATAGTTCTGAAAATTAAATGAGATAATCCATGTAAAATGCTCAGAATAATCTTTGACACATAGTGAATGCACAACCATTTTGAAGGATCCCAAGTAGGCCTTCCTTAAGGAGCTCTGAGAAAAAGGCATTTGGTTCAATTAAATACTTCCTTTTAACCTTTTGCACTCGGGTGTCAAGTGTGACTCGACACGGTTAGCATTAGAATAAAGGAATCGAGAAAAAAGCAAGCGAGTGCAAAGGGTTAAATGTCCAATACGTCATAATAAGCTTATTGAAATTCTTGTACTTTTCAGAACAGAAATATTTCAGGGAAAAATTAACCCTAGTTCAGTGGTTGGGGGTGATGGGTCAGTTAACACCATTAAATAGCCTTGAACCTATGGAGGTCAGAGAAGCAGCCAAGTTTCCTTGTTATGATATTGGAAGAGGTCCACATTCCTGGCATAGTTATTTTCTGGCTACAAGTTAACTAGGGCACTTCCTTCTGGACCTCAAGATCTATAATTATCTAAACTGTACACAACCTTTGTTGCAGGCTAAGGAAAGTTCTGTGCTTGTTCTGTACCATCACAGAAGCTTTTTAGAAATGACCTCAGCTCTTGTCTCCTCCATGGTTTGGCAGCCATACAAACTGCCAGTGGTCATTTTGCTCTAGTCCTGATCCACTATTGACTTGAGTTCTCATAGCACCTTAATTCTGCGTTATCCTACCATGGTTCTGGGAAATAAATAAAATGAATTACCTCTTCTCTCAAACATGAGTTTCTTGGTGCTATGGACCTTAATATTGCAGCTATTTCTATTAACATATTCCTAAGTGCAGCTGTCTGCTCTCTGGGATAGAATTTTAAAAGTTTGACAAACTGGCTCAGTTGGTTGGGTGTCATCCTGTGCACCGAGAGGGATGACAAGATGATACTCAGTAACCCTTCAGAACTAGATGAACTGTGAAGAAGCATATGAGAAATACACAAAATCTATTGAGGAGTGAAAATTCCAGTCAGTTCCATTCCCAGTCAGGGCACATGCCTGAATTGCGGGCTTGATTCCCCAGCAGTGGGCATGCAGGAGAGGGCTGATCAATATTTCTCTCTCTCTCCCTCCCCCTTCTTCTCTCTCTAAAAATAAATAAAAACATACTGAGAAAAAAAGTTTGACAAACTGAATTCTGCTGGGAAAAGTAGCCAGCACCTAGTCTAAATACCATATCCTCTTTAGGAAATGCCAGTTAGGCCCCCTACTAGTGGGTGGCCACAGAGTTTTGCCACGACAACCCCCCCTTACACACACACACACACACACACACACACACTCCATGCCCTGCCCACCATGGGCCTGGGGCCTGAGGCCAATGCTGCACACCGAACCCAATTTGCTCTGTGTGTGTAAATCCATGGATAACAATAGGAAATTATATTGGAACAGTGGGATCAGCAATTTTGCACAGGGAGTTTTGGGAGATGATTACTATAGTCTGCCTGAAATTGGGACAAAATTGAACAAGTTGCTTTGGAAAGTGTGAAAGCTGCTAGTGAACTCTATTCTCCTCTATAAGGAGAAATAACTGAAATTGATGAAGCTCTGGCAGAAAATCTAGGGCCTGTCAACAGATCTTGTTATGAAGATGGTTGGCTGATCAAGATGATACTCAGTAACCCTTCAGAACTAGATGAACTGTGAAGAAGCATATGAGAAATATACAAAATCTATTGAGGAGTGAAAATGGAACCCCCTGAATAAAGAAGTATGAAACCACTTTTTAAAAAATGAAAATGCCAGTTATGAGGAAAAGCATCTACTACTGAGTTTGGAAAAGGTAAGTTAGGTTTTAATAGTCCTTCAGACTGTTAATTACCTTCTTTAGGGTTGTGGGACTGGACCCTCACAAAGTCAGCACCGGTTCTTTAGTGTCATAGCTATGTCTCGTCAACCTGTAACGGCCCAAATACCCAGGGATCTTTGCTTGGAGAGCCTAAGTTGAGGTGTACCCTCCCTGAGAAAAGAACCACTGCCAGAAGTCTGCCTGGAAATTCCACACAGGTCTCTCCCAGATCACTTCATTTGCTAGAATGAAATTGAGAGAAGAGCAGGAAAGGGCCAATAAAGATAAAATTAATTTATTTGCCCTTACAACTCCATGGGCCACCTTGGGGCCCCACAGTCCTACAGCATGCCCTGCAGCAGTGGGCTGCGGAGTCCATTTCTATGGAGTGCCTGCTCCCTTGTCCAGCCTTGTGCTGGTTTCCTCCTGACCCCGTCATCCTGCTCCGACATGCAAGGAGTGCACAGGTCCACCTGCAACAAACCTGGGCCTGCCTCTGGCAGTAAGGACAGGGCCCTGTGGGTGGCTGCAGCACTGGTCCCTGTGGGCGTGGGTGGGCGGGTGAGCAGGAGGGCAGGCAGGCAGGTGTTTGTGGCTCAGTGCAGAGAGCTGCTGTTCTGCTCCTCAAAGGCCATCTTGCCCAGGAGCTGGCTGTCCAACTCTACCCCACTCACAGGGAGCTGGAAGAAGTTCATTTCGGCTGCTAAAGCTGCCATGGCAGAAGGGTCCTGGCCAAACTGAGCTCGCAACATCATGTCCATCTTCTCCAGCCTCCTCTTGAGCCGCTTGGCCTCCCGCTCCCGGATGAGCCGGGCCTGCCGCTTCTCCGGGGTTTCATTGGCCCGCTTGAGCCTCATGGCCTCCCGATCCCGCTGCAGCCGGCGTGCCCGCTGCTCATCTGTCTCCTGCATGCGCTGCAGGCGCTTGGCCTCGCGGTCCCTCATGCGCCTTACCTCCCGCTCCTCAGGGGTCTCATTGTCCCGCCGGCTCTTCTTGGCTGTGCGCTCTCGTTCCAGCCGCTGCAGCCTTACTTCCAAAGGCTCGTTCTGTCGACGGAGGGCCCATTTGCGTACGCTGGGGGTCTGGGCTTCCAGTAGCTTACGGTAGGCAGCACAGTTGTTGCACACAAGCAGAATTCCAGCAGGGTAAACTGGAGGACTAAAGGCAATGTCCTTCCCCTCAGCACTGGAGGGGCCCTCACTGTGGGCTGGGGGTAGGGATTCCATATTAAGTACTTCAGGAAGTTTCTCACTGGGAAAGCAAACATTTTGGATGGTTAGTGTCACCTTCTAACAAGGCTCTGGTATTCAATTCTGACTTATTCTTGTCCTACTAAGCCAGTTGCTCCAATTTCACCACTAGGGGTCAGTTTGACTTCCTCTCCATCCCTGCTCTTCTCTGGGCTAGGGTGTGCACCAAGTTTTAAAGCCCACCTGGAGTTAGAGGCTGAACCAAAGGCCACAGCAAGCCACTAAAAATCAGATTAACCCTTAAAACAAGCCCTTTCTGCTCAAGCCAGAATGGTGGTGTTTGGTAGACGCTGTGCAGGGCAGTCCTGCGGTGGGAGGCAGTCCTTGAGGCAGAGGCTGCTTTAAGGGCAGGCACAGTCCACTGGCTCAAGCTCCTGCCCTGGCCAATTCTGCACTGCATGCTAGCTAATGGGACTAGGACACAATTCACACTGTTCCAGTCGGCCTGGGACATAGTAGAGACTATGTCCTCACATCAGGGTCCTTTCAGCACCCTATAACTTTTCTTCATGCTTTATCATGAATATTCTTGGACTTCCCCACATCTCTTTCTAGGTGAAAATATTATACTGATAGGGAAAAGAAATGGGAATTCATTTCCCTTTGGAGATAGCTAATGGAAGGGGCATATTTACTGGTCTCATTATTTGTATTTCCAAAGAGTTTAAGAATCAATTAGTTGCCTTTGCATTACTGATCTCTAGCCTTTTCTTTGACTTGGGAAAGCAGAATCCATATCCAGTAATTTGTTCCCAATACAAAAGGGTTAGGTGCCCAGCTAACCTGTTAAACGTGGCATGGCTGGTGAAACGGGCTCCACACACAGCACAGTTAGACCGCTGGTCCTCCGAGTGGATTAGGAGGTGGCGACCCAATGACCCTGGGGAGCTAAGGGCCCGGCCACAGACAGGACACATATAGCTCTTGGCACTCACAACTGCTGCAGTGTGCTGTAAAACAAGCCTTAGTCTGTCAACTCACGCCACCCCCAAGACAATCTACACCCATTTAGAAACTACTTTGGGGGAAATGTCCCCTTTCCTTAGTCTCAGAACAAGGGACTTGCAACTATTCTCCCTGTTTAGCACCTGGAAAGTTAAAACTTTCTTGTGTTAATGGGCTTTCAGAAGGGCCAGGCCATTCAGACCACTGCTCACATTTCATTAGTTTGAGTTCTACTACTTATTGAATTGCATTAAGACTGTTGACTACATTCTGGGACATGTGGCTGAACTAAGGAACAACGGGCTCCAGAGCCGTCTTCCGAGCCTGAGAGAATTCATGATTGGGGCAATTTCTCTCTGACGGCTTGCCTCACATTGTGCAGGTGCAAGTCCAAGTGAAGGGATCAATGAAGGCCAGTCCAGAAGCTAACTGGGAAGACTGGTACTCAAAAGGTATTTTAAGTGTCCTGCCTTTCCTTTAATGTTTTAAAGACAGTCTTTTGAAGAAATGTGTCTCCTCATAAACTATCTATCTTTACACTCTACCCCAGGCTGCCATGTGTGCTGAAGCCTTTTCAATACAGCTCACAAGGCACAGGTGCTCTGTGATTGGATCAGGGGGAAAAGAACACAAAAGTCTGTCTTGCCCGGCCCGAGTGGCTCAGTTGGTTGAGCCTGGTCCTGTGCACTGAAGGGCTGCTGGTTCAATTCCCAGTCACGGCACATGCCCAGATTGCACGTTTGATCTCTGGTCGGGGAGCGTACGGAAGGCAACCGATCGATGTTTCTCTGTCTACTTCTCTCCCTTCCTCTCTAAGCATGTTCTCAGGTGAGGACTTAAAAAAAAAAGTTTGTCTTATTCTCATCCCCTTACTTACACTAACTTTCTCCAGTATTTCAGAAACATTTATGTTAACTCATTTTTTCTTCTTTAAAACAAAGCCCTCATTATTCACAGGTGTTGGTTTTTATTTCACTATTTAAAATATGCACTAAGTAATTTTTTAAATGGTACTTAATTTTCATAGTATGTCTGCATGGGAACCCCAGGACATATTTACCCAGCATATTCCACTTATTCTCCAAAATGTCCTGAGGACTGGAGTGAGTCTGAATGAGAACAACAGCCCAGGGTTCCTTTGGGAGCTGGAGACAAAGGCTAAACAAGCTGCTGGCCCTCGAGTTCCAGAGCACGCAGCTCCCCACGCCATACCTGGTACACGTGAGCAATCAGCTGCTCCCGACTCCCACAGTCTAGTTGGCAGAGGGGACACTGGCAGAGTCCAAGTAAGGGGTCAGTATTCAAATTCTCTGTGACCTGCAATTCAGAAAGTAGGCAATTCATTAAGTCTGCTGACCAGTCTCTTCCCTGCCCCTACTTCTTTTACAAGGTATCCTGTTATAAAAAATACAACCTGATATCACATATTATTCTCAGGTTTCCATACGGACCAAAGGAAAAACTAATAGGGAGATGGGAGTTAACTTGCACTAATCTTTATTTTCTCCAGGGTTTCCTGCCATGAGGGCATAGGCCTGCCCCAGAGAGAGCTGAGCTATTGTTTTCCCCAAGGTGAACTGTAGAGAAAGGATTAGCTTTCCTCTTGCCATGCTTCTTGCAGGAATCTTCAGGAAACAATTTAGTGAGGTAACACTTGGACTTAAATTTGCAAACATATTCAAGAGCACACCTCAGGAAGTCAGCTAATAGCTTTGCAAAGGTGTCTTTGCAAAGTTTTGTACAGCTGTCTGGAAAGAAAGCTGTACATGGTGGAGTGATATGCAGGTGGAAAAGGAAAGCGGGTGTGATAAGAATTGTGTCTGAGGTTTGGATAACTGGTGCTGTGAAGGAAGAGGGGCTTCATATGAAGGCCCAGGAGACTGTCAGAGGCAAGACGGTTATAAATGGATGGGAGGCATCAGGCCAAACAGAAGAGTAAGGGGGCTCCCGGACCCAGGAGCCATTTGTCACTTGCCTCATGCTCTACCACTTCGTTCCCACCAACAGGCTGTTCTGCATTTTCTAACTCTTTTTCCACTTTGACCACCCCTCCATCTTCCTCTGATGTGTGGGAAGAGACTTCATCTTGTGTGGTCTCCTCTTCATCACCCTCACTGTCACCTGGAACACACAAACTGGTCACTTGTTCTGATTTTTGCAATGAATACATCTTGAGTTGCTTTCCACCTTAGAGTTTGCAGTTATAATGGAAAACATTTTTAGATCTTCCATAATATAGTTTGTATCAGTGCTTAGTTGGGTATAAATCATGTTAAGTGGAAACCAGTTATAGCTGTTGTTTATAATGCCATATACACACTAAAGAGAAAATCTGAGGCAAAACTGCATTGGGAAATGGCTATTGGGCCCTGTACATTATCATAAAAATAGTTACTTCTTACACATGGTTCCCAAATATCTCACACTTCAAATCACACCTCCTTCATACCTCACACCATGCTCATTCCCACAACATAGCACCTCTGATTTACCAACACTTCTCACTGACTTTATTACCTTACTTTTCTCCATAACCTCCCCCCCCGCCCGCCCACACAATTTCTCCATGGTGTCACATATACTATTCTATTCTGAGTCCCACTAACCTGTCCTCTCCCAACAAACCCCAAGGCACACTTAAATAAACACCAACAAGTTTTTCTTTCCTCTAATCAATAAAGGAGGCAGTAGTAAATTAGGTTAAAATGATGTCACTTTATAGGGCATAGGGAAAAGGCTGTTCAGTACAGTGGAAAATTAGTGCAGCAAACAACCTCAGGCAGTTTGTAGTGGTATTTGACTCACAGTGTTCTTATTACTCTGCTAGTAACTCAGCATTCTAGGCTAAATAAATCCATTGTTTCTGTTGGTTCTTTGGATTATCTGATGGATGCATTAAGTAGAGGGAACAGGTTATTCTTTACTTTAGAATGAATATAATTTATTGTGACTAAAGTAAGAATTGAATGTTTTCATTTAGGGAGCGGGATGTGGCTGAGGGGATGTCAAGGTTTGTGGGAGCTGAATTTCTGCCCTATTATTTATAAAATAGGGAGAAATTATTTTTTTGAAAAAGAAACCCACCATTACAAAGGGAGTTCTTTCTGAAAGAAAAAAAGTGCTAATACTCTGAAGATCACAAGAGGAAGCCAAGCCTAGGGAAGCTATCAGACTCCAGCCCCAATCCCACCTGGCTCCTGGGCGCCTGCGTCTGACTGTAAGCAAGAGAGAAATACAGAGTAGAGAGTTTCACCAGTCTCTCTGCAAAAGCAGTGAGATTCAGCTTTCCTAGCTAACTGTGCTGTTGTCTTCTCTCTTCTATCCCTTGCACAATTTCTAAATACACCAGTATCTGGGCAAAACTGGTTCTATTCTCTTTCTTCTTAAGAAAATCCAACCAAATCATCTGTTAGTAGTTATGTGTGTCTCTATTAGATACTCCACTTGGTTGGTATACTGGATCTGGCCTTATTCCTAAGCCCAAAGCTTTAGTTTGAATTCATCTCAGTAATGAAGGATTGGCACAGATTAAATCATACCAGACTTTCTCACCAGCTTATCTGGAATACTTGTAAGCTTAGTCCCATGGTCAGCAAACTGTGGCTTGCGAGCCACATGCGGCTCTTTGGCCCCTTGAGTGTGGCTCTTCCACAAAATACCACGGCCTGGGCGAGTCTATTTTGAAGAAGTGGCATTAGAAGAAGTTTAAGTTTAAAAAATTTGGCTCTCAAAAGAAATTTCAATCGTTGTACTGTTGATATTTGGCTCTGTTGACTAATGAGTTTGCCGACCACTGGCTTAGTCTAAGATAACAATGCATCAAACACATTTTTGTAATTTATCAAAAATCCAAATATATCTCTCTACTAGAAAGATTTTTTTTAAAAAGAGTATGCTATCCAGAGGGATGCTGCATTTTTTCCAGGATGGAAACCTATTAGACTTTTATAGATGTTGCCATTCCCACCTATTATTCAAACTGATGGCTCCCACAGGTTTTCTAGAAATATGTGGGCTTATTTTTCTCTACCTGAGCAATTAATTGCTAAATATTTTTGTTAAATTAACAGTTTGAGTGGAAACTGTAGTTCTTAGAAGGTTGCAGAACTCTCTCTCCCTCTTTGTTCTTCCTCAACCCCAAATGGGAAGAAAAATCTGAAATCCCTCTCTGAATTAACACTAATAATAACCAGTAAGGATGAAATCAGTAAAGTGTGGAAATCATCATAGAAAATAACACATCTCAAAGTGTATGTGTTCAGGCAGGTCATGGAACAGGCGATCCACAAGGCTCGATTGGCTACCAGCCACTGTCTTTTCCATCTTTTAACCACAGGGATCTACTTAGGACTTGGTGTGGGAAGGGAAGACCTTGACATTAGCATTTTATATGATGCATAATCTCATTAATTTGCAATATCTCTTGTATAACGTTAACACTAGGCCTCAAGCAAAAATTTCCATTAATGCCACTCTTACATTTTATTAATTATGAACAAATAGATCCGAGGAGACAGGGATTTTTTTCTCTTCACTTGACCTAACCCAGGGGCTGCTTGGGCACTAATTATTCCTATGCCCTGTCTCTCACAATCATCAAAAACCTATCTGTGTATGGTACTGTGCCAAGTACTGCAGTCCATGAGTTAAAAAACCAACCAACCATCATGCCAAACCTGTTCTCGCTCTCTGGATAAGAATATGCCCTCAGACCTTAGAACACTTTTGGGAACACTGAGGATCCACAAATCGCCTTCTTCATGTCTTCCTCCCAACCCCATGCACAATCCCCAGAGCACACACACTCTGATAATTCTTCTCCCATTGCCCTGAGTCATTACCAGAAGGTGCAGAACTCACTGCTACTGGAGTCCTGATCTCTTAGTTGTTGGATAGCTTGTCGCTGACCGTCAAGGTCTCCAGGAAAATCAGTTTTCATCATCGCCTGGCGGGCTTGCTCTTCTAGCCCAGCAAATACTTGATCCCCTGGTGGTCAGAAGGAAAAATAGTTAGGCCACCAGCTGGGCAGCACATCCAGGCAAGCTAGTTGGAAAGTCAGACCATTCAAAGGTAGGAGGCAGGTACCCTGTGGTGGAGTCATCCATCTCCAAGTCAGCTTGTTGCCTACAACTGTTTCTGGGCTCGGCTACTCTTCCTGGTAAGCCAGATGCTCTAGAAAGCATCATCTGCTCCCCTTAAATTGTCCTAATCTTTACTCCTTTTTAAAAGGTGATCAATTGCTACTTTATAGATTTAGCTTTAGAATCTCAATTCCATTTACAACCTTCCATCAGGATTGGTGAGACAGAGGCAAGAAGAGACAAAGGGCCGAAACCGGTTTGGCTCAGTGGATAGAGCGTCGGCCTGCGGACTCAAGGGTCCCGGGTTCGATTCCAGGTCAAGGGCATGTACCTTGGTTGCGGGCACATCCCCAGTGGGGGTGTGCAAGAGGCAGCTGATCGATGTTTCTCTCTCATCGATGTTTCTAACTCTCTATCCCTCTCTCTTCCTCTCTGTAAGAAATCAATAAAATATATTTAAAAAAAAAAAAAGAAGAGACAAAGGAATAGAATAAAGATATGGCAACAAATATGGGCACAATCTGTGAATTTTAAGGTACTAGCATTATGCCCTGAGTTAATGTCTGTCTCTGGCTATAAACCAGTGCTTCCAATAATCCATCTAGATAACAGTATATAATCCCATCTTTCATTCACTCTCCTTAAGACATGCTCTGGCCCTGGCCAATTTGGCTCAGTGGATAGAGCATTGGCCTGCGGACTGAAGGGTCCCAGGTTCGATTCCAGTCAAGGGCATGTACCTTGGTTGCGGGCGCATCCCCAGTAGGGGGTGTGTACAGGAGGCAGCTGATCGATGTTTCTCTCTCATCGATGTTTCTAACTCTCTATCCCTCTCTCTTCCTCTCTGTAAAAACTCAATAAAATATATTTTAAAAATAAATAAATAAAAAAATATATATTTTAAAAAAAAAGACATGCTCTGGAAGTTCTTCCTTGACTTCCTTTCTAATGCCTATCAGAATTATCCATAAGCAAATCAACAATGAGTTGAATAATGGATTAAAAGGAGAACACACTTCTGCTGAGGAACACACTTCCTGAAACATGCCATCGAATTTGCAACAAGTATTTCATCTGATGTCCTGGGTCTTTGTTTGTTTGTATGCAATATCCAGAAGCCCTAGACCTGTCCTTGATTATACATTTACTTCTGATGAACTCTGCCTGGGATCTGTGTGGTTATTGAAGAGTTAACATTTAAGTGTTCTTTTATTTCCAAGAGGCCAGGCATAAGGAGAAAAGGGAATTGGGTTTCTCGAGGTTTCCATTATCTCAGTCAGAGTGGAAACTACAGTCCCCATTCTCCAGCTACCAAGAGAGGATAATAAAAGCCCTAGTGAAAAGATTGACAATAGACCAATAGCGCTTTCTTACTGAGGAGAGAAAGGGGAGTAAACAGGCTCAAGTTCCAAGGCAGGAGACAATGATGTAGGAAAAATGAACAGGTTAGTTGATCTGCACTACTAGTCCTGAGGCAATGAAAGAATGGATGTGAAGTAGACTTCATGGGATTACTTAGGCATTCATTCAGCAAATATTCATGGAGTTTACTATATGCTAAGTGCTGAACACTAATAATAGCTCCAGATTCTATGTTAAATGCTTTATAGTTGTTACCTTACCTTAATTCTCTGCTAAATTCGATGTGGTAGGTATAACTACCCACGTTTTACTTAGGAGAAAACTAAGGTCTGTGGTGGAACTAAGTATTCAAACCTAGGTTTGCCCAACTCTACTATCCATGTTTTTAAACTGCTTTCTAGTAGTGATATAAGCAGAAGGCTAGGCGCTTTATCATAGTGGTTTTGCTGAAAACAAATGCTGTCTCTGAGAAGAATGGCTCTGATCCTAGTGGTACTGTTACCTTCATATCATGAGAAACTGATAAATATAACTCAAATATCAAAATAATGTTCTCAGGGCCAGTATATGACAACAGGAACCATCATTTTGATGGTTCTGATACCACGTGGTATTACCATGCCTGGGTCAGAGTAACTAATATTATGGGTACTCTGACTGATACCGTGAATGGGAGTAGAGGTGGTTAGAGTTCAAACGTACTGCAACCACACAGCCCTCAAGTAAAGGAAAAATAAGCTGCTTTAAGTCCACTTTCATAATATCCAAGATGACACACTGGATATTAATTACTGCTAGGGAAAGCAAAAATTGAATTGTGTTATAGTGTCTTCTCTTCTTTCTTTGCAGAAGTAAAATATTTAATTTCTCCATGTTGGTTCCACTGTAATCATAAGACCATGGCCAACTGGAATAGTTACTGAATTCTTCTGGGAAGATGCATGTTTTTGGACCTGGTGGCTATGGGCAGATATGGCACTATGAAACAAGTTATGTACCAGCATATAATTAATTATGAAGGGACAGATCATTCTCATCAGTGATACTGCTCATCTCTAAAGAAACCTAGCCAGAAACCAGCTAGGTTTATAGCATATTTAGAACATATACCTCACCCCTCTTTCTATTAGGAAATCACCATTGGATTAGTAAAAGGGCATCTAAAAGTATATGTACCTTTCAATAGCAGCTAGTACTTCAGTTTGGTCTCTATCAACTGGAGCTTAAAATTTATGTTTGTCTATTGATGTTTAAATATTTAGGCCTTCCCAGAACAGAGAAGGGTCTATTCCATAGAACTTCCCTAGCTAGCACTTTTTGCTCACCTAGGCAATCTACCCTAGGACAGGTGGAATGAACTAATTGTCATTCCTTTTTGGCAGTTTGGAGATAAAAGCTGTGCTCTTGTATTTTATTCTGTTCCTGGCTTGAGAAAAAAAGTTAAGGTAAACTTTATTCCTATTTTAAACATCAACTAAAGCAAACTACATAAAAATCATTAAAAAAGGACATGATTTTGGCAGGCCTCAT
Organism: Eptesicus fuscus; assembly: GCF_027574615.1. Lineage (NCBI taxonomy): Eukaryota > Metazoa > Chordata > Mammalia > Chiroptera > Vespertilionidae > Eptesicus > Eptesicus fuscus. The sequence goes on from NC_072493.1 coordinate 9,214,529, forward strand.
AGGAAAAGATGTGTGGATAATCTTCCAGTAGTCACTATTTATTTAATCCCTAAAATCTGGCTGTCCAGAATTATCCTTTCACAAGAAAGTAGTGATACTTGCTAAAAGTATGTCATAATTAAGTATAATGTGATTCATAGATACTAGTGATTAAGAAGTGTTATACAATTGCCTGCTTGTATAATGTAGAATCATTTCCTTCTATCTTGAGACTGTTGGAGTAGGTTAAAAAAAAATCCTGTAATCTCTAGATATTAATGTAGGGCAACAATCTTATTTAACATGGGTATTTATTTGTCTATTAATAGTTGAGAACAAGTCATCTGTGCTCCCACAGTAAAAAGCAAAGTGCCACTTCTCCTGTTTTTAGTATAAAATCAAGATACTATTTGAGCCCTAGCCAGTTTGGCTCAGTGGATAGAGTGTCAGCCTATGGACTGAAAGGTCCCAGGTTCGATTCCAGTCAAGGGCACATGCCCGGGGTTGCAGGCTCAATCCCCAGTGAGGGGCGTGCAAGAGGCAGCTGATCAATGATTCTCTCTTTTTCATTGATGTTTCTATCTCCCTCTCCCTTCCTCTCTGAAATCAATAAAAAATATACAGAGAGAGATACTATTTGATTTGGTTAAGATTTTTCAAACCAGATAAAAACAAGGCCATACAAGCAAGTTTGTGAAACAGATGAGAAGCTTGAGATGAAAGTTATTAGAAAGACAAAGATTTTACAATTCTCTTTCTTGAGTCCTTGGTGTAGTTAAATGCATGGGTGGGCAAAAGTAGGCTTACAGTTGTTTGTATGGAAAATAATAGAATAATTAATAAATAATAATATAAGAATAAACTGCCCCTGGTCGGGTAGCTCACTTGGTTGGAGCATTGTCCTGATATGCCAAGGTTGCGGGTTCGGTCAGGGCACATACAAGAGTGAACCAATGAATGCATAAATAAGGAACGACAAATTGAAGTTCCTCTCTCGTTCTCTCCCTTCTTCTCTCTCTAAAATCAATTTAAAAAAAAAAAGAAGAAACTGTTTCACATACTCATGCTTTAAACCTACTTTTGTCCATCCAGTAAATGCAGTTTCTGGCTGACTGAAATTAAGGATAGCAGCTGAAACATATCCTAACAGAGCAGATGTCAAACTCAGAAAAGACGAGCTAGTATTGGGAGTGAGGAGCTTAGGATTCCATTTCTAGCTGACAGTCTCTGTAATCCAAGGTGCGATCACATGTTGAGAACATAACATTTACCTCGCAGGGACACTGAATGAAAATAAAACAAGTTGCACTTTTTAGAAGAGAAGGGATTACAAAGGCATTTTTCCTACTTCGCTGAAAAAGCTTTTAATTAAAGGTGAAAGCTTTTGAATATATGTTGCAATCTGAAAACAAAAACTCTTCAGAAAAAGTTTTCCTTTTCTTAGTGGTTCGCTTGGTATAAAGACACCAAATGAGAGTGTGGAAGGCACTCTATTTTCAACCTCTCTAGAAACAGTTGACAAAAAGTTATACTCAGAAGGGGTAAGATGAGGAAGGAGGGAGGAAGGTCTAACAGATTTCAGCTCTTCAGCAGTTTCTCTGTGACTAACATTTCTGGGCTTTTATTCCAAAAGCTCTCATCAAGTCTATTAATGAGCTGGGTAAAACCCAAGCGTCTGCCTGAATATTTCTGAGATACACAGCCAGTCCAGAGGAAAGCCAAGTAAATGTCAGAACAGCCTGCCCATTGCCTCTGAAGTGAATCGGATAAATGCTGCCAGCCTGCAGCAGTGGGATTCTTAATAGATTGTTTTAGGTGGGCTTTGAGCTTCATGCCACACAGTCTTCTTCTTTCCAGAAGGCAGAGCTAATGGAGCTCAGCCATTACTCTGCCAGAGTGCCCACTGCCTTTGATACTGAAGCAGAGCTTCGGCAGGCTTTCCTGCCTCCCAGACCTTGAGTCCATCCCATTTACTTTAAATAGACGAGCAGCATTAAATTCAATACATTTAATTGGTTCCATTTCACTGAAAGGGGATAGGAGACTCGAGTGGTCAGAAGACTGAAATTACCAATTTCTATTTGTCATTACTGTCATGAGAAGATGACCTTTCAAACCAGGTAGGATCAGCTTCAGTCTCCAAATAGTAAATAAACAGAAGACCCCTTGGAGACCAGCCAATCCCACTGTCGTCTTCTTTGGTCAAGCTTAGTCAATCACCTGAGAAGCCCTCACAGCTCCCTGCCCAAATGCATCACCGAAAATAGCCCCTCCTTTGGGTCTGCTTTTTAGTGGCAGCTGAACATGTCTGTTCACAGCTCTCTTCATGGCACCACCAGAGAGGCTGCAAAGTCCCACCCACTCCACCACAATATAATGTTCCCTTGCTCTGGACACTGCATTTCTGCAGCTGTAGAAGTGTGATATTCTGTCCTTGTCCATGGCCTGATTGTCCATCTGTTTTCCAACTCTAATACCAGCTCGTCCTGGTTTGACTGGCTATGGTGGGAGGAGATGCAGCTGATGGGTATATGCCATGTGGACACGGGCATAGGCCACACAAGCCTTTACTGGCTCCCCTTGGCCTTACACAATCATGCTATCATCCACCTCATCTTTCCTCAAATCTAACCAGTCTCTTTGGACAGGAGGTTTGTATAGGTAAATACCCGATTCCTATGACTGCCTTATTCGTGAACCCATCATCTCTATTAAGAGTACCTTTCCTGCCCTGTCTTCTTGGGGTCACATCTGTGCCTTTTATCAGTCAGTACTCACCTTCAACCAGAGGAGAAGATAATCCTCCTAAACCACTGTGTTGTATTCCCTATGCTAGAGATGCTTCATTTTCTCTCTTAACGATCCTCCCATTCAGCCCCACTAAATTTTACTGTTTAGCAACAATTTCTAAATCCTTCTTAAACTACTCACCTTTATAACAAGCAGCCTTCCACATTCACCTAGAGTATACTCCTAGAAGAATCCAACTTGTTCTATCTTATAAATATTTTCCAAGACTTAAAGAATTAATTGTCTAAGGAGGTCTGCTACCCTAATCTCATTATCCATAATATGTTGAAGGCCCCCTAATCCCTCTGCTCCTACTCTTGAAATTACCCAATAAGACAAGAAAAGGTACATAGTGCCTGGCATACAGTATCTTTTTAATAAATGTTGGTCCTCTTTTTAAAAAAATATATTTTATTGACTTTTTACAGAGAGGAAGGAAGAGCGAGAGAGAGTTAGAAACATTGATGAGAGAGAAACATCAATCAGCTGCCCCCTGCACTCTCCCCACTGGGGATGTGCCCACAACCAAGGCCCATGCCCTTGACTGGAATTGAACCTGGGACCCTTGAGTCCGCAGTCCAACACTCTATCCACTGAGCCAAACCGGCTAGGGCAATGTTGGTCCTCTTAACTTCTTGTCTATTCTATCTTCTCAAATGGATTTATTTTCTTTAAAAAAACATTTCATATATTATACCACTGAATTCTCTTCAAATGTTGCTGTACTTGATTTAGTCAATCCTCCATAATAGGGAGCTATTCTTCTCTTTTATAAACATTTAGGTGAGGATGCTTATCTCCCTAGATCATAGGAAACTGTCTGATTAATTATCTCGGTCCTACATAGATATGTTATTATTAATTTGATAAGGTATTTTAAGGTACTTGAACACTCTCTATGAGCAGTGTCAGAAGCTGAGAGGGATAGCAGGAAATATATATGCCCTCTAGAAGTTTACAATCCAATTACTGACATAAAACATACACTCAAAACTATTGGGGCCGAAACCGGTTTGGCTCAGTGGATAGAGCGTCGGTCTGCGGACTGGAAGGTCCCAGGTTCGATTCTGGTCAAGGGCATGTACATTGGTTGCGGGCACATCCCCCGGTGGGGGGTGTGCAGGAGGCAGCTGGTTGATGTCTCTCTTTCATCGATGTTTCTAGTTCTCTATCCCTCTCCCTTCCTCTCTGTGGAAAATCAATAAAATATATTTAAAAAAAAAAACTATTGGGAAATAATGCAAGGCAACAGTGCATACCTGGTCTTCCTGTTACCAGTCTCTCCCTCATATGATCCATCCCAAAACACTGCATTCTAAATGTCACTCCACTCTCTCTGCTTAAAAACCTTCAGTAGCTCCTTTTTGTCTACAGAATGAAGTTTGAACTTGGCCTGGCCTTTAGGACTCTACAATGTAAAACTCGTGGCCGGCATGTGGCCTGCTGGCCACGAGTTTGACATGCTTGATGTAGAGTTAAACATCTCCAACTTCATATCCTATGACTTCTGGACAAATGAAACTTCTGCTTCATCCAAAGTCTCCTTATCCCCTGAACATATCACATGTACTTCCTCTTACATCTTTGCTCACACTGTCTTCCCTCTCCGATTTTACTTTTCCCTTCCTCTTTTTAAAAAGTTCACTTTGCCCTAGCTGTTTGGGCTCAGTGGATAGAGCGTCGGCCTGTGGACTGAAGGGTCCTGGGTTCGATTCCGATCAAAGGCACATGCCCAGGTTGCGGGCTCGATCCCCAGTAGGGAGGCATGCAGGAGGCAGCCGATCAATGTTTCTCTCTCATCATTGATGTTTCTCTCCTTCTCCCTCCCCCTTTCTCTCTGAAATCAATAAAAATCAATCAATAAATAAATAATCCACTTTCTACCTTCTAAGACCCAGTTCAAGTTCATGGTCTAGGGCCTCTTCCATCAAGCATTCCCTTGCTACCTCAGTCTACGATGCTCTCTCCCTCCTCTTAACTTCTATAGTATACAGTTTGTATAGCATTCCTATTTGGCACTTAGCATATACTATCAAATAATGGCTACATCATAGTTTTATATATCCTTTTATTGTTTTACAGCCTGGGCATCTAGCACAAGACTTTTCACAGAATAGATATCCTATAAATGTTTATTATATGAATACTAAGGATGAATCAAACGCACCTCCTCCCAACAGTTTTCTAACACCTTCTCCAGCAAACAAACACACTTTAAATCCATCATGTTCAACACCTTTAACCCTTTTTTTCTTCACAAATTAGTGTAAGCCTCTAACCTAAATTCAGATTACTCTTCCATTCCCATCCAGATTCCAGAAGACAAAGCCCAATACTCACAGTGAACTTTATTTGGATTCGTCTGTTTCCGACGGGACATGTTTCCCTGATCCAAGAGCTCTGGCCTTTCCCAGTTTCACGCCTGGATACGTTACTACCTCCTTGCAGGGTGCTGACCTACAAGAAAAAGGATACAGTTAGCACATGTCGTTTTGCCCAGATATCATACAAACTTAACGGATAAAAAGATTTTTAAAAATAGTTCTTAAGTGTATCAAACTCACCAGTTATAAATAACTGAACTAATTAAAGAAAGAAATTAATAAATCTCTGGCACATCAAGGTCCCAAGAAGTTTACGAAGGGACTCCTTTAGAGGATTTAGAAATTCCACTCTAAAACTATCTATGGAATCCAGAATACTATTACACGCTCGTGATCAGGATAAAAAAGGAAGCAAATAACTCAGGCAATCAGTGTTAGTAGTGCCGTGGGCTCAAAGGAATAAATCCCCGTGAACTGTAAAAGGAAGGAACAAAGGCTAAAGAGGGTAGCAGCTCTCATGCCCACTGGAAGTCAAGCCCTGCAGTCCTCCCCAGGGGGAGCCTCCAGGTGTTACCTCACCTGGAGGTGACCAAGGCATCATCTCCCTGAGGCAAGAAAACATCTCAAAACAACACAGAGCCAGTGATTAGTGATGCAGGCACAGCGCTGGGCACTGGGGATGACAGGGCACTGAAGCAAACCAGACTTCCAGTGCTGAAGATGGGCTCTCGCCAGGAGAGCCAGATGCCATCCACATTGCTGAGTACTAACTCAGCACTGGAACATCAAGCTGGCCCCTGCTCGCATGCTCTGGAGCGGTGGTCAAAGTTAGTAACTTTAGTGCCTCTTCTCAATCCAGCCTCTACGTAAGCAGAGCGATCAGTGGGAGAAACAACGAGAAAAGCGCCTCAAGTGAGCAGTGCTGCAGAGACATGCACCTGTTTCCCTGAAACAGGAGGGATAGATACGTAAGCCTGGAGGTTCCTGGTTAGTTATAAGACTTTCCCAGCAGTAAGTGTTGTTAGAGAGTCTGAAGTGAATTAGTATTGGAAGCTGTGAAATGTTCTTTGAAAGATCAAGTGAAGAAACAGACCGATTAAAAAGAACTAGATTCCTTTTCCTACCAAAGACAAGAATATGGGTCTGGTCGCCCTTTAAGTTTTCTTTCAGTTCCTGCCTTCTCCAAGTATATGCACAGTGGATGAGCAACGGTAAAATTGTAGTTTTTGCCTGAAGAGGCATTATGAGAGGCTACTCCTAGCTATACTTTGCACTCCAGAACTCCTCTGTGTAGCTAGAAAGGACCTCAGACCTGTAATCAGACCCTGCCTCCCCTTACCAAAAGAAGAAAGAAACCGCAAATGGCAAAGACAGGCCTCCACAGGAAGTGGCAAAGGAAGCAGCTTTCAGGCAGTCTTCTATCATATCTGCATATCAAACACAGTTCTTTTTCAGACCTTTAATTAACAACCAAAACAAAACAAAACAAAACAAAACTCCAAATATACATAAAAATCAATTTTAACTATTTAGAGCAGCGGTCGCCAACCTTCCGGACCTCACGGACCACCGGTTGGCGACCGCTGATGTAGAGGGCAGTGTGCTGAGTGCTAAAGCTACTGGTATATGTTCTCCATTCTAAGTTTTGTGTAGATCATTTCTTTCTAATCAAGTAGTTATTTTATTAATGAAAGCAGTGAATGAATTTTACACTTTGGGTAACAAGCACTTTTCCTGTAAGTCTATGGAATCGGAAAGCAGAAAGCTGAATGAAATGCAGGTTGTCTTTCATTTTTTTTTTTTTTTTTTGTTCTAAAATCTGCAGAGCTACACCTACTCTATTGTAGAGGGAAAATATGAAATCTTAATGAATCTTTAAATTTTCTCTCCATCAAGATCAGAAATTGAAACTGTGAGATAAAGGTAATATTAAAGATCCTTCTGAAGGAAGACCAAATAACTTGAGCCAGGCTCTATTCCGATCATCTTGGTGAGGCCACAGTTCAATACTAAAGCTACAAGTCCGACACAGATGAGCATCTGCGTATTTAAATTGGCAGTGTCCACTGCGTCTTATAGTCCTCCTAGTGGCCAAATGGGGAACTGACCAGATGGTACCCAAAGGAACTTCACACCTGAGGGATTTAAGGGAAAATTAAGCAAATACTCTCCATCCCTCAAAAAAGAAAGCCTGTAGAGCAGAGGACTCTTGCAAACAAACAAACAAACAAGTAAACAAATAAATAAATAGCACTGAAAGTACATTCTTAACCACACAAGATCTCAGGGTTTTGTAGGCATTAAACGGTAATGAAATCCATAGACACGTTGGCCTAAAGGTCACTCATTCAATTTTACTTTTAACACTGCCTCAGTTCCCAAGCCCGAATCTGAAACCAACACAAAAATGTAAACGGAGAACTAACTGCCTGAACATCACCATCTCCAAGAAAACCGGGATAGGAAGAAAGGTAAACTGGGGAGATTCAAATCTCCAAGGGATTCTATTTACAAAGGCAGGCAGCTTTGTCTGTCTTCAGAAGGAGGTTAAGAGTCCTTGGGGGCGGGAGCGGGGAGCAACGTCTCCCCCGAACACTGTCCCTGCTCTCCCACAAGTGTTAGGTTGCAGCTTCCAGGACGCGCACCACGGACTTGAGCAAAGAGAAAAAAAAAAAAACGGGTGAAAGCCAAGCTTTACGGAAAGAGGGTGCATTCCCACCTCCAGCTCTGGTGCGGTTCCCACGGAGGAAAGTTAAACTCGTCTGAATCCCAGTGATTTCTATCTGCCAGAAAGGAGAGCACAAGAAAGCTGATCACGCAGCCGCCTCACTTCGGTTCGGTCTGGAGCGTGTGTACGATCGGCCGAGATGGTCCCTTTGGCTGCTGGCGGGGCGAGCCAGGTGGATTCCGGGGAACGATCAGCCGAAAGCCAGTGGGTCTTCCGCAGCGGCTCGGACAAACCCTCAGACAGCACCGTCTTCTCCGGGGTCTAAATTTAGAAGCCTGCCCGGGAGACGGCGACGCGGACCGATACCCGGGTCTGCCCTCCCACGCCCATGCTCCCTCCCCCTGCTCCTCCCAGCCTGTCAGACGCCGGGGCCGTCCCGGCCGCTCTCGGCCGAGCCGACCTGGGCCCCAGCGGGGAGGGCGGCTGCACCGACGTCCCTCCCGCGCCCAAAGGGGCGGAAAGAGGAGTGACCGGCGGGGAGCTGGCCGGGACCCGCCGCGACTCGGGAAACCGGGGCAGGGGCTGGGTCGGAGCCTGGGCTGCCCCCGCCCCGCCCCCCAGGCCGGAGCGAGCCCCTACTTCCCTCCCCAGACGCCCACAGACAAAAGACCGACGGCCGGCGACCCGCATCCTTAGCCCGGCCCCGGAGGGAAGGAGTCGGGGGTCCCTTTACCCGGCGCCTCGGCGCTGCGCAGCGCTCCGGGTCCCTGGGCCCCGCCTCCGGACAGACGGACCGCCGGACAATGGGCCCCGGGCTGCGGCTCGGGCCGGCCAGGCCGGGCTCTCCGGGACCGGGCCCGGCAGGCGGAGGGCAGCTGCGGGCCGAGCCGAGGGCAGCGAGCCGAGGGGCGGCGCTGCAGACGGACAAAGCCAACGGCAGACAGACGGACGGAGGGGGAAAAGATGGCGACGCGGGCGGCGGGAGCGCGCTGCTCGCGCACCGCAGCGAGCGAGGCGCGTGCACGAGCCTCCCTCGCCCTCCCTCCGCCGCCCGCCTGGTCCCCTCTCCCCGCTCCGGGCGCGCGCCCGGGGTGTGGGCGGGGCTTGGGGAGCGAGGGTCCCGGGAGGCGGGACCGAGGGAGCATCCAATCCCAGACGCCCGAGAGGGGCCTAGCCGGCGGCCCCGCGCCCCAGGGACCACCCAGGCTCGCCCCTTCCGAGGTCTTTCTCCGGCGCTGTCCCCTCCTCTGCTGCCCAACCCCTCCTGGACCCGTAAACTCCACCCTGACTGTCAGCCCTGATCCTGGTTTCCTATCTCACCTTCAAGTTCAGCCACAAAACCCACATCCCCTAACCACAGCTCCACCGCAGGCTCCCCCTCTCCTGAGCTCAACCTTAGTCACCCCCCCCCACCCCCCAACACACACACACCCCGAAACCCTCTTCCCTTCAGTTCCCCACACTTCAGGGTTTCTTCGGCTCCCAAGGGTCTTGGTGGGAGGGGCTGGGTCCAGCTGTCAAGACCTCGGAGAAAAATCTTTAGATTTAAAAAAAAAACAACAAACATTTAAGTCTCCAACGTGGTTCTCAAATAACCATAGTAGCTGTATACCTAGGGGCATAGGATTAATTTGGAGCAGGGTAACCTGTGGCATGGCACTGTTGCCACTCAAGGGACATTTGGGACAATTGAGAGTGGTCAGACTCACTTCCTAATAAAACACCTCCTTCCCCTGTCATCGTCCCTTTCTAGTTGCTCACTACTTTCCTTTCCTTATTCTTTCTTCTTGTAGAATTCCTGAACCTGCCTCTGACATAGCTTCCTTGGGAGAAGTAGGGAATGCCGTGGGAAGAAAATGGGATCTGGTGTTAGAAGATCAGTTTTGAGTCCCACCCAGCTCTGTCACTGATGCGCCTGGTGACTTTGGGCAAGCCACTTTCCTATTCTGAACGTCTGTTCCCTGAGATGTAAAATGGATAATAATGTAATAATTCCTGATCTCTATTCTCATGGATTGTTTTGATGATTAAGTAAAATGAACATATGAAATGTATATTCTGCAAATATTTTTTATGATTACTGATCCCACGAAGACAGAGCTAATGAGGATGCTGACCTTTGACTGTAAGCAACAAGTCCTGGTATTGCAAAATGTCCTTCTCATAAATCCCCAATGAGATGATATCATTGTCTGCATCTTGTGATTAATGTGAGAGAATGGCTGTGTTAAAGGATCTTGGTCCTTTACAATTCATTCATTCATTCTTCATTGTAGGTAGGAATTATTATTCTTTCATTTTGGTTAAGGAAACATTTCAGTTTCGTTTAAGTTTTAATTCCTAGGAAGCAAAAATGGAATATTCTCATCCAACCAGAAAGTTTTTAAACAGTTTAATATAAGAATGCAAGCTGGAATAAAACATTGGCTTTTATACTTAACAGTAATTCTTGGTGAGTTTAGACCGAGGGATACAAATATGGCTTTATTATGTACCTTTAAACTTGACATAGTTGATATTTTCTTTTTTTAAATATAGTTTTATTGGTTTCAGAAAGGAAGGGAGAGAGGGAGAAAGGGAGAGAGGAACATTAATGTTGAGAGAGAATAATTGATTGGCTGCCTCCTGCACGCGCCCCCCTGCCCCAAACCGAGCCTGCAACCTGGGCACTTGCCCTGACCAGGAATCTAATCACAATCTACTAGTTCATAGGTCGATGCTCGATCTCACTCAGCCACGCCCGGCCGGGCAGTTGATATTTTCAACATGAAAGAGCTAGCAGGTAAATCATTAGGAGAAAGCCTCCAATGACATGTCTTTGCTTCACATTAAGTTATTGTGTAAAGCTGGGCAGTTTGTTCTATCTCCTTGAGTTGCAAATAATAATGCTACTTTAATAACCTTCCTGTGCTCTAGAAATGCCTCAGGTGTGGTGATTCAGGGTTATAATGAGATAAGGGAAATTATAAAAAAAAAGAATTAGTTTATTTTTCCTCTACTCTCATCTACACTTGTTCGGTACCTAAAGACTTTCATTAATCATGGATTTTTTTATTTTACTTTCCCAATCTACTCAGATAGTTATGCTATTATTTTGCCACTTTATATTAACTTTCCCTTTAAATATTTTCCTAAGCTGTTTTATATTTATTGGCTTCTACAATGACCTTGTTAGGGCTTTACGTTACAATAGTATTGGTAGGATAACTTAAAGGACTTCATTAAAAATGTATTAAATAAGATATAATTCATATACCATGGAATTTATCCTTTTTAAAAGTATTTTTTTGTTGATTTCAGAGAGGAAGGAGAGAGAGAGAGAGAGAGAGAGAGAGAGAGAGAGAGAGAGAGAGAATGAATGACAGAGAATCATTGATCGGCTGCCTCCTACACACCCCACACTGGGGATTGAGTCCACAACCTGGGCATGTGCCCTGACTAGGAATTGAACTGTGACCTCCTGGTTCATAGGTCGATGATCAACCACTGAAACACATCAGCTGGGCTTAAAATGTATAGAATTCAGTGGTTTTTAGTATATTCACAAGGTTGTGCAACATTATCAGTATCTAATTTTAAAATGTTTTCATCACCTCAAAAAGAAACTCCATAGACATTAACAGTTACTCTCCAATTCTTCCTCCCTCCCCCACCCCCAACCCCTGGCATCCATTAATCTAGTTTCTGTCTCTGTGGATTTGCCTATTCTGGACATTTCACGTAAATGGAATCATCCAATATGGGGCCTTTTGAGTCTGGCTCCTTTCACTTAGCACAGTGGTCGGCAAACTGAGACTCGCGAGCCACATGCGGCTCTTTGGCTCCTTGAGTGTGGCTCTTCCACAAAATGCCACGAGCGGGCGCGCACGTACAGTGCAATTGAAACTTCGTGACCCATGCGCAGAAGTCAGTTTTCAGCTCTCAAAAGAAATTTCAATCGTTGTACTGTTGATATTTGGCTCTGCTAATGAGTTTGCCGACCACTGACTTAGCATAATGTTTTTGAGAATCATCCATGTTATAGTATATCATAGTGTCCGTATCTCATCCCTTTCTATAGCCAAATAATAGCGTTCCATTGTATGGATATACAGTACGACATGTTACTTCCATTCATCAGTTGATGGATATTTATGTTGTTTCTACTTTTTGACTATTCTGAATAATATTGTTGTGAACATTTGTGTATAATTTTTATGTAAACATGTTTTTAATTTTCTCAGAAGTGGAATTTTTGAATCATAGGGTTAACTCTATGTTTGACTTTTTAAAAAAAGAATATATTTTATTGATTTTTAACAGAGAGGAAGGGATAGAGATAGTTAGAAACATCGATGAGAGCGAAACATCAATCAGCTGCCTCCTGCACACCCCCCTCCGGGGATGTGCCCGCAACCAAGGTACATGCCCTTGACCAGGAATCGAACCTGGGACCCTTCAGTCCGCAGGCCGACGGTCTATCCACTGAGCCAAACCAGTCAGGGCTATGTTTGACTTTTTAAGGAATTGCCAAACTGTTTTCCCAAGTGCCTGCATCATTTTGTATACCTACCAACAATACATGAGAGGTCCAATTTCTCCATATCCTGGGCTACACTTGTTAGTGTTTGTCTTTTTCATTATAGCCATCATAGTGGGTGTGAAGTGATACTCAGTTTTGATTTGCATTTCCCTGATAACTAACGATGTTGAACATCTCATGTGCTTTTGACCATTTGGAGAATGTCTATGCCCCTTTTAAAATTGGGTTGTCTTTTTATTGTTTTATAAGAGTTGTTGTTTTTTAATATTTTGGATATTCGACCCTTATGAATATGTTTGCAAAAATGTTCTTCTATTCTTTTTTCTTTCTTGAGAGTCTCCTTGGAAGCACCAAAGTCTTGTATTTATATGAAATTCAATGTATATATTTTTTGGTTGCTTGTGAGTTAGGTGTCATTTCTAAGAAATAGTCATGAAGATTTACACCTATTGTTTCTTCTCAGATCCATTTTGGGTTAACTTTGTGTAAGTGTGAGGAAATACGGTACCACTTTGTTCTTGCATGTGGGTATCTAGTCTTACCAGCACTGTTTGTTGAACAGTCTACTCTTCCCCCATTGAATTATCTTGTTATCCTTGTTGACATATCCATTGGCCACAAATGTATGGGGTTTATTTCTGGACTTACAATTTTATTCCATTTATTTATATGTCTGTCATGCCAGTATCATAGTCTTTTTTGTTTATATGTTTGTTTTTGGACAGAAGAAGCTGTCTTTAATTGGGTGGCATGGGTTTTATTGGTCATACACTCTTGATAAGAACCTCATATTTTAAGGAGAGAAACTCTTGAGTTTATATTTAAAATTTAGAATTATGTTTTCATTCCTTTGAATTAATTTAAGGAAAAATAAAGTTTTCTAAGATGATTACAATGATAAATACCATGAAACAATGTGACATTAAAACCCAAATATGTGAACCCAAATCAGAATAACTGATTTAGCCCTAGCCGGTTTACTCAGTGGATAGAGCGTCGGCCAGCAAACTGAAGGATTCCAGGTTCAATTCAGGTTAAGGGCACTTGCCCAGGTTGCAGGCTCAATCCCCAGTGTGGGGTGAGCAGGAGGCTGCCAATCAATGAATTTTATCTCATCATTGATGTTTCTCTCTCTCTCTCTCTCTTCTCTCCCCCATCCTCTCTGAAATCAATAAAAATATATTTTTTAAAAAGAATAATTGATTTAATGTGTCTTTCTTTTCATTTGTTGAGAACCTCAATATACACAAATTGAAGGGAAAACCAGGAGGCAAATTATTATGGAAATATGGGTATATGGAAGGTATATGATGTCAATCAAGTCTCAAGATCTGGGTTCAAGATTAGATCCTGGAATTTATACTGTTGACCTTGGATTGGTGACTTTACAGCTCTCAGCTCCACTTTCCTCCTATAATAACTAAAAATCATTTCTGATCTACATCTGCTTCATAGGGATGTGTGAGCCTCAAATTAAGGTGATGTGCTTGTAAGTACCCTGTAAACAGCAAAATGGCAGAGATAGTTAATATTTGTGTATGGCCCTAATTCGTAATGTTCTCTGAAGAATCATTCCATAGATACTCTAAAAAATGCTCTTGATTTTTTTTTTCCTTAGGTCTTAGGAAGATAGATGTCTAGAGCAGTTCCTATTACGTTTTATATTCTTTAGCCTAAAAGCTCTCTCTGAGACTTTCCCCTTTCTAAATGTTAGTACTTAAAAAAAAAAAAAAGGCAAATTACTCTTTGCCCATCATCTTTCCCTTCTCTCTTACACAATGTGTAATACTTTCTTCTATTGCAGGAGTCAGCAAATGCTTTCTGTAAAGTGCCAGACAGTAAATATTTTAGACTTTGTGGGCAACATAGGGTTTTGTCACATATCCCGTCCCACCCTCCCTTTTCTTTTGCAACCCTTTAACATGTAAAAATCATTCTTAGTTGGAGGGGCTGTACAAAAACAGGCCTGATTTTGTCTGTAGACCTGTTATGGACTCTTATTTTTCTGGGTTCAAGCAGATTTTAGTTAGTTTCAGCCACTAGTTATAATAATGTTCACAAAAAAGTGTCACTGGTTAAACAAAGAAATGTTGTGTGTTACTCTTTACCCTAAAGCAAAACAGGACTTTCAAGTGAAACAGTGTGAGTCGGTTTGGTTTTTTTGTTGTTGTTGTTTTTGGCATATGTTTAGCATCTGAATAAAACTGGTCTGTTCACCTAGGGACAGAGATACTGTTTTGAATTCACATTGATGTATTATAGAATCTAAATAATTAGAAAGGGCAGGACACAGGTGATGATTGCTGAATCCAAGCCACTGCTGAGCAGGAAGAAATTTTTCTAAATGAATCATGTCATTTCTAGCAAGACAGGGCTCAAAGACACTTTTCACTCATCTTTACTTTCATTGTTTGAACAAAGTGGCAGTAATGTCAAGGATTCCAAAAGTCATCTAAACACAATGTGCTACTGAGGGCATGGAAAAATAGGAACTCTCATACATTGGTGGTAGTGGTGTAAACTGATACTTCCTCTTTGAAGGGTGACTTGGCATCATCTCTTAACATTAAAAATATGCCTACCCTTTGACCCAGTACTTCTGCTTCTGGGAATTTACTCAGTAAGTACAATCCATGCAGACAAATATCTAGTCATTGCAGCATTGCTTTTAGAGGCAAAATACTGGCAATAGCCTAAATGCCACCAATATAGCAATATGTAAGTTTGGAATAATATATATTCCAAAAAAGTAATAATGGCATGGAAAGTGTTACATAGGTCTCTCATTTTATTGTATCCTAAGTTAGTAAAAACAATAAACATATTTATACTTTTAAAAACCGAAATGAAGGTATTGAATTCAGTCCCTTCTATTCTTTTAAATTAAATGAGGAATAGAATCAGAATATAGTTATTGTTGGGACATTGGCTTAGTCAAGTAGTTTCTGGGAGAAAACTATCATTTCCCATGTAGATATATATAGCCTAGTATACGTACACATACATGTACACACACATGCACACACACTTTGTTTTCTTAAGTATTTGGAAGTAAGTTGCAGACACCATGACCTGTCACTTCTACATAGTTCACCATGCGTCTCAACTACATTATAACCATTACACCAATTGTCTCAAAAATACCTTTTAGTTAGTTTGAATCCATATCTAACAGGATCCATACACATTACATTTGGTTGCTATGTCTCTGCGTCTCTAAATTCGAGCAGTTCGCCCTCACTTTTATTTATTTTTTAAAATATTTTTATTGATTTTCTACAGAGAGGAAGGGAGAGGGATAGAGAGTTAGAAACATCAATGAGAGAGAAGCATTGATCAGCTGCCACCTGCACACTCCCCACTGCGGATGTGCCCGCAACCAAGGTACATGCCCTCTGACTGGAATTGAACCTGGGACCCTTCAGTGCCCAGGCCAACGCTCTATCCAGAGAGCCAAACCAGCTAGGGCTCACTTTTATTTTTTTAATGCCATTATCTTACTGCAGACGGCTTAATTTATATGTGCACGCATTTATTGCACCCCTTCCTCCCCCCCCGCCACACACACACACACACATTTAAAAGGAACCACATACCATGAATTTTCAGTTTCTGGAACCTGGTTTTGTTTAGACATACTTTTAGTGTTATAAAGGCAATTATTTCTAAATTCCTGTAAACCTCACAGGGTAACGCGTAGTTTCATTCCTATCACATGACCGCATGGCAATGCTGCGAACCACAATGTTGGAGTCGGTCGAGGCAGCCTCTACGGCGGGGGCAGGACGCCTCCTTCCCGAAGCCTGGGGTGCAGCCAGCCCCTTCCAACGCTGAGCCGAGAAAGAATAGTTTTAAAGTTGGAAACAAAGAAAACTAAGTGAAAAAGTTTCCTCTGAACCCAGAGATAAGGTAAATTCCCCGAGAAGGCGGTGCTAAGGAAAGACACCAGCGAAATAAGACAGACGGTAGAGGTTCTGGTTGGAAGAGCCTTCCGATCGGGGTTCGAAGCCGGGCAGGGGTGTCAGTGCGTAAACGGAGAGGAGGCGGGCGGGGGCCCCGGGAGGGTGACGGGCCGGAGGAGCAGGTGAAGGGTCGAAATCGGCTCGGTTGTTCCGTTCGAGAGAAGACCCGCCCTCAGAGCGAGAGAAGGGAGCGAACCTCAGGGAGGAAGGCCGGTGGGTGAAAGGCGGGACTGAGCCGGTTTTTCCAGGGAGCGGAACCACCCGGAACAAGGTGCGGGCCGCCCACCCCGAGGCCAGCTCCGCGGCGCACCGGGCGAGACCGGCGGCACCCTCGGCGCGCCCCGCAGGTGACTCAGGTCCGTCCTCAGGGGGCGTGACGGGACGCAGCACACCGCAGCCTCCGCCGCGGGAAGTAGTCCCCGGCCGCGCTGGTTCCTCTGGGAGCCGGGCGTGGAGTCCCGAGGTTCACGGGCCGAGATCCCGGGAGCGCGGGCGCTCAGCCAATCGCTGCGCGGGAGAGCGCGTCCGCTCGGCCCGCGGATCCCTCCGCCGCGTTGGCTGTGCTGAGGCCGAGGGAGCCGCCATTTTGGATGCTGGAGCTTGATTCCGGAGTCCGTCTGTGCCGTGTTCACGCCTGGTTTCGGTCCGGTGAGTCTGGCACCCCCTGCGCCACGGGTCTTTGTTTCCCTCCTGGCGCTGCGGCCGGGCTTCAGAAGTCCCCAGCCCCGGGTTCAAAGGGCCTTGACGTGGCAGGTGAGGAGAAAGGGAAGGGTCGTGGATGTGGGGGTCAGGCCGGAGGTGAGGCCCGAGGGGCTGCGGCGCGGGGCCGGGGGCGTGACAGGGTCGCGGGCTGCCTGGGGGATCTCCGGCCCGGGATCCTGGAAGCCGCCACACTTTCTTGTTGTCCCTGTCTGTCCCGAGGCGTCTCTCCCCGGGGGCGGAAACGCCGCGGCCCGGGCTCCGGTGCCCGTCGGTGAAAGGGCTCGGTCTGCACTTTGCGGCACCGAAGAGCGGCGTCCCTACCCCAGGTCCTCGGGCTCGGAAAGACCTCGGGAAGGTTGTGTCTCCGGTGTCCGCGAAGGGTCTGTCCGCCTCGAGCCCGGCGGCCTCCTGCCCCGGTTCTGGGCGGCCCGGAGCGGGGGCCCCTCTGGCTGGAGGGAATCGCCCTTTTCTTTAGTGAAGCCGGCGGCGGCCGCGGCCCCCGTTCCCAGAGCCCCGCCGTGGCCCTGTCCCGGCCCCGCTCCTCTTCCGGGGCGCTGAACTCGACCCGCGTGAACTCCCCCAGGGAACGGGAGACGAGAGCGTCTTCTGTTTAATAATTAGGTAATAGGAAAGACACAGGAGAGCCATGTTCACTCTCTGGAGCAGTAAAAGGAACATTAAGAGCTGGTCTTAACGCTTATTGGGAATTGTATTTTTTTTTTCTGTTACGCTTACGTCTTTATTTTTAACTTTGAATTGCGAAAATGTCAAGCAGAACAGAAGTAAAGAGTAGAATGAATTCCCTCATCCAGCTTCAACAACCACCCATGTCGGGCTGTTGGGGGAAAAGTCCCAAGAGTCCACATTCAGGATTGATTCCGAAGAAGTGACCCGTAGGGGCTTATTCAGATTGGTAAGCGCTTTCATAGGAGAAACTCACTGCGTGGGCAGAGCAGCTGTGCGTTCCCAGTGGTGGCTGCTGGGGAAGAAATCCACACCCTCCCGGGACAGGGTTTCTTTTTTGTAGGGGTTTAATAGTAAAAGCAAACGGTGGGTAAGTCGCATAGACCACCAGGAAGAACAATGCGTTTCTAAGTTAACAGATAGTATCAGGCAGTTCTCCCCACTCCGTACATTCATTAGCCTCATTCCTGGGTCCTGGTGTTTGGGCGGCATTCTGGCTTTCTGGGGAGTCAGCCACGCCTGAGGCTGCAGAGAGGTAAATAAAGGTTAAACCACGAGCCCAACATTTCCCAGACGCTGGAGCTCTGTTTCATTTCTGAGTTAGTTCCCCGACAAGGGCCAATCTTGTTTCATTTATAAATACTGTTAAGTATTTAATAAACTAATTGTTGATATATGTGCACCCTCCCCACTCCCCCAAGTAGAACCTTTTGATTTCTGTACTTACAAACCAGTAGCCCACAGGAAATTTGCTTTTTGTTTTGTTTTACGGGGTCCTCAGAACCGCATCTTCTGGGATAGAAGGACTTGGTATATCTTTTAAAAAAATATATATATATATTTTTATTGATTTCAGAGAGGAGGAAGGGAGAGGGAGAGTGAGAGAGAAACATCCATGATGCGAGAGAATCATGGATCGGCTGCGTCCTGCACGTCCCCTACTGGGGATTGAGCTGGAAACCTGGCAATGTGCCCTTGACCCAAATCGAACCCGGGACCCTTCAGTCCGCAGGCGGATGCTTATCCACTGAACCAAACCACAAAGGGCAGTATTTCTTTTTATTAGAGAATAAAAGTGTTTTGAAGCCTCAATTACATTTTAAAGGCACCTGGTTTAAGCCCTCTCTTTTTTAAAGTTGTGTTACTGATTTGTCCAAATTATTTGTTTTAATTCCTGTCTTCCTGTGGCTCCGCCTTCTAAATGATCAGGAACTCCAGAATCCCCTCTAGTCTACTTAATTTAAGCTCTCATTCTTTTAAAATCACTCTCAATTACTTGTAGCCTATTCTGATTTAAAAATGAAACTGGGAAACAGTATAGTCTAATAAAAATTTAAAATACAGGAAAAGTAGTAAGCACATGAAAACTAATTTCAGCATTTTATGACAACCATCAAAAGGTTGAGGAATTAATTAAAAATGATTATGCATGCCGAAACCGGTTTGGCTCAGTGGATACAGCGTCGGCCTGCGGACTGAAAGGTCCCAGGTTCGATTCCGGTCAAGGGCAATGTACATTGGTTGCGGGCACATCCCCGGTGGGGGGTGTGCAGGAGGCAGCTGGTCGATGTTTCTCATCGATGTTTCTCACTCATCGATGTTTCTAGCTCTCTATCCCTCTCCCTTCCTCTCTGTAAAAAATCAATACAATATATTTTAAAAAATGATTATGCAGTGGAATATAGGCAGTCATTAATAGGTTTTAAAGACTGTAACAGATGTGATATTAAGTGGTAAAAGGATTCGGTGGTGCTCAGAGCCCATGATTACAACGTTGTAAAAACTAGATTATGTAAGTTAGTGGAATTTTTAAAAAGTTATTTTAAATTTAACTTCCCACTAATTAACATAATAAATGAGTGACAGCTTTGTACTAAGTACTATGGTAGGCAGTGTGAGAATAACAGTGAAACCTATAGTGATTGTTTATAGGCTATACAGGCGTTATACTGATTGTATACAGTTGAAGTTCTCCGATGTGGTTGAAAAAGTTAAAGTAGGGGGAAGGATGCAAAGCATACCAACAACATTTTATTTAGCCTAAAACACATAAAAGTGCATTTATCAGCTAATCTTTAGATGATGAGCAAGACCTTTCCTTTGATTATGGTCTGTTGACTGAATAGAAATGAAATAGTGCTTGTGAACATATAACACTTTCTGTGTACCAGGCACTGTTCTAAATTCTTTACTCATTTTCTTTAAATTCTCATACCAGCTTTATGAGTTATGAAGGTTCATATAATATTGATGCTATTTAAAAAAATGTTTGATAGAATTTCCTAAAATGTTTAATAGAGAAGCTACTGGGGCCTGGATTTTCTTGTGGAATTGTTCTTAATTTTAGGTTCAATTTTTGTAATGTATATGGGACAAATTATATTTTTTATTTCCTTTTGTGAATTTTGGTAAATTGAGTTTCTAAGGGGTTTGTCATTTTTGTCTTTGTTGAATTATAGATATAAATTGGTGATAATGTCCCCTTTTAATGCCTGTAGGATCTGTAGTGATATCCCTTTTTTTACGTTGGATACTGATAATTTGTGGGTTTGTGGGGGTTTTTGTCAGATTTATCAAAAAATTCTTGATCTTTTCAAACATACAGCATTTGGTTTCATTGATTTTTCTCTATTTTCACTCTCTTCCATTTCACCAGTTTTTGCCTTGTTTTTTGTTGCTGTTAATCCTCACCCAAGGATATTTTTCCATTGATTTTTTAAAACAAATCTTTATTGTTCAGATTATTACAATTGTTCCTCTTTTTTCTCCCTCATAGCTCCCCTCTACCCCATCCTCTGCCCTTAACCCCCCTCCCACTGTCCTCATCCATAGGTGTATGATTTTTGTCCAGTCTCTTCCCGCACCCCTTTCCCCCTGAGAATTGTCAGTCCACTCCCTTTCTATGCCCCTGATTCTATTCTGTTCACCAGTTTATTCTGTTCATCAGATTTTTCACTTGATTTTTAGATCCACTTGATAGATATGTATTTGTTGTTCATAATTTTTATCTTTACCTTTTTCTTCTTCTTCCTCTTCTTAAAGAATACCTTTCAGCATTTCATATAATACTGGTTTGGTGGTGATGAACTCCTTTAGCTTTTTCTTATCTGTGAAGCTCTTTATCTGACCTTCAATTCTGAATGATAGCTTTGCTGGGTAGAATAATCTTGGTTGTAGGTTCTTGCTATTCATCACTTTGAATATTTCTTGCCACTCCCGTCTGGCCTGCATAGTTTCTGTTGAGAAATCAGCTGACAGTCGTATGGGTGCTCCCTTGTAGGTAACTAACTGTTTTTCTCTTGCTGCTTTTAATATTCTCTCTTTGTCTTTTGCTCTTGGCATTTTAATTATGATGTGTCTTGGTGTGGTCCTCTTTGGATTCCTTTTGTTTGGGGTTCTCTCTGCTTCCTGGACTTGTAAGTCTATTTCTTTCACCAGGTGGGGGAAGTTTTTGGTCATTATTTCCTCAAATAGGTTTTCAGTATCTTGCTCTCTCTCTTCTTCTGGCACCCCAGTAATTCGGATGTTGGTACGCTTGAAGTTGTCCCAGAGGCTCTTTACACTATCTTCATATTTTTGCATTCTTTTTTCTTTTCCGGTTGGGTGTTTTTTGCTTCTTTGTATTTCAAATCTTTGACTTGATTTTTGTGATCCTCTAGTCTGCTGTTGGATCTCTGTATATTATTTTTTATTTCAGTCAGTGTATGCTTAATTTCTAGTTGGTCCTTTTTCATATCCTCGAGGATCTCACTAAATTTATTAGCCTTTTCTAGAAAATTCTTGAAAAACCTTATAACCGTGGTTTTGAACTCTATAGCCAGTCGTTTGCTTTCCTCCATTTCTTTCATTTGTGACCTGTTTCTTTGTCTTGGCATTTTGGCTGCTTCCTTGAGTTGATAGAGTGGCTTTGTGTGCTAGGTGTCCTATAGGGCCCAGTGGCTCAGCCTCCCCAGTTACCTGAGGTGGATACTCTTGGTGCACCCCTTTGTGAGCTGTGTGCACAGTCTTGTTGTAGTTAAGCCTTGATTGTTGTTGGTATCACTGGGAGGAATTGACCTCCAGGCCAATTGGCTGTGAGGATCAGCTGTGTCTACGCTGGGAGAAATTCTGTGCTGGAGACACCCTTATGAGACAAGACTTGCAAAAGCCTCTGTGCTCAGCTTGGATGGGGCGGAGTCTCAGGGTGGAGCAGACAGCAATGGCTTCCCGTCAGCCCTGCCTTAAGAGGCCCCTGGGTCTCAGTGTCCCGCGGTAATCGCTGCAAGCACCTCTGAGAGAAAGCCGCCCTCGAGTTTCACCTGCTGCCAGACAGTCCAGTTTCTCCCCGAATGAGTCTGGGTCCCCAGAGTCTCACCTGGAACTGGAGTTCAGAGCCGTCGGGAGCTTTTGTCTCCCTCCTGTTTGAGAAAGCCCGCTGCGTACTCAGTTGCCCGCCCTCTCTGCGCGCGTGCAGGCTTCGGTACCTCTGCCTTCCGTAGTTCCGAGTCTCAGTGTGCTTTTCTCTTTCCTGACAGTCCAGTTTCTCCCCGAATGAGTCTAGGTCCCCAGAGTCTCGCCCAGAACTGGAGTTCAGAGCCGTCGGGAGCTTGTCTCCCTCCCGCTTGAGAAAGCCAGCTGCATACTCAGTTGTCAGTCCTCTCCGCACGCGCTTCGGTACCTCTGCCTTATGCAGCTCCTCTGAGTCTCAGTGTGCTTTTCTCTTTCCTTCTAGTTGTAGAATTTCCACTCAACCAGCCTTCCTGTGGTTCTGGATGATGTCCATTTTGTCTTTTAGTTGTAGTTTTGAAATTGTTGTGCGAGGCAGCAGTTTAGGTGTTTACCTATGCCACCATCTTGGTTTCTCCCTCCATTGATTTTTTTTTCTGGAGAGAGTGGAAGGGACGAGTAGAGGCAGAGAGAAGGAAACATGGATGTGAGAGAGACACATCAATTGGTTGCTTCCCACACATGTCCTGACCAAGGCCAGGGATCGAGCCTGCAACTGAGGTATGGGCCCTTCAGTCAGTGGGCTGACACTATCCACTGAGCAAAACCGACTGGGGCTTGCCTTGGTTTTATTTTGTTTACATTAGGTTAATTTTGCTCTTTTTATGGTTCCTTATGGTGGACCTTAGGTTACTAATTTGAGACCTTCTTTTTTAATACAAACATTTAGTGTTATAAATTTCTCCCCAAGCTTTAGCTAGATTTTACAAATTTTGATGTTTTATATATATATATAGTTAAATATACTTTTATTGATTTCAGAGAGGAAGGGAGAGGGAGAGAGATAGAAACCCAGGGGGATCAAGCCGGAAACCTAGGAATATGCCCTGAACCAGGAATTGAACTGATTCATAGATCAATGCTCAACCAATGAGCAACATAGGCCTGGCAAATTTTGATGTTATATTTTAATTAGAGGCCTGGTGTGCCAGTGCACGATCGGGGCTGGGGAGGGACCGCGGGAGGGCTCCAGGGTGGGTCCAGCCCATCTCGCCCAGTCCCGATTAGTGGGACCCCAGCAAGCTAACCTATTGGTCAGAGTGTCTGCCCCCTGGTGGTCAGCTCTCATCATAGTTGCTGGTCGAACAGTTGAATAGTTGCTTAGGTTTTTATATATATAGATTTTCCTTTTTTAAAATATATTTTTATTGATTTCAGAGAGTAAGGGAACGAGAGAGAGAAAAAGAGTTATTGGTTGGCTGCCTCCTGCGTGCCCCACACTGGGGATCAAGCCATCAACACTGGCACCGGAATCAGACTGTTACCTCCTGATTCATAAGTTGACACTAAACCACTGAGTCATGCCAACCGGGCTTAATTTTTATTTTCTTGCAGTTCAAACCTTTAAAACAATTTTTATGCTTGCAACTTCCCCTTTGACCCATAGATTATTTGTGTTGTTTAATTTTCAGGTGTTTGGTAATTTTCTGTTAGGTTTCTTGTTAGTGATTTCTAGTTTAATTGTATTATGGTTAAAAAAACATACTGTTACTTTAGTTCTATTTAATTTAAGGTTTGTTTTATTCACAGGATATAGTCTGTATTTATGAATGCTCTGTGTGCGTTGGTGTGTTGGGTGGAGTATTCTATAAATGTCAGATTCAGTCAGTTGGTGGTAGTGTTCGGCTCTTATTTAAGGTTTGTTTTATGACCCATGATATGGTCTATATTCATGACTGTTTCATGTGCATTGATCTGTTGGGTACAGTGTTCTGTAAATGCCAGTGAGATATAATTAGTTGTTCGTAGTGTTCATTTCTACATCTTTGGTGATATTGGTGTCTGCTAGCTTGATCAATTATGAGGGAAGTACTTTGAAGTCTTCAACTATAATTAGGGATTTGTTTATTTCTAGTTTTCTATCTGTCAGTTCTTCATATATTTTGAAGTTGTGTCATGTATAGTGAATGTTATGTACATTCACTATTAGGATTGTTACATTTTCTTAGTGAATTCACCCTTTTTTCATTATACAGGGTGTCCCAAAAAATGTGTACACATTTTGAATAATTATTCCAGTTGGTTAAATCTGAAAAGAAAGAAACCATCTATTGAACTATCAAAAAATATATGTGTATACATTTCTGGGGACAAAAAAAATATAATGTTCCTTTGTATTCCTGTTTTTTCCTGGCTCTGAAGTCTACTTTGTCTAACATTAATATAGCCCCTCCAATTTTCTCTTTTATTGAGGTATAATCTATAATAATAAAAGTGTAATATGCTAATTAGACCGGATGTCCTTCCAGGCGAAGCTGGGGCTGCGAGGGAAGCCCGGGTTCCGGGTGCCAGAGGGAAGCTGGTGCCAGCAGCTGGGGGAAGGAAGGCCTACTCTTGCACAAATTTCATGCATTGGGCCTCTAGTTAACATATAACGACATACTAGTTTCAGGTATACAACATAATGGTTTGATATTTATATATATTGCAAAATGACCACCATAGTAAATGTAGTTAATTTCTGTCACCATACATAGTTACAGATTTTTTTTTTAAAACTTACTCTCTCAGCAACTTTCAAATATGCAATATGGTATTAGCTATAGTCACTATACATTATATCCTCATTACTT
Organism: Eptesicus fuscus; assembly: GCF_027574615.1. Lineage (NCBI taxonomy): Eukaryota > Metazoa > Chordata > Mammalia > Chiroptera > Vespertilionidae > Eptesicus > Eptesicus fuscus. The sequence goes on from NC_072493.1 coordinate 9,239,218, forward strand.
ATTTATTTTATAACTGGAAGCTTGTACCAAAATGGGTGGAGAGGTCAAAAGATACAGACTTTCAACCTTTTTTTTATTAGTGTTTGCATGATATACCTTTTTAAAAAGAAAATACTTTTAACTTACCTATATTATTATATAGAAGTGAGTTTTTTGTTAACAGTATAGTTGGATCATTTGGGGAGCCATTCTGACAATCTGTGTTTTTTAATTGTATTTACACCATTTCTATTTAGTTATTATTTTAAGTATTTTTAAAAATTGATTTCAGAGAGGACGAGAGAAGGGGAGAGAGACACATCATTGATGAGAAAGAATCATTGATAGGTTGCCTCCTGCACACTCTCTATTGGGGATCGAGCCCGCAACCCAGGCGTGTGCTATGGAAATTGAACCATGACTTCCTGGTTCATGGTTTGAGGCTCAACCACTGAGGCCGAACATAAAAATAATAATAATTATTTTTTTAAAAAAATATTTTTTATTGATTTCAGAGAGGAAGAGAGAGAAACATCAATGATGAAAGAATCATTGATTGGCTGCCTCCTGCATGGCCCTCATTGGGGATCGAGCCCGCAACCCGGGCATGTGACCTTGACCAGAATCGAACCCGGGACCCTTCAGTCCACAGGCCGATGCTCTATCCACTGAGCCAAACCGACTAGGGCATAATTATTATTTTTTTAATCCTCACTTGAGGACATGTTCATTGATTTTGTTGCTGTTGTTAGAGAGATTGGGGGGGGGGGGGGGCGGCGGGAAGAGAGAACGAAACATACTGATTTGAGTGAGTAACATCGATCTGTTGCTCCCATACCATACTTGCCTCGACTGGGGTAGTGATGGTATGTTGCAGGTCAAACCTGGTCCTTTCGTTGCATGAGATGATGCTCCAACCAACTGAGAAACACCAGCCAGGGCTCTATTTAATTATTTATATACCTAGAGGCCTGATGCACGAAATGTGTGCAAGAGTAGACCTTTCTTCCCCTGGTTGCCGGCACTGGCTTCCCTCTGGCCGCTGCAGGCACCTGGGACTCGAGCTTCCCTCCAGCCCAGGCTTCATCTGGAAGGACGTCTGGTCTAATTAGCATATTATCCTTTTGTTATTATAGATTACTAGTGTACTTGAATGTAGGCCTATCATTTTATTGTCTTGTTTGTACCTTTTTTTCATTTCTGTTTCTGCTTCCCTGCTATTTTTGGGTTATTTGAACACTTGAGAGTTCTAGTTTAAAATCTGTTGCATTTTTTAGTATATGTTTTGTATAGTACGTTTTACTATAGGGGTTACAATAGACATACTTAACTTTTCACAGTGTACTTAGAGCTAATATTTTACCACTTTAATGTAATATAGAAATATCACACTGGCCAGGGCTGAGTTTATTCTTGTGTATGGTGTAAGTTGGTGATCCAGTTTCATTTTTTTTTTTTTGCATGTATCTGTCCAATTTTCCCAACACTAATTTATTGAAGAGACTGTCTTGACTCTATTGTATGTTCTTGTCTCCTTTGTCAAATATTAATTGAGTGTAATGGCTTAGGTTGATTTCTGGGGTCTCTTTTCTGTTCCATTGGTCTATTATGCCTGTTCTTCTGCCAGTACCTGGCTGTTTTGATTACGGTGGCTTTGTAGTATAATTTTATATCTGGTATTGTTATACCTCCAACTAAGTTCTTCTTTCTCAAGATTGCTGCGGATATTTGGGGTCTTTTTTTGGTTCCATATATGTTTTTGGAGTATTTGTTTTAGATCTGTGAAATAATGCTGTTGCCTTATTTATCTTTTTATTTCCAGCAGCTAGCCATTGTCTGACATGCAGGTAATCAGTATACATTCTTGACTGGATTGTACATAATTCAGTATCACGGTACCCAGATATTCTGATACACAAACGCTATTGTGTACTGGGACTTGGCTAATTATTATTATTACTAGAGGCCTGGTGCACGGGATTCGTGCACTGGTGGGGGGCGTGGGCTGCAGGGATCGGCCCGCTGTGGGAGCACTGCTCATCCCGTTCAGCCGAGCGGCTGTGAACCTGCTCCCGCTGCGGTAGCAGCTGTTCATCCCGGTCATTCGAGTGGCGCTCCCACTGTAGGAGTGCACTGACCTGTGTTGAGCGTCTGCCCCCTGGTGGTCAGTGTGCGTCATAGTGACTGGTCGACCAGTCCTTCTGGTCGTTCCGCCATTCAGTTGCTGGGCTTTTATTATATAGGATTTAAAAATATTTTTATTGATTTTAGAGTGGAGGGGGGGGAGGGAGGGAGGGGGGAAGAGAGAGAGAGAGAGAGAGAGAGAGAGAGAGAGAGAGAGAAAGAAAGAAAGAAAAAGAAACAGAGTAACATCCATGATGAGAGAGAAGCATTGATCGGCTACCTCCTGCACGCCTCACACTGGGGATTGAGCTGGCAACCTGGGCATGTGCCCTGACTGAGAATCGAACCGTGACCTCCTGGTTCATAGGTTGACGCTCAACCACTGAGCCACGCTGGCTGGGCAGTTAATTATTAAATGTAGTACAAAAACTTTGGGAGGCAAAAAAAAAAAAAAAAGCTTCTGGAGACAATTTCACAAAAGGAAAATACATCTGATGTTTTCTATTAGTGGTATGCACAAGCAGATAATTACTGTCCTGGTGTTCTTCTTTATATTGGGTTTGGTTTGTCTACTGTTCATTTGCTTTAGTTTAGATATTACATATTTTGAGATTCAAGTTCAGAATTAGTTGAGAGATAAGAATTGTGCTGTTTACATATAGAATGCATGGTGGTATGTGCTAAAGTCTTGTGGGTGGAGAGGAGAGTGGTTTTGTTGATTGTAACTCTACTGTTCAGTTAAAGTCTTGGTAAATAGACTTCTGTGGTCAAATTTTATAGAACAGCTTTTTTCCCCCTTGGACATTTTACCCTTTTGTTTATTTCTTTGCATGCGAGTAGATGTTAATGCTGTTTCTGTGACCTTAGACACTAGTTTTTTCCCCAAAAGGCTGATAATTTGAATAATTAGAGGGAGGTTATATTTTAAAATTTTAATTAAACTTATTGGGGTAACATGGGTTAATAGCATTATATAATTTTCCAGTGTACAATTTAAATTATATCATCTATATATTGAATTGTGTGCTCACCATCCAAAGTGTAGTCTCCTTCTGTCACCTTTACCCTCTTCAACCTCCCTGCACCCCCTTCTCTGGTAACCACTATACTGTTGTCTATGAGTTTGTTTTCTATGTTTGTTGTTTTCTATCCCACATATGAGTGAAATCATATTTTTTTTGTGTGTTCTTTTCCATCTGACTTATTTCACTGAGCATGATACTCTCAGGATCCATCCATGGCAGTATGCCATTCTTTTTAGGCTGAATTAGAGGCCCAGTGCACGAAATTTGTACACTTGGGGGGGGGGGTGCCCCTAAGCCTGGCCTGCACCCTCTCGCTCTGGAACCCCTCGGGATGTCCACCTGCTGGTGGGATTGGGCCTAAGCCGGCAGTCAGGCATCTCTCTCGCAGTCTGGGACCCCTTGCTCCTTACCGCCTGCCTGCAGCGGAGGCGGGAGAGGCTCCCGCCACCGCAGCTGCGCTGGCCAGCCATGAGCCCGGCTTCTGGCTGAGCGATGCTCCCCCAGTGGGAGTGCACTGACCACCCTGGGGTCATGCGCGTCATAGCAACTGGTTGTTCTGCCGTTCGGTCTGTTTGCATATTAGGGTTCTATTACATAGGGTAGGATAATATTCCATAGTATATGTGTACCACCACATCTTCTTCATCCAATTATCCATCAAAAGACACTTAGGTTGTTTCTATGTCTTGGCTACTGTGAATAATGCTGCAGTGAACATAGGATACATATATATGTATATATGAATAAATGTTTTCAATTACTTTTTTTTCTTGGTAGATACACAGAAGAGGAATTGCTGGGCCATATGATAGCTTTGTCTTTAAATTTTTGAGGAACCTCTATACCGTTTTCCATAGTAGCTGCACCAGTTGACATTCCTACCAGCAGTGTATGCGGGTTCTTTTTATCCACATCTTCTCCAACACTTGTTATTTCTTGTCTTACTGATTATAGCCATCCTAACAGATGTGAGGTGGTGTCTCATTGTGGTTTTGATTTGCATTTCCTTTGGAGCTAGTGAAGTTGAACATCTTTTCATATGTCTGTTGACCATTGGTATGTCTTGGGAAAAGCATCTGATCAGATTCTCTGCCCATTTTTTAATAGGATTGTTTGTGTTCTTGCTGAGTTGTAGGAGGTCTTTATACATTTTGTTTTATTTATTTCTCACCTGAGGAGTGAGGATATTTTTTTTATTGATTTTGAGAGAGAGTGGAAGGGAGGGAGGGTGAAGGGAAGGCGGGCGGCGGGGGGGGGAGGAGAGAGGCAGAGAGAGAGAGAGAGAAAGAGAGAAAGAAAGAAACATCAATGTATGAGAGAGACATCTATTGGTTGTCCCTCCACCCCCCACTTTCGCCCTGACCGAGAAGGGAACCTACAACCGAGGTAAGTGCCTTTGGCTGGGAATGGAATCTTCGACCCTTCGGACTGATGATGCTCTATTCACTGAGCCAAACCGGCCAGGGTAGGAGTTCTTTATATATTTGGCTATTAGCCCCATTTTGGAGGTATTGTTTACAGATATCTTCTGCCATTTGGTTGGTTGCCTTTTTGTTTTGTTCATGGTTTCTTTTGCTGTACAGAGCTTTTTAGTTTGATGTAGTCCCATTCATTCATTTTTGCTTTTGCCTCCCTTGCCTTTGGGGTCAGGTTCACAAAGCCTCTCTGACACCAAGGTCTGTAGATTGAGTACCTATGTTTTCTTCTAGGGATTTTATTGTTTTAGGTCTTATATTTAAGTCTTTAATCCCTTTTGAGTGTGGTGTCAAATAGCAGTCTACTTTCCTTCTTTTGCATGTGGCTTTCCAGTTTTTACACCATTTATTGAAGAGGCTTTCCTTTCTCCATTGTGTGTTTTTGGCTCATTTGTTGAAAATTGGTTGCCCTTATATATGTGGGCTAATTTCTGAGCTCCCAGTTATTTTCTATTGGTCTGTGTGTCTGTTTCGCTGCCAGTACCATACTGTTTTGATTATTGTAACTTTGTAGTATAATTTGAAGCCAGGAAGTGTGATAACTGGCGTTGTTCTTTTTTCTCAGGATTGCTTTGGCTATTTGGGCTCTTTTGTGGTTCCATACAAATTTGATGAATTTTTTTTCTATTTCTTTGAAAAATGCCTTTGGGATGGCATTAAATCTGTATATTGCATTAGGTAATAATAGCCATTTTAACTATGTTGATTCTTCCAATCTATGAACAAGGAATGTCTTTTAGTTTCTTTGGGTCTTCATCAATTTCTTTCAACAATGACTTGTATTTTTCAGTGTATAGATCCTTCTCTTCCTGTGTTAAGTTTATTTCTAGTTATTTTATCCTTTTGTTGCAATTGCAAATGGAATTGTTTTCTTCATTTCTTTTTCTGATATTTCATTGTTAGCACATTGGAACACAAGGGATTTTTTGTTCATTGATTTTTGTATCCTGCAACTTAGCTTTGTTTGTTTGTTGTTTCTGGTAGTCTTGGTGTTTTATATATTTTATCATGCCACCTGCAAAAAGTGACAATTTTACTTATTTATTCCAATTTGAATGCATTTTATTTCTTCCTCTTGCCCAATTGCTCTGACTAGGACTTCTGTACTGTGTTGAACAACAGTGGTGAGAGTATCCTTTTCTTGTTCCTGATCTTAGAGGCAAAGCTTTCGGTTTTAAGGTGGGATTTTTGGGAGAATTAGGAGGCCTTCCTGCTTGTCTTTTTATCACCTCTGTCCTACACCAATACATAGGTACTCATTTCATCCATCAGCAAGTTCTTTCAGCTCTGCTTTCAAAATAGCCTTAACTCTGATCACTTCTTCCACCACCACTGCTAACTACCCGTCTAAGCTGCTTCCATCTGTTGTCTGGAACATAGTAATATCCTCTCCTTTGTCGTCTTGCTTCTGTTAATACCCTCTCCCAGTCACTTCTCCACACAACAGCCAAAAAGATCTTTAAAAAATGTGAATCAGATCATGTCATTTGCCTGTATTAGAAAACCACTCTAGTTTACAGTGTCAAATAATCTACTCTAACTGGTGTTAGTTTCTGAACTAATTTTAACTTGAAAATAGTCATTGTGTTTCTTATTTTTTTTCCAGGAGGAATAGCACAGTATGCTGGGCTCTGGATTTAAAGCTGAGCGTTTACGAGTCAATTTGAGATTAGTCATAAACCGTCTTAAACTATTGGAGAAAAAAAAAAGTGAGTAATGCATAATTGCCTTATATTTTTCTCTTCCAAAATACATCACTGGGTCCTAGCATCCCAATATTGGCTCTTTCAGGCTAAGTACTATGAACTTTTAGGGATCCTATATCCTTTAAATTTAGGTACATCTGGTTAGATTTGTTGCAGGGAAAGGGACATACTTTGTTGCTATGGAATAGGTAACATGACTCCTGAAATTTCGGGTACTACAAACAATATTCTCACCTAGACAAAGTAGCAAATTCTAGACTAGATTTGCTAAGGGAGTGAGCGAGGACATAGTGGAAACATCTACTTGTCTCTGTTGGGGTGGAGGTCCGCCTGCAGGCCAAGGCCCAGTGCACTACTGCTGTGTGACTGGAGTGGGATTTGTGCCTTAGCGGAACTGGCCCAGAAAGCAAGGAAAGAGATTGCTGACTATCTGGCTGCTGGGAAAGATGAACGAGCTCGGATCCGAGTGGAGCACATTATACGGGAAGACTACCTTGTGGAGGCCATGGAGATCCTGGAGCTGTATTGTGACCTGCTGCTGGCCCGGTTTGGCCTCATTCAGTCTATGAAGTAAGCTCTTTTGTTTTTTTTCCTTTATTGATGTATAATTGATATAGGAAAACTGCACATAGTTAATATACAGTTTGATTAATTCAGACACATGCATATATCTGTATACAAATACCACAATCAAGGCAGTAAACATCACCTTCAAAAGTTTCCTTGTATCCTCCCACCCCTCCCTTTCTTTTTTTGGTAAGAATGCAACATGAGCTGTACCCTCTTAACAAAACTTTTAAGCACACAATACAGTATTGTTAATTATAGGCACAGTTGTTGTTCAACAGATTTCTAGAACTTACTCATCTTGTATAACCTTAATGAATAAGATATTCTGATCAAAGCCCTAAATATAATCACCTCTGGAATTTGAGGAAGAAGTAATATTGGTTTTCTTATTTAGGGGTGAGCACAAAGGGACTGTTTCACATACCCACGGACCTTTTTCCTATTATTGAAGCCTGATCTCAACATAGAGACAACTGTTGAAATGGCTGAACTATTTCCTGACTTGGTGATCTTGGGTGCATCATTTAGTTTTGAGTTTTCCCAGAAGTAAAATAGGATGATGAAAATGGCTAGAAGTTCAGAGTCATTGAAAAGTTAGAGAGATTTGTGAAATAGCTTTAGAGGCTATATCACTATATTTCATACAAATGTTAGGGTGGTTGGTTGGTTTTAAAGAATGTTAAATTTTATTAATTTTTTCCTTAATTAGGGAGCTAGATTCTGGTCTGGCTGAATCTGTGTCTACACTTATCTGGGCTGCTCCTCGACTACAGTCTGAAGTGGCTGAGTTGAAAATAGTGAGTACAACCAGTTTCAGTGATGTCTGTAGTTTTTCATATAATTAGAAAAATTGGTTAACATAAATCATTTCTGCTCATTTGACCAAGTATTTTGTACCCTTCTCATGCTGCCTTTGACATGGACTTTATAAATGTGCTTCTTTTTCATTTTTTTTTTTTTAAATATATTTTATTGACTTTTTACAGAGAGGAAAGGAGAGGGACAGAGAGCTAGAAACATCAATGAGAGAGAAACATCGACCAGCTGCCTCCTGCACACCCCCTACCGAGGATGTGCCCGCAACCAATGCACATGCCCTTGACCGGAATCGAACCTGGGACCCTTCAGTCCGCAGACCGACGCTCCATCCACTGAGCCAAACCGGTTTCGGCTACTTCTTTTTCATTTTTAGGCCTTATATCATAGAAGAGTGTTTTGCAAACTTGAATAATTTTTTTTAAGGAGCAAAGTTTCCTGTACCCTCAGTTTTGTCTTACATTATTTTTATTGTGTTATGTTAATTTCATAAAGGACTTTCAAAGTGAGAGGCAAATAAGCATTTATTTGAGATCAATAAGAATAGCTATTGGGGATTCACCGATTCAGGCAAAATCCATATAGTGTTTCGATTAAGAGACAAAGGCAATGGATATATATGAGAAGGGGAAGGGGAACACTAGAAGGAAGGCATTTCTATTGGTGCAGATAACAATGCTGTTAATTCTAAATAATGTTTTTAAGTCTCATTTCAGTAGTCCATCAGTCCAGTAGTCCTAATAACTGCTTTCTTGTTATCTTGGCAAACAGCTCTTTGGGACACACGGTTGCCCGAGGCCCAGCCCAAAGGTTATTTTGCCCTGTTTTAACATTGCACAGATTTGAGGCATACACATGCAAAGCAGTTTCCCTAGCATGGGAGCTCTGGTTCCATTATAAAGTGGTGTCATTAATTTTTTATTTTTTGACAAATGTTATTTAAGTATATACAAATAGAAAAGTTCTTACGCAACTGTAAACCAGTAAAGTTAAAACAACGTTAATTTTATTTTAGGTGTTTTGCTTCATTCATTCACTTCACAAATATTTATTGAGCAGATGTTATGTGCTAAGTGGACACAGGGTATAATGGTGAGCAAAATAGGATACGAGCCCTACACTTGTAGCTTTGAGTCTAGCAGACGAGACAGACATTAACTGAAAAACTGCCTGCCACAACATGGATATGGTACTGACTCCATTGAAAACAGTTCAATTAAGTTATCTTTCTCCTTATTTTCTTCATCTTTGTGTACTTGTTTTATTTTCTCTAAGATTGTCTCAGTCTTATCTACCAACCCATCTTTTGAGATGTCCTTCTCTTCTGATTTTATTTTTTAAGAGCTCTTTTTAATTCTCTGAATATTTTTTATAGTCTGTTGTTTTTGTTTCATGGCTACAATGCCTTCTAACTCTGAGAATAATATAGGTTATTTATTTTTTTGTGAGTCCTCACCTGAGGATATTTTTTTCATTGCTTTTTCAGAGAGAGTGAGAGGGAGAGGGGAGGAGAGAGGAAACATCCATCGATGTGAGAGATACACATTGACGGTTGCCTCCCGCATGTGAACCTGCAGCCCAGATAGGTGCCCTTGACCAGGAATCGAACCTACAACCCTTCTGTGCACAGGCCGATGCTCTAACCACTAGAAGCACTGGCCAGGGTTTAGTTTCTTTTAAATTTTTGTTTCTGTAATGTTTGTTTTCTTTCTGTTTCTTAGATTTAGACTGTTTTATAGTAGAGGCTTTTCTTAGTTTTGATGACTCTTGGCTGTTGGTTTATATTTATGAGTAACAGATTTATTATTTAAAAATTTTTTTTATTGATTTCAAGAGAGGAAGGGAGAGGAAGAGAGAGATAGAAACTTCAATGATGAGAGAGAATCATTGATTGGCTGCCTCCTGCATGCCCCAAACTGGGAATCGAGCCGACAACCCGGGCATGTGCCCTGATTGGGAATCGAACCCTGACCTCCTGGTTCATAGTTCGATGTTCAACCACTGAGCCATGCCGGCTGGGCAAGTAAGACACTTTTTAAAAGCAAATTGGAATCTCTTGTATGCTTGGGTGGGGCTTACTGCCAGATGCCTTCATTGTTGAATGATCTGACTAAGTCCTTTCTTGAGGGAACTCCAGACTGTCAAGAACTAGTTTTCTTTCCTTGGGTTGGTCATTTTCCTTAGAGAGGAATCCTACACCTGGAAGGTATAAGCTGGCTGTCAGCATTTCTGAGAGCCCAGGAGAGAAGGAAGCCAAATGTCTCATTCTTCTCTTGTAGAAGACCTACACTTAATTCTTCTGTGGTCAGTAAGTATCTCTGCTCCCTGCTGTGCTTGGAGTACAGAGTCCCTTTAGTTTAACCTCCCCAGAGAGTAAACCTGTATTCTGATATGGTAGGGAAAATAGTCATACAGGTGTTTTTTTTAAATTTCACTTATTGGGTGATATTGGCTTATAAATTATATAGGTTTCATATATACAATTAAATAATACACCATCAGATACCTTGTAATTGTATGTTTACCACTCCAAGTCAAGTCATCTCCCATCACCATTTACCCCCCTTTACCTTCCTCTACCTCCTCTCTTCTACCCCTCCCCCCCTTCCCTCTAGCAATCACCATTCTGTTGTCTGTGTCCATGAGTCTTTTTTTTTCTTGACTGGAGCCCTTCCCCCTTCTCACCCAACCTCCAGCCCCTTCCCCTCCGACAGCTATCAGTGACAACTGCTTCTTACACTTTTAACCTCATTTTTAGCCTCTCCTATACTTCTCCTTTATATTAAGACTAGAGGCCTGATGCACGAAATTTGTGCAGGAGTAGGCCCCCCCCCCACAGCACCCGCTTCCCTCTGGCACCCGGGACCCGGTCTTCCCTCCGGCCCTGGCTTCGTCCAGAATGATGTCCCGTCTAATTAACATATTACCCTTTTACTATTATAGATTAATTCCAAATGAAACAAAGATTTACATTTCTTTAAAAGAATGAAACCATAAAAACTTGAAGAAAACTAGGTAGATTAATAATCTCATAACTAAATATGCCACAATACCCAAAAGCCATAAACGAAGTGATAAATTAACCAAATTTTTAAAATTCTACATTAATATAAAGCAAAAAAAATCATCAAAAGACAAATGACAAGTACAACTGAGAAGTACCAGGTACCCTTGAAAGTCTACATATTGGACAGGGAGTGCTCCCTCAGTGAGCTCTCAGGTCCAATGCCACTGTCATCTCCTGCTTGAACTATGCAGTAACTTCTTGAATGTTCTTCCTATATCTGCTTTGGTTTTCTTTACTCTGTTCCCCATTACATCAGAACAACTGAGGGTTCTTTTAAAAACACTGATCTGATCCTGTCACTGTACCTTATTTTAAAGCCCTTTGGTATCTTTCTGTTGTGCTTGTGATAGAAACAAAACTTTTTATATGGCCGACATGGCCCTGCATTGTCTGGCCCCCACTTGCTTTTCTCCGTTCCTACCACATTCCTCCCTCAGGCTCTGCACTAGACTTATTCTGGCTTGAGGATTGATTGGCCCTGTTTTTCCACCAGAGGCCTTTGCACATGTTTTCTTTTTTTGTAATACCCTTCCTTCCCTGGTTTAGTTAAGTGTCTTCTGGAAGTCTTATCTGACTTTTCTTTTATTAAAATTAAATTTATTAAAGCGACATCAGTTAGTAACATTATGAGCTTCAAATGTTCAATTCTATAATTCATCATCTGTATATTGTATTGTGTGCCCACCACCCAGTTACCTTTTTTTTTTTTTTTTTTTTGTATCAGATCTTATTCTATTGTCATAGTATGGTATACTTTCCCTTGGTAGCACTTTTCACAGCTGCATTTGTACCTTTACCTGTGTGGTTTTGAGTAACGACTGTTTTCCCTGAGGATTATACGTTTCTCTAAGAGGAGGAACAGTGCCTGGTGGCGTTCATCATTATTTATGGTGTATATCGTAATGCTTATTCTAGAGTTCCACACATAGTTGCAGCTCATTGGATGGATACATAAATAATAAGTTAATTAGTATGTACCCCTTAAGGTTTTACAGACCCCCGTTTTTTGGATATCCTGCAATAGAAGCCTGTTTACTGTTGATAGGAGAAAGCGTGAAGCAATCTATAGGAATGGTTTCCACTTTTATTTACTGTTCTTTTTTCTTGGTAGGTTGCTGATCAGCTGTGTGCCAAGTATAGCAAGGAATATGGCAAGTTATGTAGGACCAACCAGATTGGAACTGTGAATGACAGGGTAAGGAACAGACTTGTTAAACATGAAGCAATGGGCAAGGTGGGGCAGGTTAATTTATTGCCTGCAGTGATCTAGTGGTCACCACTAGATAGCAGAGTTAATCTAGGGTTCCACATTTCATAGTGAGCGTGGGAGGAAGGCTTTCTGGCTGGCAGAGCAGTCCACTCCTTAGCTTGGCCTGCACCTCTGACCTGTGAGGCTGTTGTTCTGTGTCACATCTTAATTGGCCCCTGTTCTTCGTGCTCTTTGTAATGTGTGGAGGGAGAACTGAGGTTGGGAGAAGGGTGGAAGAATTCAAATGTGGAAGGCAGCAGTATCAGTCTTTTACCAACAGCTGGGTCTTATACAACCAGAGAACGTGAGAGAGAATTGAGTCTTGTAATATATTTTGTGACTGGAAAAAATCATTTAACTCAGTGGTTCTCAACCTTTCTGCCTCGACCCTTTAACCTTTTGCACTCGGATGTCGAGTGTGACTCGACACGGTTAGCATTAGAGGAATCGAGAAAAAAGCAAGCGAGTGCAAAGGGTTAATACAGTTCCTCATGTTGTGGTGACCCCCAACCATAAAATTATTTTCGTTGCTACTTCATAACTGTAATTTTGCTACTGTTACGAATTGTAATGTAAATATCTGTGTTTTCCGATGGTCTTAGGCGACCCTGCTAGCGGTCGCGACCCACAGGTTGAGAACCGCTGCTGTAGAGCCTAAAACCATTAGAAAACACAGATATTTACATTACGATTCATTAACAGTAGCAAAATTACAGTTATGAAGTAGCAACGAAAATAATTTTATGGTTGGGGGTCACCACAACATGAGGAACTGTATTAAAGGGTAGCGTCATTAGAAAGGTTGAGAACCACTGATTTAACTGGTCTGAACCCTTTTTTTTTTTTTTTTGCCTCAGTTTACCTATAAAATGAGAGGAACAAAATGTAAAAGTGAGACAGGTTAGACTTGGGCTGGTTGGTGTAGATGCATCTTAATCCTGGGTCTTTTAATTACAGCTAATGCACAAACTGAGTGTGGAAGCTCCGCCCAAAATCCTGGTGGAGAGATACCTGATTGAAATTGCCAAGAACTACAATGTGCCCTATGAGCCTGACTCTGTGGTCATGGTGAGTTTAGAGCCTTTCAGAGTACTCAGAAAAGTGAGTCTCTAGATAGCACTTTCTTTAACTGTATTCCTTACACTGCAGTTGGTGTCTAAAGGTTTAAACCTTAGCCCAGTTAGTGCCTTTTTGGGTAAAAATTGTGCCTCCATATCTCAGATGGATCAGATGAAATGAATACTGAAAGCACTTTGAAAAGGTACAAACCTTGCTGCTTATTAGATACCTGTGATGTGCCAGACAATGCACAGAAAGCTGTTAATACAGAGATATATAAAAACGAGGTCTCTGTCCTAAAGAGGCTTCCGGTGTAAGGAGGGTAAATATGCCAATAATTATTATCCAGCAGTTAAGGTCAGTGGAATTTAGCAGATGCTTTGGTATGCTGCTTAGACAACACCCACTCCAAATTTTCAGAACAGAAGATGTAATCCCCCAGCTCTTGAGAGTATTGGTGTCTCACACAAAGCTGGATATCCCTCCAAGCAGTGGCCCACAGAAAAGAGCTTCCTTACCCAGTCTTTCCTGGGGCCAATATTCTGTAACTGGTCAGTGCAGGGATTTAAAGACACTTCCCTTCGCCCTGGCTGGTCTGGCTCAGTGGATAGAGCATCAGCCTGGTCATGAGTTTGATTCTGGTTATCGCAGTTGCAGGCTCGATTCCTGGCCCCAGTCGGGACGCATGCGGGTGACAACTAATCGATGTCTCTCACACCGGTGTTTCTTTCTCTCCCCCTTCTTACTCTCTTTAAAAATCAACGGAAAAATGCCTTCAAGTGAAGATTAACCAAAAAAAAAAAAAAAAAAAAAAAAACCCAGAAAGAAACTCACTACAGACTGATTCATTTGCCTCTCAGCAAATAACCATTATGGCTTGTCTCATTTTCGGTTCTTATAAGTGTATTTCTTGTATCACATGATCTCACGCGTCTAAGGGAAATAATGAACAACATAAGCTGAAGAACAAAAACAGACCTGGTGACAGGGAAGCATCGATCAGACTGTCAAACCTCAGAGGGAAGGCAGGGAAGAGTGGGGGAAAGGGAGAGAGATCAACCAAAGGACTTGTATGCATGCATATAAGCCTAACCAGTGGTCATGGACAACAGGTGGGTAGGGATGGGTTTGGGACGGGAATAGGGGATGAGAACAATTATGTGATGCCATAACCAATAAAGAAGTTAAGAAATAAATAAATAAAAATAAAGACACTTCCTCTTTGACACAGTTGGGGACATCTGCTGTAAGGTCACCGCAGCTAGCTCCAGAGATCCCTGGTGAATTAGCTGAAGCCTTTGATTGCATAATTAGCCCAACTTCTTACTTTACCCATCCCTGCTTCCTTCACTTTCCCACAAGTCATTATCACAAGAGATCGCCCTGGTAAACTTCTTTCATGCTAATCTCCATCTCAGAGTCTGCTTCCTGGAAACCTCGCCTGCGATGTGGGGTGATGATATGAATTTCTCTCTTTCTCAGGCAGAAGCTCCCCCTGGAGTAGAGACAGATCTCATTGATGTTGGATTCACAGATGATGTGAAGAAAGGGGGCCCTGGAAGAGGAGGAGGAGGGGGCGGGTTCACAGCACCCGTTGGTGGACCTGATGGAACAGTGTCCATGCCCATGCCCATGCCCATGCCATCTCCAAGTACTCCTTTCTCATACCCACTTCCAAAGGGACCAGTAAGTATACATATAAATGTGATGTAAGCTCTAGAAAATGACAGGTTGGCTCTTTGAATATACCCAGGAGTTGTAGATTGTCAAGAGGATTTAGCGGTAAGAACAAATATTAACAATGATCACATTGTGTAAAAAATATTGGGATTTAGAGAAAGCCTTTTAGTTTGGCTAGAAGTAATGCAGTGGAAAAATCTGGAGAGGGTGCTAGAAAAACTCACCTTCATGTAGTTTTTTATTTTTTAATTAAACATATTCAGGACCTGTTGCTGGCAGATTAGTAGTTTTTTTGTTGTTGATTTCAGAGGAAGAGGGAAAGAGACAGAAACATCAATGATGAGAGGGAATCATTGATTGGCTGCCTCCTGCATGAGCCCACAACGTGGCATGTGCCCCTGGCCAGAATTGAACCTGGGACCCTTCAGTCCGAAGGCCCATGCTCTATCCACTGAGCCAAACCGGCCAGGGCCAGATTAGTAGCTTTGAAAAAAAAGAATACAATCATTTATTACCAAATAGAAAAACCTCTTTTGTAGACAAGAAAATGAAGGTCATTGTTGTAAAGTCTAATAATTTTCCCTAAGCAGTGGTTTAGTAATTCGCAGAATAGCCTTTGGCTACAGATCTTTAAAAATCTGGAATCCTGATGACGTATTTTTTTCTTCTTTTGGGGTTCTTGAGTTTAATAAGCCCTATTTAATATCATTGATAGTTCTGTGACTTTAAGTGAAATGATGTATTATGAAACCCAATTTTACCATAGGCTAATTGATAGAAACAAGAGTTACTTTCCTATGGCATTCAACATTATAATGAAATGACATTATTTGAGGACCTTCTGTGTGTATCTATATATGTATCGGAGAAAATTGCTAATTGGGGGCAGTGTCTCTGATGTTGCCTTTCTCCTCTTGCAGTCGGATTTCAATGGATTGCCAATGGGGGCTTATCAGGCCTTTCCCAATGTTCACCCACCTCAGATACCAGTTCCCCCATCGTATGAGTCTGTAAGTGCCTGAGCCTCTTTTATAAGCAGCAGGAGAGTGAATCCCATGAAGAGAGAGCAAAATAATGGCCAAAGGGAAGGCAAAGTTTTGATCAACTCGAGTACTAGCCTTGTTCTTGCTTTGGATTGTGTTGCTTTACATTATCCTGGAAATGGGGTGTGGTGGTGGCGGCAGCATCATTGGTGGCAATGCTTTGTCTGCAATTCAGCCAGGATCAGGAGGAGGGAGCTGCAGATCTTAGAAAGTTCTAGTAGGGCACTTAACCGTCTTTTTTTTTTTACTTATGTAGAGACTTACTGGAGCTGGTACAGTCTTGGTGCTAGAATATAATAATAATTAAACTACCAGCTTTATAAATTCTCAATACTTTGTAAAGCAGTAGTGACCAGATTTTTGTCTGACACACAAGTGTCCTGTAGCATTAGTTTTACATTTTAGTCTTGTGGTTAAAACTTGCTCTAATTGGCTAATTGATGCTTTGAACTCTGTATTGGTTGTAGCAGCTTTGGTTTAGAATTAGATGACTTGTTTTCTGCCAACCTCGTTTGTTCAGCCAGTATGTGCCTTTTTTTTAAGAGTAGAGAGGAGGGAGATAGAGACACACACATATCAACTGGTTGCCTCCCGCACATGCCCCAAGTGGGGTCAGGGATCGAACCTGTAACTGAGGTATGTGCCCTTTACCGGGAATCAAACCCATGACCCAATGCTCTTAACTACGGAGCAAAACCGGCCAAGGCTGGTGTGTGCCTTTTGAAAGCTGTTTCCACCTGATGCATAACTGAGAAAACAAATTGGTCTGGTGTTTGCTGTGGGAATGATTCATCTAGGGAGATTCTCCTGTTCCTGAGCTTGCTTAGTATTTTTTCCTTTGGTTATGTTACCTTGGGCCTGAGTTTTTCTTATGTTTTGGTCTTGCATGCATTGAAGCATTGCCCACAACTGTTTCAAAGAATGAGGTAGATTGATCATCAGTATTTGAAGACTTGGTTCTTAGAGATGAAGTCAGTGGTTTAGTGCTTTCTTTGCCTGGAAGGGGAAGGTACCAGATTAAAGAGGTGTTACATTGTGGTTAGATTTTCCTTTTTCTCCGCTTGTTTTTCAACATGTTACCTATATCATCTGGTATCTATCCTGGAAGATCAGGAAGGAGTGGAGGGGCAGGTTCTGATGCTTTTGCTGAGCAGCTTAGCTTTGGACAGCGCAGGGGCTTATATATGTATCCATACTTTCTCCAGTGATGCCATTGCTTTCTTTGGTAACAATGTTTGTGTTTCAGGTCGATGACAGTAATACTGATAAGAATGTCTCTTCTGCACAGATTGTTGGTAAGTGTGAGTTAGAAACCCTCAAGGCTCAGTGCTGAGCCCTTTGCTGTTTTCTCATACATGGAATTCAACCCACATGCCCTGTCCTCCCTCCAACTGCAGTATGGCAAAAACAGAACTCAGAATTTCCCTCTTCCGAAAGGAAAATAATCTTCCTGGGCCCCAAAGAATCTCACAGGTTCCCTGTTTCTTTTTCACACATTTTTATTTTTTCAACTTTATGTTCCTGCTGATTCAGCTTCCATTGTGCCTGGAAATTAAAAGGAGGGGTGAATAGGCACAAATTATAAGCAAATAGCTCAGTGACTTTTTACAAAGCAGGCATGTTCATGTAGCCGTCTATTCAAAACCACTACCAGCACCCTAGAAACCCACAGGGAGTATATATTTTTTTAAATTAGAGTTGTATTTTACATAATTTCTATACACAAAATTATATAATCTATTGATGAGTTTTGATATTACATGTGTGTCTATACACACATATAATATGTAACCAGCAAAGTTATAAAACATTTCTATCACCCTAGGCTAGTTCCCTTTTGTTCCTTTTCAGTCAACTCCACCCCAGAGGCAAGAACTGTTCTTATTTTCTAAAACTATAGTTTAGGTTTGCCTGTTCTAGAACTTACATATAAATAAAAATCACCCCCTTCTCTATCTACTGTATATTTATTTCTAACTTATAAAATGGAAGACTAGAGCCGAAACCGGTTTGGCTCAGTGGATAGAGCGTTGGCCTGTGGACTGAAAGGTCCCAGGTTTGATTCCGGTCTAAAAAAAAATGGAAGACTAGAAATACAGATCAGATCCGATTCCAAATAGGATTGACATTAATATTTCTTATAAAAATATTCCCAATAATTTCCCAGTAAGCCTTAAAGAGTAACTTCATCCAACAGAATTCTGGTACCACTCCAGACTTGACTTTGATGTTATAGGAGCAGGCCTATGTGAAAGGGGGCAGTGTGTTTAAATGAATGCTCTGTGTATTTACCTTTAGAATTAAATCATTTAGAAAAAACTTTTCTACTGTGTTTGATTGTTTTGTTGTTTCTGCCAAAGGGGAGTATGGCTCTGAGCCACCTCTCTGGCATTTGTAACACTGTGCTCCTTGCCCTAATTTAATTAGGTCCTGGACCCAAGCCAGAAGCCTCTGCAAAGCCTCCTTCGAGAGCCGTGGATACCTATGACAACTTTGTACTTCCCGAGTTGCCGTCCGTGCCAGATACACTACCAACTGCATCTGCTGGTGCCAACACCTCAGCGTCTGAGGACATTGACTTTGATGATCTTTCCCGGAGATTTGAAGAGTTGAAAAAGAAAACATAGGCCTCCTAATCCAGGCACCATCCAAGTCCTGGGAGTTGAGACTGAGAAGTTTCTCCTTGTAACAAAGAATCTCCATGAAATTCTGCTTCATCTCTTAACCATCACCGAGCCCTCTTCTTGTGGGCTCTCTTCCTGCTCTACCAAACTGTGGTGCTTTCCAGTTCCTGTTGCTCCTGAGAGATGAAGGACCGGAGACACTGAGCCCGGAGCAGCCGACTCCGGGAGCCGTGCTTGTCTGTCTTCTGTCAGCGTGAGCCCAGGCTCTCTCCTCGCCTGTCCCACCATCCCTCTGCAGGGGAGAGCTGACAGAGATGGCTGGGCTGTGGAAGAGAGTACTTAGGAAGTGTCTCAGCCCTGTGCTGAGGTTCTAGACTTAGTACAGGTGGATTTGTGGTGAGTGAGAATCAAGGCTAAGATGTCTATTTTCTCATTCTGATATGAGTGGGAGAGAAAAAAATGACTCAGGAAGCCACTGTAACAGTTGTTGGAAGCTGGGTCCTCTCATTGGCATATACACTACTCCTTGCTGCAGGGCAATGTTCCACCTGGATGCAGCTGCAAAGTTTATTTGGAAAGTTGAAGGCCTCTCAGTTCTACTGGATTCCCAGGGAGGCCGCTGTGGGCTTTTGGCTTTGAGTGCTGTTTCCCTTTTATCAGAGGGCAGCACTGTAATTTCCCGTTTTCCCCCTAGCATGTTCTGCTGGATTGTATTACTGACAAAGGAAGGACAGGCCACATGTTGGGCAGAAGTCAACATTCAAGGCTAAGGTGGGCTTCCAGTTGCCTTAATAGAAGTATTCAAATCTCTTGAATAGTGAGCTGAAAAGCCTACAGGAGAAGAGGGGTTCCTGTTTTCATTTGAAAACTTTATGATTAAGAGAACCTTTAAAAACTAATCTCATACATTTTGGTGCCCATGTGGCTGTAGGTGTTTGCTGCTTTCCTTGATGGACAATACTCTTACTGTTGTAACTAACATGCTCCTTTACCCCTTAGCTAAGGCATCCTTTCCCATAGGGATGGCTTTGGCTTCTGTGTAGTATATCTGTATATACCTGTCTCAAGCAACCTTTCTTTAATGTTTTTGATTGGTTTGTATCTAATACCTTGGTAGCTGATAATAAAGTTAAAAATTCTATCACCTGCTTTCTCCACTGGTTGGGTTGAATAGGGAGCTGCAAAGTTGGATTTTAGTGGAGAATATTGTAAGCAAGTGACCCATGCTGGGCACAAGCCAGACCTTACCTTTGGCTCCCTGGGTCATGTGGATGCCTGCAGCAGTAAGGAACCCATTTCAGTCTCTGTATTTAAGCCCAGATAGCATCTGTGAGTTTGCTTGGTTACTCCTCTGGGACTCTGCAGAAGCTTCCAGGACCTAATTGAATCAAGGCAAGGAGGACAGTGTTAGAAATGCTCCCCCTCAGGCAGATGGCATGCCTGCGTCTTTATTTTTAATAAGCTGCAGTGAGCTCACATCTGACTCCCTGGTATTTCCCACCACCGTCCTAGAACACTGGTTGTGAGTGTTCTGTTACTCAGAGCCAGTTAAATGTCACTCATTCTTGCAGCGTTAACCCTTTCCCAACAGTGCCAAGATCATAAACACAAGGACTTTCAGCGAAGGGGTTTTGATTCCTTACTGACAAAATTTAACAAAGTGTATTGTAAACATCTGTAGTTTTCTAAGCTACGCCATGCAAAAGTAAGTACTCGCTAGGTGGTAACAGGGTTAAGATAGTTCATCTTTTAACACTTCAGTGTTGGTGCCCACGACTGTCACAGCTGTTTACTCACATGTGTTCTGGTGCACTGGATTCCTAACAGACTCGAGAGCTTCTGCAGCAGCATATCCATCAGTGTAGCTTCTTTCCAAGTCTTTTAGAAGACAAAGGGAGAAAAGCAAGTATATTGAAGGGAAAAAGTATCAAAGGTAAAAGTAACATACATAGTAAAGATACTGTTTCCTTTAATGATTTGCTGGTAGGCATTGGAGTGCTGCTTCTTAGTAGTTGAGGGTCAGCTACTTACAGGACAGTGCCTAGAACATAATGCCATCTTGGTAAACTGGGTTTCCTAGGAAAATAGCAGAGCTGTGGAGACCAATAAAGGGGATTTGCTGGTACTGTGCACTATGTCCATCTGTAATAAGCAGCTACAGTTGAGCTTTTCCAGTGGTATAAAATGGTATGGCTTATACAGGTATTCCCCACTTTACGCCACTTCACGTTTAGGGAAGATGTATGTTAGTACCTATTTTCGCTAACCAAAGATATCGGAAGAGGACTTGCTTTTATGAAAAAGGCGAAACGGGAAGTGTTTGCTGTGAGCTATTATAGAAGTAGTGCACATTGAACTGTTATTTTTTCTTTATATAAGCTGTATGTTATATCAGCTTTTACTATATGTTAGTGCTGTTTTAGGCTTGATGTATTTATTACTTGGTAGGCTACTTTTGGGGGACTGGGAAAGCTTAAAAAATTTTCCCATTTAAATTAATGGTAATTGCTTTTATACTTTATGGCAGTTTGGCTTTTGAAAGTTTTTACAGGAACGTGCTCTACTTTTGAATAATGGGGGAAACCTGAATATAAAATTACCAAGCCGCAGACTGACTTACCTTAAGGGACTTTCTTTCTTTACCAAAGGACATTAGAATGGCAGACACAAAAAGGTTAATGATCACAAGTACCATCAAGATGACACTGGTGAGGATCAGAAAGGATCCCAGGACTGGGTCTAAAGCAATAATCTGGAAAGACAATAAAACACTTTTAATTTAAACATTGACAGTTTGATTTCTACTTTAAAAACATGTTATGTGCTAACATTTGGGATTTATTCACATAAGAAAACACTGGTAGAAACTAGGGAGCAAAGCAAAACTACTTAAAAAGGAGAATACTTTTGAGCAAGAATGACTGACTCTAAGGTGGTAAAAACAGTTCTCTCTCCAGGGCTTTCCAAGAAGAAAGCAGGTGAGTTGCAAAATTAAAATGATTCAAAGCCCATGTGAGTTCTAACAATTCCAGAAAATACAGGGGGTGGGCAAAAGTATGTTTATACTTCATACAATCATTGATAATAAACTTCTATGTATTCACAACTGTAAACCTACAAATCAAATGATGTTGATTTTCCAGTACTGATAAATGTTTTGCCTTGGTATTGTTTAGAAAAAGACCAACTTAGAGGATGAATGCTTACATTAAATATTATGATGGAAATCTATATGTCAAAACATTTCCTAGTACCAGCCTGTCATCCACTTAATTGGGTAATTATATCAAGTTTGGGCTATCTTGAGTTTTTGATATAAGATTTTTTCCAATAAGTATAACTTCATTTGCCCTTCACATTATATAATATGATTAGAGCAGAAAAATGTCAAAAAGTATTAGCAAAAGTTTATTCTGATTTTTACTTCTTTAAGACCTTTAGTATAGAAAGTGTTCCAGAGCTGAGGACTTCATCCCCTAGTGATTGGGGCTGGGACCACAATAAAATAGTCCTCCCAAAACAGTTACCTTAGGGAGATGGAACTTTCCATATTAGAAACTATGTTAAGTTGTCCATTTTAGTAACCTTTGAAATCTAGATTATCAGAATGATAAGCCTTGATGAAAATCTTGTTTCACTAATTTGAATTGCAGTTTTCCCTTCCCTAATCAAATCTAATATATGCTTGTGCTTTGGACCCAAATTCTTATCTGGGTTTCCTACTTAATTTTTTTTTTTTTCCTACTTAATTTTTTTATGTTGAATGGAAAGGGGTTCTATTGGTATTTCCTGGAGAGGAATAATAAGCTCTCTGAAATGAGTATTTGTTAACTATAAATAGATATGTCACAGCTCTTCTGGAATTGTACTGCCCTAATTTTTTAAGTCATTTCCATAGTATACTTTAAAGGGCCACTGAAAAGGCAGCAGCACCCCCATGTTAGTCTGGCCAGGTACTAGAGCACAAGCTCACTCCCAGTGTCCTTGGCAGTAAGGTTAAGGATACAAGTAGTGAGAGAGGTGGGACTATGTGGTTAGGAAAGGGCAGATTTCTGAAAACAATAGTCACCCAAAAGCTTGTATACATCAGTGGTACCATAAACCAGAAGGGCGAAGGATCTATCTCCCTTTTCCAATGTGCATGGGTATAGCAGGGGCCGCATTTATAGACAGTATCCCTTTGTTAGATACAGGATGAGGCAAAAGTAGGTTTACAGTTGTTTGTTTGGGAAATGTTTCCTGTACTCAAACTGTAAACCTACTTTTGCCCAACCCTGCATATTAAACCAAATAGAGGTCTGGAGGAAAAACAGGATGATGATTATTATTTTTTTTACCTCGTTATAATGAGAGATTCCCATCAGGAGACCAACAAAAGTCACTGCTGAGCTGAAAAAAGTGCGGTAGTTGGACATGCTCCATCCAAACAGCAGGTTAAACTGAAAAGAGGAGGAAAGATGGGTCGGGGGTGCAGGTCTGTCTCAGGGTGCTTGATAATGATGAGGTCAGCATAGAATGAGTGGAATAAGGAAATTCTTTAGTGGCCATTTCAATTACTATGCCTAAAAAATACATAAAGTTCCTTTGTAATTACATAGTATTTTCATGTAAATTTGACCTTCATTCCTGTGAGCTAAATTCTAGAGATGAGACAAATGTGTTAAGTCCTACTCTAAGGGAAGCCAAATGACACCAAGACCATAGCACCCAGGAAAGACAGACACTGAATGGGGCTCACAGCCATGGCATAGCCGCTCAGCAGGATCACAATGACCAGCAGGAAGCCCACCACCTCATCCCAGGCTTTGGTGAGTGTTCTTCCGATGACCTGCAGCCGGGGGTTATGATGCAGCAGCGTCCATAGCTGAACAGTTGCCAGCAGAACCAAGAAGCCCATGAGGTGAATGACAGCCGAGTTCACGTTTACTGCCTCGTAGAAGTTGATGAACCTGTAGCAGGAAGGCTGACAGTTACTCAGTATGAGCGGCATGCCATCACCAATTCCTGTGCTGCCAGCGTCTCCAGTGTCCCCACTGCCGAAGTGCAGCAGTTGTGTGAGTCCTGTTAGGTCAGTGGTCGGCAAACTCGTTAGCAGAGCCAAACATCAACCGTACCAACGATTGAAATTTCTTTTGAGAGCCAAATTTTTTAAACTTAAACTTCTAACGCCACTTCTTCAAAATAGACTCGCCCAGGCCATGGTATTTTGTGGAAGAGCCACACTCAAGGGGCCAAAGAGCCACATGTGGCTCGTGAGCCACAGTTTGCCGACCATGGTGTTAGGGTGAAATGCTTGATGTACGAGTGCTGCCTTCTAGTGTGGGCTCCTGTATTTGTGCATATGAGAGCAGAAGAAACGTGGTTGGTTGGGAGTTGTGAAGAAAATTTGCAGTTTTGACCTGTAGCTGATGCTTTACTCCAGGTTCATCCTGGAAATCAAGGCCAGCCGCTTCTATTGCTCTGCCTTGAGTTAAATCTCTCCTGTCAAAAGGAGACGAGTTGCCCTGGCCGGTCTGGCTCAGTGGATAGAGCGTCGGCCTGTGGACTGAAGGGTCCCAGGTTCAATTCCGGTCAAGGGCATCATGTACCTTGGTTGCAGGCACATCCCCAGTAGGGGGTGTGCAGGAGGCAGCTGATTGATGTTTCTCATTGATGTTTCTAGCTTTCCCTCTCCCTTCCTCTCTGTGGAAAATAAAATATATTTTTTAAAAATGCACTGAGGACTCTTACACACACTAAAAAAAAAAGGAGATGAGTTAACATAATGACGTGTGCCATTAGGCTGGTCTGTTTTCCGTCATGCTGTAATCCTATACTGTCCTCTGCCAGTAGATAATGGATAGGTTTACCGGTGCTGAGAGTAGAAAGATGATTAAACTAGAGGTGAGTGGTGTTTGTAACCAATTAGGAGGTTTTTTGTTTTTTTTTAAGTTTTGTTATTTGAGAGATGCATTCATAATTTTGTTGCAGCATCTAAACCCCCATAGATGTGAGCAGGTTGGCATTCAATCACAATTCTTTTATTGTCTAATAACTAGGCAATGCCACACAACAGGCTAGACCTCAGCTGCAAGCATCATTCAAACTGCACAGACCCACTGTCCCTGCATAACAGCCCTCTGTAAGGCCTTCCTGGGACAGTGCCTCAGTTACACACATCAGTGGCCCAGGCTGTTGCCCACGAAAGGTTAGAAAAGGTTGATCAGGGACACAGATGCTCTTCCCCATGAGAAAGGCCAGAGGAGCCCAAAGGGGCACCAGAATGGAGGAACATCCCTACCCAGAAAGCAGCTGCTTTGGATTTAAAGTATGTACTCCCTGTTGTGGTTTTACTTAAAAGATGACCATTTGTCTTGTCTTAGGTTTTATTCCTTTGCCAGGTTGCAAAATAATGACCCAGATGATAAATAGAAGGACACATCCAGGCCCCTGTGCTGTGAAAGGCAGAAGACTTGATTAGCAATATAAGCTTCTAGTTCATTGTTTTCTCTGCTGTGGACATTAGCCTGAGATTTGTGTTTAACTTCGGTATTATACAAAAATACCACAGCAGTGGAGGGGGAGAGGGAGTTTGAAAGAATCCTGTGTGATTCAGGACCTTTGGACATCGAGGAGGAATGTCTGTTGCTTCTCAGGCCCCCTCTTACCTGTCCCGGTCGTTGTGGTATTGTGCCATGTTCTTCTTATGTAGAGAAATAAGCTTGATGTCAAGCATCAAGATGGCAAAGCTGGTAAGGATTATGCTCATGTCCAGAATGTTTTTTTTCCTCGTTAAGAACCTCCATCTCTGCTGTTTCAGCCGGCGACCCTAAACAGACGGCACAGTCACGGCTGCTTGCCTGAACGCCTAGCTGCGTCTCTCCCTAATGAAATGGCAGGAACACGGGCAAAGCGTGCTCAGCTGGGGGCTTCGATCTGACCTGGGCACAATGGGTTATAGTCTCAGTTCTGCTCTGTAGTCGCTCAGAGCTGCTGCTTACGAAAAGTTGGCCTTCTATAATACAGCTTTCACTGGGTACAGTCATTTTTCTCGTTGCTTAAACTTAATTAAAAAAAAAGTTTCTAAGTTATCAAGCCTGAAAATAAAACACTGTTCGGCTTTAAATATGTTATCTTTTGCGTACAGCATCCGTATTTTGAGTACTTGCTCTGTTCATCATGCTTTCAGTCTTGCTGTTGCTTTATAGGGTTAATAACACTGCACACAAAATAATCTTTCTGTAGAACTAATTCTTTAACTCTTGAAAATTGAAAGAGCTACTTTGTGGAAAACTAGTCAGTCTTTAACTGAAGTCAAGTTTCTGGAAAAGACCAATAATAGCTCATTGTGGAGCTCCCCAAATAATACCTGGTGAGCTTGAGAATCTTAGATCAAACATTTTCAACTCACCTGTATGAAGCCGTAGTAACAGACTAGTAGATAATAGATGACTTGTGAGGCAACAGACCAGGCAAAGTCCTTCTTTGATGTCTGAAGGGAAGTTAAAGTGTCCAGTCTTACAGAAGCGAAGAAAGCACCTGAGAATAACATTGAGAAAGAGTCTTTAGAACTTTCCCTCCAAACTCTGTCTTTGAAATAACCCCAACTGTCCCTCATTACTAGTTTCAAATGTTCTTGAGTTTCTAAGCTCAGTATTTCCTCTAGAGGTGTCATGAATATTAAATGAAGTCGTGTGCAAAGCTATTGGAGAAATGTGCTTATTGCATTAAAAGTTAGTAGAGGGGAGAGGATTATTCTGTTGATCCCACCTAGAGGGCAGTGTCCATGATTGAATAGCTGTTACAGGTGTTACCCTTACGAGTCAGAACAGCTGCAGGATGTACAGACGTAATGTTGCAACGTGGTGTTTTGCAGAGAACTGATCACTGCAACGTAAAATGGGGACAACAGTCAAATGTAAGTGTGGTGCTTTTGTTTAAAGCTATTTAAAATATATTTTCAGAAAGTAGTATGATTAAAATGCTTTGAACCATTTCAAATTTATTTTCTATGTTTTAAAGCATTAATATTATCCCATGAATTAATACTCAGATGTTTGTATGAGGATAGACTTAAAAAGCTTCAGTCTCCACCTAGAAAGACAGTGATTTTGTTGCAGTTTTATAAAAGTATGAAAGATCTTGTGAATATAACTTTTCACAAAGCCCCAAAACATTAGATCTAAGATATGCCCCTAGTAGAAAGTGCCATTTTAAGAACAAATTCCTGCTTCACATAGTTAGCTCTCAAGACTGGGACTTTCCCTCCGGAAGTAAGTATAGGAAGTGGTGTACTCTGTGGGTCTGGGAAGAAGAAGTTCCTGATTAGAAGTAAACCCTGGTGGGAGATAGAAGGACACTTGTGGGCAAATTCTGGGGGAGAGAAGAAAGAAGAGAAAAAAAGTAGGCTTAGGACAGACCACCTCTTTAAGGTGGGGGAATTCAATGTACCAGTTTCCCTCTAGTCCCTTAACAAAATGCCTCCAATGACAGTGAAGGGCTGAAAAATGACATAAAAAAGGGGGCAAATGAGAGGAACAAACTGGAAGCTGGGAAACGGACAAATGACACCGACACAGCAGATTCAAGAAAGCTGAAACCTGAGCAGTGCATTCTTACCACAAACCCTAGAAAGGCTGGGGACGAGAGGCAGCAGGTACCTCTGAAGGTAGAGGGTCAATTGGAACAAAGTGGAATTGCAAGAATGAACTTAAGCAGTTAGATCCCAGATTTCCTCCCTGTCACAACCAGATAGCCACCCATCCTGCCTTCCACTACCCCAAGACTGAAGGTTTATTTCCTAGTGACGCTGAACTAGAGAAATCTGAACTCAGAGACAGACAGCAGGTGCACCTGCAAGTCTACTGGAAAAGGGACTTGAGAGAAAGTTTACATACTGCATGGCGAGATCCCTACTTCCCTTCCCTCCACTTCTTTAACAGGCTTATCCTCAAAGACAGGCATTGGAAGGGTCCCTCCTGAAAACTGACTGCCCAAGAGAAAAGACAGGTGCCAGTTGACAAGCTCTATCCATGCACACAGAGCTCCTAATTAGCATTATCAGAATTTTGATTTTTTTTTACTGTCTCTTTCAAATATGAAAGAACAGTCAGATACTTAAAACTCTAACATTAAAAACCAGAAATTAAAGCAAATAAAAAAAGCTCAGAGAAATTAGAGAAAATGAAGCTGATAAAAACAAAATGAACCTACAGTATCCTCAGAGAGTTGAGAGGATATTGATTCCATAAACAACAGGAGACTATGCAAAAGAAATATGAGAACACAATTCTTAGAAATTAAAATATAAAGATGAAAATTTCAAATGGTTTAGAAATTGAAGTAATCTTTCGGAAATAAGATGGAAAATAGCGAAAACCTAAGAAAATCAGAGGATTAGTACAGGAGTTCCTACCTCAAAATTATAGGAATGTCAGGAAGAGAAAATAGAGGGGAAATTTACAAAGAAATGCAAATAAAATTTATCAGAGCTTAGGGACACATTTTCAGATGAAAGGACTTACCATGAGGTCAGTCAGATCCTTTCATAACCGTGGTGACAAAACTTGGGAGTGGGACCATCATATTAACAACAGTATGAGAAGTTAGAAGGCAATGGACTGTACTTCCCGAAAAACAATTGTATCCAGTCAAATAAGCAACCAAATATTTTTTGGACACGTAAGGCTTCAAAAGATGTACTTCCCTTACATCCTTCCAGGAAGTTACTGTAGGATGTGCTCCAGCAAAATGAGAAAGTAAACCGAGAGAGGAAGACATGGGCTCTAGGAGAAAGGAGGTCCAACAGAGGAGAGAAGTGAAGACAATCCCTGGGGTGGCAGGGAAGGGAGAGTCAGGGTAAGCGCTCTAGAGCAGGCCTAGAGAATAACCAATCCCACTGTACCAAAAGGATGGAGGGACCTAGAAAAAGGATCACAAAATGATAGCTTATGTGATACTTTTGAACGGAATGAGATTTACTTCTAGGAAGAGTTTGGTTCATCTCCAATTAAGGGAATGCATGCAAAACCAAAAAAAAAAAAAAATTAGGGAAAACAAACAGTTGTGAAATAAAAATTGAATTGTAATGCATTACATGGCTCATCTTTGAAAAATATATTATCACAATAATGGAAATACTCAATATTAACCATAAGTTATATTGGGAAAATGAGAAAAGAGAGAAGGTATGTATATGTGTGTGTATGTTAGGGATATTTGTGGGTATAAGAAAGTTAAATCCTCACGTCATAAAAAATACATACTATCTAAAACTGGAAGATTCATGAAATAGCTAATAATCATGTTAATTTTTAAATTCCAAAAGAACCAGTTAAAAAAGCTGAAAGTAGTTTCTCGAGGGTATAGGAATGAGGTGGGGAATGAGGACTGCTAGCTTTTGCCTTAACTATTTGACTTTTAAAATTACATTATGTGTAATAACTTTAATTAAAATAGTGTCTTTTAATGATATAAGAAATCGGGACTTCTGAGATACCCAGGTCAGAGGGAGGAGAGGAAGAGGCCTTCGTACCCACATTGTTGGATTCCAGAATCAGAGTCGCTACACAGAACAGGTTCACGTTAGCGTTGAAGACCACAAACTCCACAAGGAGGCTTTTGGTGCGCCGGTCTAGCCAGCGGCTCTGTTCAAGATGCTGCAGGACTCTGGGAAGACAGGAGGACAGGGCTGCTACTTGCTCCTCTCAACCCTGCAAGGAGCTCAATGCCCTGGCATTTCCAGTATCACTCAGCCCAGATGAGAAGCCACACGTCCCGATCTAGATTACCTGTGCAGTATTTTATAATTACCAATGCCCAAACTTTCACGAGTGATAACGTGAATATAAAAGACTATAGTAATGATAAAAGTTTTCACAATAGTAATCACACCAAGGTTAAACATTCAAAAGAATATATTTGGCATTTGAAGTGTGAGGTAGAATTTTATATGCTCTGTCAACTGCTATTTGAAGTGTTAAATGCTACTCTTGACTAATATATATTCAGTTTTGAGAGGTGTAAGGGGTCGAAATGTCATTTGATTGGCATTGTTTTTAATGTCTTGTTTTAAATTTAAATGAAGAGAATAATTTAACTTAGACATTTTCATACGTAATGACAAAGACTCTCAGGATTCATATAAACACTAATCTATATCTCTCTGGCAGTTGATTTTGGGCATTTGAATTTTGGATTATTGTGGTTCTTATGAAGGGTAGTGTTTTCTCTTATGTTTGAAGAGTATAGTTTGCCCAAGCTAGACTTACCGAGTTCAGCTGCAGCTAGGATTGAAACTGATATGTTTCTCCAGATGAGAAAAAGAATGCGATTTGGCAAACTGGCATGCTAAAACATAACCTGTAGTTTGAGATTGAACAAGGAATTTTCAAACTAAAAGAGCATTTCCTTAAAAGCCTAAAATAAAAGTGTCTGCAAGTGTCATTATAGTTGCTGTCAAACTACTCAAATGGGTCCTAATTCCTATTGTTCAAAGAACGGACCTAAGCAAACATCTTGGTCCCCTTGTTCAGGGCTCAGGCTCGCTCACCTGGCTGCAGAGCTAGAGTTCCTTCCAAGTCTGACAACGTATCCTCCCGAGTAAGCGGCAAGCTCCCCTTGGACGGGGTAGCCACCCAGTGCCTCCTGATTCTGGTAACGCCAAATGCTGTCCGATTCCGTGTTGTTTGTTTCAGGGGGGCTCCAGTTAACCCCATAGTTCTCTGTATCCTCCAGATCTCGATGAGATGGCTTCAGAATGCGAATCTGATGAAGCAGAACATTGCCCAAAAGAAAGGAGTTCCCATCAGTAATAAATCCTAGTGAGAGAGTACAGGAAGCCATTGTAAAAATTGCCTCGTTATGTTCTTAACAAAAACTGCAGTTTCACCACTATTTTTAAAAACATTTTTGGAGTTTCCAGTTAATGCAACCAGATTGAAAAAAAAAAGTGGCATTATTATTTGTAGATAATGATCTAGATCAGTGGTCGGCAAACTCATTAGTCAACAGAGCGGCAAACCGAGGCTCGTGAGCCACAGTTTGCCGACCACTGATCTAGATAATGTATAGTTCATGGTCTAGATCAGTGGTCGGCAAACTGCGGCTCGCGAGCCGCGGTTTGCTGCTCTGTTGACTAGTGAGTTTGCCGACCACTGGTCTAGATAGATCATGACAATCAACTGAGGCAGATAGTGGAATATGAGGTCCCTTACTTGTATCTTTCAATAATAATCTGGCAGGCACCTGCAGACAAAAGCGCCTTTGTGGAAGTTTTGAGATTTAGCGGGTGATTGTGAAACTCCAATGAAGTCCAAGACCAACAAGGTCCGTTTTGAGAAGGCAGGTCCCCCGCGTGGCTGACGCACCAATTGTGGGCCTGGCTCAGATCTAGAAACAGCTCTGTCCTCCCGTGGACGTTGTTGCTACAGTGCCATTTGACCTTGGTCCTGCCACCAGCACCATATGCCAAGGGACTCAGGAGGGGTCATTCCTGTCTGGGCCTCAGATCATAGGCCTGCAGAAGTCAGTCCCGAGTGTGGACCCTAACGTGGCCGAGACCCAGCTCCAGCCCCTCTCAGCCGTGGTCCAGAAGTCCCCGGAGGCAAGCTTTCCAAACAGTCTAAGGATCTTGAAACCGCCCTATAACTTACCACACCAAAAACAAACAAAATGTAATTTTGAGGGATGGCTATGTTAATTAGCTTGATTGTGGTAATCATTTCACAATGTGGTTGTATATCAAAATATGTTACACCTTAAATACATGCAATTTTTGTCAGTTATACCTCAATAAAGCTGGGGCAGTGGAAATGAATCTAAAAACTATTACAGAAAGGTAATTCAGCAAGGTACTAAATGTCCTTCATATATCCAAATAATATTTAGTTAGATGTTATAGAGAAATAAAATATCTCATTTACAAAAGATAAACCTAACAAGAGATGTGCAAATGAAGAGCAATTCTGAATGTTACTAAGGATGAGATGAGAACAGAAAAGCATACCATATTCCCAGATAGGAAGAGAACATTATAAAGATAATAATTCCCTAATTAAGTTCTTAGTTTGTATCCATATACTATCTAATAAAGAGAGAATATGCTAAATTGACCTTCACCGTCACAAAGATGGTGGCACCCACAGCCAATAAGGAGGAAATATGCTAATTGACTGTCATGCCCTCAAAGATGGCGGTGGCCACAGCTACAAGATGGTGGTGCCCAGTCCTCTCAGCCCCATCAGCGCACCTGCCTCTGGAGTCCCCCAGTTCCCTCAGCCCTGCAGCTGCCCAGGGCCAACCTGAGGTGCAGGCAAGCCTCAGATGGCAGCTGCTCAGCCACCCAGGGCCGCCTGAGGCTCAGGTAACCAGGGCCAGCCGAGGCTTGTGCTGCCAGCAATACAGCAGCAGAGGTGTGATGGGGGTGTCACCTTCCCCTGATCACAGGGTTGCCTCCTGCCCCTGAGGGCTCCCAGACTGTGAGAGGGGGCAGGCTGGGCTGAGAGACCCCCCCTCCAGTGCATGAATTTTCATGCAATGGGCCTCTAGTAAATATATAAATCTGTATCTACAACTAAAATCTGTATCTACAACTAAACAAGCTCTTAGTACATAAAAGGTTCCTATTATCAAAACAGGCAAACAAAATCAAGCAGCCCGATGAATGATGGGCAAGATTTTGGAATGGCATTCATTCATTCATTCATTCATTCTTTCCGTCAATATGTATTAAATGCTCACATATACCAGGTCCTGTTCTAGGTGCCAGGAACACAGCGGCGGATAAAAGAGAGTCCCTGTCCACACAGAGCTCACATTTGAGGAGGGAGAGGGGCAATAACCAGACGATATTCAGGTAATGGCTGCTATGAAGAAAAATTAAGTAGGACGAAGTAGAGAGTGTTTTGTGGGGAGGGAGCAGCGTTATTCACTTGGGAAGGGTGATTAGAGAAAGCCATTTTGGTGGCTCAAGTAGAGTGAATGAGGGTTAGGGCAGGAGATGAAATACCATGTATTTTAGGGGCCAGACTGGGCAGGCCCTTGTAAGCTTTGGAAAGGGTTTGGGATTTTAAATGTGATGGGACTCCATTGGGAGGTTTTAAACAAGGGAGTAACACAGATGTCTGTGTGTTTTAAAAATTTATACTTGAAATCACCTGATGGGCCAGCCATCCATCAGGCCATACCTGGAATGATGTGAAGTACCAGCATCGCCTCCATCCTGCGGATTTATGTTTTAAAAAAATAACCTGGGGAGATGGAATGAAGAAGGGCAAGGGCAGAGGAAAGTTTTGCCCCTTGGAGGTGAAAAATGGTTTTTTAAGTTTAGTTTCAACTTTCATTTTCTCATGAGTGCAGTTGCAAAGGCTTTCGTATGTTTCAGAGCTGCCTGTGCTGGAAAACACCCCTTTCACTGGCTGTAGGAGATGGGGCCCCACTCCTGTCTCATACAGTGCTCAGGGGAGTGTTAATTGTTACAGTAACTAAGGAGAAAAATTTGGCAATATCTTTCTAAATTAAGAATGTATATACATTTTTAGCAAATCTTTTTCAAGGTATTTAGCTTATAGATATATTTGTACAGGTGTAAAATTACATATGTAAATGAGAGTAATGGTAATGTTAAAAGATTGGAAACAATTTAAATGTCTATCAATAGGGATCTGTTATATCAATCAGGGTACATCCATGCAGTGGCATACTATATAGAAAATGAATAAAACATAACAGGGTCGGCTTTATATATACTGATGGAACAATTTCCAGGTAAATTGTTAAGGGAAAAAAGCAAAGTGCATGACAATGTTTCTAGTATGTTACCATTTATGATCAGATATATTTGAAAATGCATAGATTACCTCTGAAAGAATATATAATAAATTGGGAATGTTGCCTCTTGGAAAGAGAAAAGGGGGATTATGGAACAAAGGAGAGTTGTACAATATACACTGTTGCACATTGAATTTTCTCCATATTCATGTTTTAAGTATTTTTTTAAGTATAGGGAGAGGGATAGAGAGATCGAAACATCGATCAGCTACCGCCTGCACGACCCCCCACCAGGGATCGAGCCCACAACAGGAATCGAATCATGACCTCCTGGTTCATAGTTCAATGCTCAACTACTGAACCACACTGGCTGGCCTTAACAAATATATTAACATGACAGAAAAAAATCATGTTAGAGAATTTGGCAGGAACAGGTTTGCTGGGAACAGATGGAAAGTTAAAGGACTGGGAGTTCTGCAGAAGATAAAGGGAGGAGGTGACAACCTTCACATATGGTCTCACTTTGTATTTCCTAAATGAAAAATATATACAATTATGATAAAATTTTGATCAGTTTTCCATCAGAAGAAAGTCAAAAGAGAAAAAGTAAGCTTAAATTACAGCAAGAGAAATGTGAATTAAGTCCTGCAAAGGAAAAGACCCTTCCCTGTATGTGACTGAACACTGGGACATGCTATTTAGGAAGGGTAAGTGTTTACAGGATGTAGATTATCTGCCATGAATGGCTTGGGCTTCAGTGTTCCTGAAAACAACTGTACTAAGAGGACTGGGTTACGTCAATTCTGAAAGTAAAGATTTTTAGAATTGAAGAGAGAACCCATGTTAGGGCCAATTTTTACTGGGCTTCACCCATGTCTCCCTAGTTCTGTTTCTTTATCACCATCTACAGATTGCTGCTGCAATCTGGTGATTCCAGGTAATTCATGTCCAGGTATGTCCAGGTAATTCATGTACACTTTGGTTCTAGATTAGCCGGAGCTTCTATTTCACTAGTTAACAATAGCTAGCACTTATCCAGTGAATACCATATGCTAGCACTAAACACTTAGATATACTAAGCTTTTTTTAAAATTATTAATCCTCACCCAAGGATTTCCATTGATTTTTAGGGAGAGTGGAAGAGAGAAAGACAGAGAGAAACTCATCGATGGGTTGCCTCCTGCACGAGTCCCAACCGGGGCCTGGGCTGGGGAGGAGTCTGCAACCAAGGTACGTGCCCTTGACCAGAATCAAACCCGGGACCCTTTGGTCCACAGGCCAGTGCTCTATCCACTGAGCCAAATCAGGACACTGAACTACAGAGAACTGTACCCATCACAATGGCAGTAGCTTAGTCACCTGCAGCTGTTTCCTTTTTAGTCGGTATTTTATTCAGCGCAGGGTTACCGACTGCAAATTGAATGTGCCCTGATCCTAGAACTGTCGCCACCTAAAACTGAACTAGAAAGAATCAACATGCAACAAATAGGAGTCAAAATCTCTTCTAAAGGCACCTTGTACATCTTTAAGAAAAGACTGTGAATGTTTGCTGAGATGAACATATCTTTTTGATTTTTCCAGGTGTTCTAAATTCCAACAGGAAGCCACCAATCCTGAGCTAAATGAATGCAACAATTTCCAGAATTCTTATTGAACAAGATATAAAGTAATAGTATGACAAAGTGTTGGTAACTGGTGAAAAATACTGAACAGGAAGCATTCTTTAGGGAAGACATTGTTTAGCATTTCTGCAACACTGTCCAGGGCAAAGCCTACCAACTGCTCTTGATGGTGAATTTATTTAAAGATACAGACCATATTATATCCATCTTTTTATCATTAGCTCCTAGGAAGTTCCCAGCATTACTAGGTGCTCAATATACATTTGTGCAACTGAACTGGATAACTAAACAAGAAAAGTTACAAACACGTCACAGACTTGGAAAGATTGCGCACAAGGCAATGTATCCAATAGATCTTTCTGGTTACCATTTTCCTGGTTCTGTGCTTACTGAACAACCTTCTCAGTCACGTGTGGTTCTCTCCACAAGGAGGCAACCAGTCCCAGGGACCACTCGCGTTACTTTTTTAAAATATATTTTTATTGCTTTCAGAGAGGAAGGGAGAGGGAGAGAGAGATAGCAATATCAATGATGAGAAAGAATCATTGACTGGCTGCCTCCTGCACGCTCCCTACTGGGAATCCAACATGCAACCCGGGCATGTGCCCTTGACCGGAATCGAACCTGGACCCTTCAGTCCGTGGGCCGACGCTCCATCCACTGAGCCAAACCAGCTAGGACACTCCCGTTACTTTTTATGCTATAAGGCAGGGGTGGGGAGCGTCCAGCCAGCGGGCCACATCAGACCCTCAAAATCATCTGGTCTGGCGCTGCCAAGGCATTAAGGTGAGTTAATTAAATATTTAACCAAACATAGCAGGCCAATTCTTAAGTTGATAATTTTTTATGGCCCGCGAATGTTATAAATATCCCAACGGCCCTGGGCAGAAAGAAGGTTCCCCACCCCTGCTATAAGTGAATAAATTCTCACTCTTATCAGCCTCTTGTGAGACTCACCAGTGGGGATCCACCCCATGGGCCTGATCACCCTTGACTGGAGAGACATAAACCCGAACCTGCTTAGATGAGGTCCAAAGAGGGGAGTCCTTGGGGTGCCGCGCCGTCCCCCCTCATGGGTGCAGCCATGTGGAAAGCCAGCTGACCTTTCTCCAGGGTTCCGGCCCGTCATGGTGGGGTGTCTGGAAAAGGAACTGAAGCCCCCAGCTGCGTGGCTGGGCCCAGGACGGTGTTCTTACCTCTGTGACCCCCGTACAGGCTGGGGAGGAGGGTGTGCCTGGCCCAGGGGTAGAAATGCTGCACAAGTCTGATCTCTGAGAAGCGGTGAGCAAAGCTCTTCCTGAGAGCCTGGCGGAGGTGGAATCGGCTGGGGCTCTGTGCAGAGTGGACCGCAGTCATCACCAGGACAAGGAAGAGGATTTGTGCTATTGCAGAGAACAAAACCATCACGGAGCCGTTAGCTTGGACAGTCTACAACTTTTCCTGCATGATTTCTAAGTCTACAATACACTTCCACAGGCCAAAAACAGCAAAAAAAAAAAAAAAAAAAAAAAGGACATTTTCACATGGTTTAACCTAATAATTGTAAACATTAGCAAAAACATTTGGCTGTTAGTGATAATATATATCTATATATCCCTTCCAAGAATCATTCTGCCACTAATTAGAAATTTTACTTAACATACGTAAAATCCCACACACAGTTTTTGTATTTTAGTTCTTAAAACTAAATACCTCCCCCCTCACCTCCCCCCGCCCCCCCCCCCCCCCCCCCCCCCGCTCTCTCTCTGTTCACAAGAAGGGAGGCACAGTGAAAACAATTTCTCTCCTTGGGGCCAGGGAACCAGTACTCCCAACACCAGCTGTGTCCCAGTCCGGGCACGGACAGGATACCCACTTTTCAGAGCACATCCGTTTTCCCTCCACCCTGTGAAGTAGGTGCAGGTGGATCAAGTTTTGTTCTCACATTCCGTAGGTGGAGAAGTGACTTACGCAAGCACACAGTGAGATCAAGACGTCAGGAGTCCCGTTCACCACACCACCTTGCTTACCGGAACCCAGAAACGAACGCCTTAAAATGCCCTTACCCTCCCGTAGTTCCCATTTTGTTCCCGCCCCCACCCTCGCTGGGCACTGAGCTGCAGCATGGACATGCCCCATCTCCATACCCAAAATCTCCCCCGTCAGCTTGAAGAGCTGCTTCTCTTTCAAGGTTCTTTCTGGGCGCGTAACGGGATTGTTGATAGCTGGCGCTACATAGACGGGGTTCCTCTGGTCTCTGGAACCAGGCGATGATGGAGGACATTTTGCTGTCAGAAATTCAAACACAGGCCAAGAAATGTTATGTTTTGTTAAGCAATTATTCCTCGGTGTTTGTTGAGCACTTATTGTGCGAACCTCCTGTTAAATGTTGAAGGAACAAAGAAAACGCCTAAGGAGATTCTCCTGCTATCATGAGGGACTTCTCAGCCTACGCAATTCGTTTCCAGCCTCAAGGGAAGTCAGCTCAATGGCTATGGAAGTTTCTAACCTGCTTACTCTCCATTTCTGTGCTTGTCTTGGACTAGAAACAAACAGTTCTAGCCGGGGGAGCACATGCTGGCAGCACGCCCCAGGGGTGCTTCCCAAACTTGAACATTCACAGTTTGGTTAAGTGCAGGTTCTGGGGTGAAGCAATTCCAGGACACGCGGCCGACGTTAGCTAATACTGTTCACCACCGCGGAGCTGATCCTATTTCACAGTCTCTGAAGCAGCGCTAGTGCTTCCTCACTGGCTGAGGAAGTCTAACAGACGACTGAAGGCAGGACTTTGCTTCCTGTTCCACACACCGTGGGTCACTTCCACTGCTCGTTGCACTAATCCATATGCAAAACCTACAGGCTCTTTATTTTTTATGTATTTTTATTGATTTCAGAGAGGGAGAGAGAGAGAGAGAAACATCAATGATGAGAGAGATCATTGATCAGCTGCCTCCTGCATGCCTCCTACTGGAGATCGAGCCTGCAACCCCGGACATGTGCCCTGACCAGGAATCGAACCGTGACCTGGTTCATAGGTTGACGCTCAACCACTGAGCAACACCGGCTGGGCTCCTTACATTCCTACTAGCTTAATACTGAATTCAGTCTCTGCCTACCTTCTTGATCTAATATTTTTCTATGACTAGCATGCACAGTCATAGCACTTACAGTAAAAATGCCTCTCTATGGCCTCTATTTATGACCAAAAGTACACGGAGAAGTCCCATTGCTGGCTCTGTAGTTCTTGCAACTGTATTACCTACACTAGGGTGCTATAATGCTCCAATACTGCAGTAATGCTAACAGTCCTAACAAACTTACAGCATACTCCTTCCCAATCCTTATGAGACATAATCACAACCAGTTCTCTCTACACCAGACAGACTTAAAAATCACATCCTCCATCAACCACACATCACTAGTAATTGTAATCATCCTTATTCAAAACCCAGGAAGCCATATAGTAGGAGCCCTGTCCTGCTAATCGCACACGGCCTTACATCCTCAGTACTACACCCCCGGCAAACTCAAATTATGAACCAATTCACAGCCAAACTATAACTTTAGCTCATGGCCTACAAACAATTCTTCCACCAATAGTAGTACGATGACTACTAGCAAGTCTTACTAATCCAGCTGTAGACCCCAACAATTATTTTAATTGGAGAATTCCTCGCAGTTACAATCAACAGTGTCATGGTCTAATATATCACCCTTCCAGGAGCTGACATCGTTATTCCCGCCCTCTGTTCCCTCCACAAACTAATTAAAATGAGGAAAACGCTTCACAGAAACAACATTAAACCATCCTCACGTGAGAAAACACCCTCACAGTACACTTGCTCCCCCTCCTCCTCCCCACTTACCCTGAAATCATGTGGGGAACTTTGTACTATTCATATGGCTGCACGAGGACACTAGATTTAAAATTTAATGATAGAAACTAAAAATTCTTATTTACTGAAAGAATATGCAAGAACTGCTAATTCATGCTCCACATATATCAGCATGGCCTTTAACTTTTAACGTATAGGAGTTATCCATTGGTCTTGGAAACTAAAAAATTAGTGCAACTCCAAATGAAAGTAGTAATTTATATTTGCTTCCTCAATACTAATTCCTCTACTTGTACTAATCCTACCAATCACAGCAACCACCTCTAATATCTATGAAAACAAGATGTGTCCTCACTATGTAAAAACTACAATTTCATACACTTACCACTAGTCTAATCCAACAAAATTTATCCAATTGGGCCCAGAAAGAACCATCTCAAATTGACTCTGAATAACTATTCAAACTCTAAAAATAACACTTAACTTAAAGCTAGACTACTTCCCAATAACATAGGGTGTCCCAGAAAATTGTACACACACTTTAACAGCTGATAACTCACTCCTTTTCAGGGGTAACTGGTTTGAAATAATGGGTGAACCCAGACTAAGCTTTGAACAAAGAAAATTTATCCTAACGTGCCACTAGACTTTTTTTATGGGAATACATAAATGATAACGTTTATGGTACAAAACCCGCAACAGTCGATGAATTGAGGGCACACAAATACTGAATGAAATGATTCTTGACGTCTGTGACTATTGCTTCACATTATCAGCAAATCCTAGACCAGAACGGTCATTAGTTTAAAATCAGGCATTGAGCACCTGACCAACATGGCTCAGTGGGTGAGTGTCGCCCTATGAACCGGGAGGTCACAGTTTGTTTACCGGTTGGGGCACATGCCCGGGTTGTGGGCTGGATCCCCAGTGGGGCGCATTCTGGAGGTGGCCGATCAATGATTCTCTCCCATTATTGATGCTGCTCTCTCTCTCTCTCTCTCTCTCTCTCCCCATTCCTCTCTGAAATCAATAAAATAAAAATAAATAAAAGCAGGCATAGACAAAAAATCATTCATTTTTGGAGATTTCTTTAGATTCTGAAAATGTGAAACACTGACTTTATTTTTAATATTTATATTGATTTCAGAGAGGAAGGGAGAGGGAGACAGACAGAAACATCAATGATGGGAGAGAATCATTGATCGGCCACCTCCCACATGGCCTCCACCAGGAATCCAGCCTGCAACCCGTGCATGTGCCCTGACTGGTAATTGAACCATGACCTCCTGGTTCATAGGTTGATGCTCATAAACACTGACTTTATAATCACTCAAAGTGCATATACATTTTTTTTTGGATGCCCTGTATTTACACCAGTAGCCACTATTCTGAGATCAATCACAGAATGCTCAGCATGATATACATTCTCAGATCCTATCATTAACCAATTTCTTAAATACCTCCTTATACGCCTCATACTATTAATCTTATGCCCTACTAACAACCTTTTTCAACTAGTCATCAGATGAGAAGGAGGGGAATTACATCATTCCTACTAACCAATCGGATGATGGTCGAACAGATGCAAACACTGCAGTCGTATGTAACTGCATCGGAGACATCGGATTTATTGTGTCAATGGAGGGATTCTTGTTTAATTTTGACTCCTAAAGACATTCAACAGATCTTTTTACCCAACCTTAGCAAGACTCCTTTCCCACTGGCTGGGCTCCTCCTAGGTGCAACAGGAAAATCCACTCAATTCGGACGTCACCCACGACTGCCTTCACTGTATAAAGTCCCACACCGTCAGCCCTGAGCCATCCACCCGAGTACAGCAGTCACAGCAGGCATCTTCCTACTAACCTGGTTTACCTCTAACAGAAAACAGCTCATCCGAACAAGATCATGCCTAGGAGCCATTACCACATTATCACAGCAAGCTGCGCTTACTCACAACGGAATTAAAATCATTGTCGCCTTTTCTACCTCAAGCCAATTCGACCTAAGAATAGTGACCATCGGCATTAACCACATCTGCACACACACGCATTCTTACGTCCCGGGAGCATTATTAATCATAGCCTGAAAGACAAACAACTGGCAGCCCGATGATCACATCGCCCTTCCCCAGGACCGCACTCATTCCTGGAAGGCCTTTCCTCACAGGCTTCTTCTCCAAAGACCAGTCATCCCAACCTAACAGGCATGCCCAGGGAGGCAGCCAGTGCAGGCTGTCAGGCGGGCGCGCTGAAGAGTCATCCTGCCCCTCACAACCCAGGTGCGCAGGAGGCTACGCCTGAGCCCTGCTAACTCCCCTCGTGCCACTTCCCTCGCAGCCTCTGCAGTCCTCAGTCATCTGTCCTCCTAGCACAACCACGCTCTCCTCCTCTAACCGTAAACATAAGCCTCCCCAACAAATTCTATCAAATGTGTCTTCATGAGAAGCATCTTTGCTGCTTTCTTTATTTCCAAAAGTTTCCCCCACAACTGTTCCACAGATGACTACATCTTATCGTTTGAAACTGACAGCCCTAGGTAACTGTACTAGGTTTTGTTCTTGCACTTGAACTCAACCTTATGACACAGCATCTAAAATTTAATTATCCTTCAAACCTATTCAAATTCTCTAACCTTCTTGGATAGTTTCCAACGATCAGCTACCACCTCTCACCATTAATGAACGTATCAGCAAAATGAACCAAGAGTCAGCACCACTATTGCTCAACCTAATCTGACTAGAAAATGTTTTACCAAAATTAATCTCCCAGTTCCAAATAAAAGCTGCTCTACTACCATCCAACCGAAAAGGCCTAGTCAAATTGTACTTCTCTTTTCTGATTACATTGACACTAAGCCACATTATACTTAGTTTCCACAAGTAATTTCTATTGTAAGGACTCTAGTAAGCAAGGATCGACCAGTAACCTTTGCTTTGACTACAAGTCAAGTATATAACTATAGAAAGCCGTAGGACCCGCAGCTCCCCTGAAAAATCCAGCATCCCCGGTGTCACAAATAGCCCAGCCGCCTGGCCCATTAAACTTAAACACAACCTCCACCTCCTCATTTTTAGTACACATAAAATTAATATAACTTCTCTAATTAAACCAGAGGCAAATGCTCCCAGCACAGTTTTATTAGAAACTCACACTTTGGGATATTGTTCCGTAAGTAGCCACAGCTGTTGTATAACCAAAGCCTCCCAACATTTCTCACAAATCAATCAAAAATATTACCAAGCCTAAAGAAGACCCACCAAAATTCATCACAGTTCCACAACCACCCCCTCCACTCCCAATCGACTCAAGTCCTCCATCAATTGGTGAGTGTTTTGAAGAAAATCCCACAAAACTAACCACAAAGACTACTTAAAATACATTTGTCAATCATTATTCTTACATGGAATCTATCCAGGACCAATGACATGAAAAATCACTGTATTTCAACTATAAAAACAGTAATGACCAATATCCAAAAATCCCACCCACTAATTAAAATTATCAACAACTTATTCATTGATGAAACTCCACATCCCTTCCAGGAATCTGCCTGCTCTGCGAATCCTCACAGGACTTCTGGCTCTGTACCTCACGTCAGACAGTCCCTGCTTTCTCTTTTGTAACAGCATCTGCCAGCGTGTAAACTATGGCTGAATTACCCAATATCTCCATGCCAACAGAGCACTCATTTTTAAAAATTTGATTTTAGAGAGGAAGGGAGAGAAACATCGATCGGTTGCTTCCTACTCTGACTGGGGATCAAACCTGCAACCTGGGTGTGGGCCCTGATGGGGAATCGAACCCACGACCCTTGTGGTGCATGGGACGATGCTCAACCAACTGAGCCACACTGGCCAGGGCTCATTCATATTTTTACTGCCTATTTCTACACGTGGGACGAGGTCTATATTACAAATCTTACGTCCTCACAGGGACCTAGAATATCAGAATCCTTTGACCATTTTCTGTAACAGCAGCAACAGTTATAGGTTATGTACTGCCATGAGATCAAGTATCTTTCTGAGGGGCAACCATCATTACAATGTCAGCAAAGCCTTACATTCGAACCAGCCTGGTTGAGGGAATCTGAGGAGGATTCTCAGCTGATAAAGCCACCCTCAGCCGATTCTTTGCCTTCTAATCCATCCTTCCAATTACTCTCATCTCAGCTCTAGTAAGTAAACATCTATTCCTTCACAAAACAGGATCCAATAACCCAACAGGAATCCCACCTGACAGACAAAATTCCATTCCACCCATACTACACAATCAAAGATCCTAAGCCTGTTGCTCCTAATTTTGACATTAACATTAGGTCTCTTTTCACCTGACCTCCCAGGAGACCCAGATAACTACACCCCAGCCAACCCTCTAAACACTCCCCAGCACAGCATGCCAGTGTGGTATTTCCTACTTGCCTATGCGATCCTACAATCCATTCCGACAAGCTAGGACAGTCTAGCCCCAATCCTCTCCGTTTAATGCTACTATTATCTCAATACTCCATACATCAAAACAACTAAGCACAGCACTCCTAGCCCTCAGCCAATGCCTACCTGACTACCAGTGGCCGACCTATTAACACTGACATGAGTCGGGACAACCAGGTGAACACCCACTTTCATCACTGGCCAACCAGCACCCGTTCTGTGCTGTTCCTTATTCTTATACTAATGCCC
Source organism: Eptesicus fuscus (assembly GCF_027574615.1). Taxonomy (NCBI): domain Eukaryota; kingdom Metazoa; phylum Chordata; class Mammalia; order Chiroptera; family Vespertilionidae; genus Eptesicus; species Eptesicus fuscus. The sequence continues at coordinate 9,282,501 of NC_072493.1, forward strand.
CTCACAAACATTATAGGGAACAACTCTTAAAATGAAGAGTCTTTACTTACCACCCTGGTCTTGTAGACCAGAGAAGGAGTAACTTGAGGAAGAAGCTCAAGCTCCTATGTCAGTGCTCAAAGCTGAAATTCTACTGAAACTACTCCCTGAAACTACTCCCTATAGGAGAGAAGTGAAATTAATCTTATGTATTATGCCAATATTAAAATATTTTACAAATTCACCCATTAACCTATATGCCACATATATAATACAAGAGTGATACATAGTATATAATATACATGATTGTACATTATTTACCCTACACATATAAGCATGTACATTAATATATATGTTGCCTAAGACATAACTGGTTCTCGGATTTACACTTAACTTTATCACGTGAATATCCATATCACAATAAAATGCTTGGTGCTACACGGTACATGTTATTATGGGTCGTACATACCACATTGTCAAATCATTCCCAGTCCACACGCACCCGTTCTTCACTACGGAGCCCGAGGACAGCAGCCCTTCCATACACCGCCCCCCCCCCCCCCCAGGCCCTCCATTATGGGGTTTCTATGTACGAGCTGCCCGCAGCGTCTGGTTCTTACCTCAGGACCATCTCTCCTCAAACCACCCACTCTTTCCCCTTAAATAAGACATCTCTACGGGTTAGTGACCAACAAGCCCATATAACTGTGGTGTCATGACGTCGGTGTTTTTTAAATTTTGGGTATTTTAGGATCCAGGGAGGTGGGGGGCGGGGAGGAAGTGGGGAGGTGGATGAGGGTGAAGGATGAGGGTGAAGGATGAGGGTGAAGGATGAGGGTGAAGGATGAGGGTAGAAGCAATGGAGAAGGGTGAGAGAGGGAGGGGAGGGAGAAGGTGGGGGAGGGAGGATGGAAGAGAAAGGTGAGTGGAGGAGGGTGAATTAGAATAGGACATAAAACTTGGCTGCATGAATGTGCCCAGTGCTGGGGAATCACTGAAGAATGAGAAATTAGATATCCCTGCGGGAGTCACAGGAGGTGACACTTGATGTTTGTTTTGAAGTATTAGCTAGAACTCTTCCGATGGACAAGGCTGAGGACAAGACAAAAACAAGTCATTTTAGGCAGAGCAGAGGGAACAGCAATTCAGGAGCATGAACAAATGAAATGAGGACTACAAAGGCAGTGTGTAGTTAGCTTATTCATTTCCTTGATTTCCTAAGGAATGGGGTGCTGCTCCTTAGCAGCGTGTGCACTGCTCACCCCAGGCCGGTGACCGCCAGCACCTCCGTGGTGGCATCACTTCCTCCCTGCAGACGGCAAACCCTCTCCTGAATGTTGGCCTTTATCCCTGGCGTGCATCTGTTCATTACAGACAGTCCTCTAGACGAGACATGCCTTGCTCTGCGTGATCAGAACCCCGGGTTAATTTGCCTGCAGGTTGCTTTCCTGCCACCACTGTGTTTGTGAGGTTCAGCCACATGATAGGAGGCTCTGGTCAGTCTCAGGGCAGACTGCCTTAGGCGTGGTGGCTGAATGGAGGAAGGAGAGGGGAATTCAGGATTATGCTGACATTTTTAGAGAATGGTGATGCTCTTAACTGTGATGAGACAATAAAGTAAAGAAGCAGATTGGTGGGGCAGGCAAATACTTCTGTTTGGGGATGTTAATTTGAAACACGTGCTGGCAGTCAGAGGGGTGGGGAGCAGCTGGAAATAGCTGTGGGGCTGGGAGTGAGGAGAGATTGAGGCGGCGGCCTAGGATTTGGTGAGAGGGAAGCTCTGAGGAGAGGGTGACAATCGAGGAGGGACTCACGACGTGTGTTGTTAGACAAGACCCTCCAAGGGGCATGTGTCTGAGTCAGTGAGGCGGCGAGGACGCCGCTATTCTGATACAATCTGCTCTCCGCCAAACTAGATTAGTAGTGAGAACTGCTCGAGTTACCCGCGAGTGCCAGGATCCTCTTCGTCTGCTGATCCTTCTCTTTGCTAAGGCAGGGCACCCTGTTCAGGACCAGCGACAAGAACAGCGAGAGGAAGACCACCTAGACAGGCCAGTCACGGGAGAAAACAGTGAGCAGGTACAGGATCCAACACGGTGACATCATTGTGTAAACGTGAAGGTATTAATACATTTTCAGTTGAATTTGGACGTATTTATGGAGAACTGAGAATCGAATAATTTCACATTATTTCTGCATAATCATCCGGATAAAGCTACTATTTGTATTCCTGCCCGTAGTCCATCATCTGCTGGGCTTGGGAAGTTAAGCTGCTCAGTGGTTTGGGAGGATGTGTGCCGGTCGTTCGGTCACTGTCTTTGGAAGAACTGTGAGGAGCTAGAGCGGAGAAGCCACGCTTTAAAAAATTCCAAGGATCAGGTCCCAGTTTAGCTAAAGAAGTCATGGGATCTTAGAATTGAGTACGACCTTAAGGATTCCCCACTCCTTCAATTTCCATGGAGGGGGAGGGGGGAAAGTGCTCAGTCCTCAGGAGAATAAAGGACAGGGTCAAAATCCTGCGCCCCTTGCCCCACCTTAATTACTGGGAAGAATCTGTGCAGGTGATGCCCTCCCTCTCCCCGGCCTGGCCTGCCTGCAGGCGAGTCCATTCTGCTCTGCCTGGGCTCCCCAGGGTGGACAACGTGGGCCAGGGCCTGGCCCGAGGTCTAGGCTTTGAGGTTCTTTCTTTCTGCTTCTACTTGTGGAGTTGAATGGATTTGAGGCAGCAATTCTGGGTGTGTCTGCTCTGCAGACTTAAAGTCGCCCCCTAGTGGCCTAGATTGGGAGGAAAGACCAACCACGGGTCCCACCGAATTCTCCACGGAGGAGCCAGCAGCAGTTCGTACTTGACGCAGTCACTCAGCTGACATACCATGAGGCTGAACTGCAGTGCTGGAAACTTTTAACCAAACCCTGGAACCTGAAGTTAATGCACATTGAAACAGTGCCAAGTCAGGACTGCCTGTATTCAAGCACGTGTCACCTAAAAGTCAGGACATCCACCTACTCCGGGCACTCAGCCCCTCTTCAATGATCAGTGGGTCTCATTGCAGTCACCTGGGAACTGTAAACGCGTTGGGCCGGGAAGCCCAGCTCTAGAAATCACGATGTAATTGGTCTGGAGCGAGGCCTGGGCGTGAAGAGTTTTACTAGTAAAGCTCCCGGGTCTGCTGGGGGAGCTCGGGCCACCTGAGAGCGGAGGCAATCCTGCCACCGAGACCCCAAATCCTGGAAACTCGACAGGACACACCACCTGCTTTCTTCAACAAATACAGTGTGAGAAAATAGCAAGAACACGGGCGGGCGTGGGGGCGGGGGGCTGTAGATAGTATTAAAAGTACTTAGACACAGCAACTAACTACACCTGGATCTTGATTTAAACTAAACAGAAAAATTTATCAGACAACTGGTAAAATCTGAACACTGCATTTAAAAAAAAATTGTGGTAAAATACACATAAGCAACCTGCCTTCTTAACCTTCTTAAAGTGTATAGTTTAGTAGTGTTAGTACATTCATATTGTTGTGTGGATATTAAGAAATTATTGCTAATTTATTTAGGTGTGATAAGGGTTTATATTTATATTTTTTTTAAAAAGAGTCCTTATCTTTTAGAAATATACGGGCAAATATTTACAGATAAAATGTGAAGTCTAGTGCTATTTTCCCCTCAAACTAGAGGAAACAAGATTGGCCATAAATTGGTAACTGTTGAAGTAGTTAAAACAACTTTAGGAATCATTACACTATTCTCTACACACTTTTGTGTGGTTTTGACATTTTCTTTAATTAAACATTTTTAAAAAGTACTTTTTCCCCCTTAATAGTTTGTTCTCAATTGACTTCTTGACTACCCCCCTGCAACTCCCAGTCTTTCTCTACGAGTCTCTCAGTTCTTGTTAGCTTTCCTGGGACTACGCCACACACATTCCTTACAATTTCACTCTTCCCATCTCTTTTCGGGGGCTGCCTTTTTTGGCCCAGTTTCTGACCATTGGGCAGCCTGGGTGGCACCCACCGACCTCAGTTTCCCAAGTGCCCGGCAACGGCAGTGGCTCCTCCATGCGGGTGGCCCGTCACCACGTACCTTCAGGGGCTGGATGAGGAAGACGTTCTGAAGCACCGATAAGATGGTAGAGATGAGCCAGCTGGTGGCCTGGTCCCTGCTCAGCTCCAGGCTGTACAGCGCGGTGAAAAAGGCCGCGGCCAGGCTAGTGGCGCCCAGCAGGAGCCAGCAGATGGGAGCCCACCATCTGGAGGGACCAGCCGCGGGGGACTTGCGCCCTCCTTCTGGGCTCAGGATGGGGAAACTGGTGGCCTCCCTTAAGAAGAGAAGGCGAAGTAATCATCTCATGGCCAACGGCTGAGGGGAGGCGGGGGCTCAGCGGGTAACGGGGAAGGAGAGCCAGGTGCGGTGGTTACCCGGCGGGGCCTTGCTCTGAGGGAAGAACGTGTGTTTCCAAGAGCTGCTGGAGCTTCTGCAGGTGGCTGGCTGCACCCAGGCGGTCGCCAGGCTGGTCGGCCCGGGTGGGACCCAAGGCGCTCAAGGGCGTCCGCAGCCTCTGCAGAACCCTGAGCAGGTAGCAGCGGAGGTGACGGTGGTTCCCAGCAGCCACTGAAAACAGATTCCAGGCTGACACTTGTTAGTAAGTGGAGGGTTTCAGTAACCAGCACTAACTGGCGGAGAAGAGCGACTCATTAACTGATGACGAGGTTAAATTTCCCATGAGCGGAGATTGCACCCAACGCCCACAATATAGTGTCTTCTCTGAGCACAACGGTAACTTTCTAACAACGTGTATAATTCCACACTTTGATCTAGAGCTTCAAAACCTGGCTGAGCCGGGTCAGCATGGGTCAGTGGTTGAGTGTTGACCTAGGAACCAGGAGGTCACGGTTCGATTCCTGGTCAAGGCACATGCCCGGGTTGTGAGTTTGATCTCCAGTGTGGGGCATGCAGGAGGCAGGCAATCAATGATTCTCTCTCATCATTGACTTTCTATCTCTCCCTCTCCCTTCCTCTCTGAAATCAATAAAAATAAAAATAACCTGATTGAGCTTTTCCACCAGAACTGCAGCACATGTGACTGTACTAGGTAAGTGCCCAGGAGGCCCAAACTATATTCGAGAACCCATAGATTTCCTAATCTCACCACCCACAGCAGAAGAAGAACGACAAGTTTCAACAGTCTCTAACAAAGCAGATGGCATATGGGGTCTCACACAGAAAACACTTTTGTGGGTTTTTCCTTAATTCTTTACTTTAATCACTGGATATATTGTCTCAAAAGCCACTGGAGGGATCAAAGTATCAGCTCTGTTAAAAGCCTAAGGAAATTAAAACAAGCAGAAGGCTGGGTGGTGCCTGCTGTGATGCTGACAGGTAAGAAAGAGGTGGAGGGGGGCCGGAGGAGAGGAGAGATTGGTGCTACACCTGCGGCCTTACCACTTGCCCCGCAGGCTGCTGCCTGCTGATGGCAGCCTGCACCCTCCAGGTGAGAATGAATGAGGCTGGATAACAGCGCCACCAGCTGGCTCTCGCCGTAGGAGCCCCACGAGGGTGGTTCACGCTCTGAGAGGAGGCCCGGGTCTCTCCTGAGCAGAAACCCCACCGTTTCCTTCAGCTCCTGAATGCAGAACCAAGATGAGGAGAGTCAGGCCGTGCTACATCAACCCAGGAGTGGTAGGGACGACAGGCGGTCTCCACTCAGAGGAGCGTATCCTTAGTGTGAAGACCCTCCGTGTCTCATTTTGTCTCTGCTTTTTAAAAAGGAAGTCACCTCCCAGGAGCTTCAAAACTAGTTTCATGCCCAGCTGGTTTAGCTCAGTGGTTGAGCGGTGACCTGTGAACCAGGAGGTCACGGTTTGATTCCCAGTCAGGGCTCGTGCCCAGGTTGCAGGCTTGATCCCCAGTGTGGAGCATGCAGGAGGCAGCCGACCAATGATTCTCTCTCATCATTGATGTTTCTCTCTCTCCCTCTCCCTTCCTCTCTCTAAAATAAATGAAAAGATATTTTAAAAAAACTCTTTTTTAAAATAAAAAAAAAAAACTAATTTCATGAGAGAATATAGAATGAAAGAAGGGACAGCCTGACCAAACATCAGAAGCTAAAACAAGCCCAGAGCGGTACATTCTGCACATGGAGCCTCAGAACCAGGAGGAAAACCAGCGGCACGGTGGGTCAGAACCCAGGGGCAGGAATTAGGGGACGCTGATAGGGCTAATAAGACCGGACAGCCTTTTCACTGGCCTTTCCTAGCTCCTGGGGAAAGGAAGCAGGAGTTCACCTGTAGAATTCCACACAGGCTTACCTCCACTGCCTCTGAGGCCGAGAGAGGCTCCGCAGACGCATCTGAGAGGCAGGGGGCCTGCCGGGGAGCAGAGAGGGGCAGAGGCTCCTGGGGCTGAGTCAGTGGGAAGAGCCGCCCTATAACCAGGTTGACTGGGAAAAGGATGATGGCAGTTTGGATGCTGACAAGCAGTTCGGACCAGGTCACGGCACACGGACCCACTGGAAGGAAAGCTTTACGTCAACCTTCAGCAGCTGAAACCACCGGACAGCCCCCCTCTCCCAGGTGTAAGTCTTACTTAGCAGCTTCGCTGTGATTGTCTAAGGAGAAGATATGGCACTGACCATCCAGACGGGTTCCTAAAGCTGCTTCCCTTGCTAATGACTGGGAACAGTGAGACCTGCTAGCCCGGTGGTCGGCAAACTCATTAGTCAACAGAGCCAAATACCAACAGCACAACGATTGAAATTTCTTTTGAGAGCCACATTTTTTAAACGTAAACTATATAGGTAGGTATATTGTTATTAACTTAATTAGGGTACTCCTAAGCTGGCCTTTGCTAAAAACTCAAGGGGCCAAAGAGCCGCATGTGGCTCGGGAGCCGCAGTTTGCCGACCACGGTTAGTTAGCGTATTCTAACGTTAGGCAGCAAAGGGAAGAAAGGAAGGCAGGCGGGAGGCTGTGAGAGTGAGGAGAGTAGGAGCGTGAAGCAGAGGAGAAGAATCACATGCCAGGAGCCACACCCGCAGGACTCGGCCAGACCTTGCTCGTCTCTGCGGGCGGCGGGCCCGTTCATCCTCCAGAACATGAGGCTGGTGACCAGGTTGCAGAGCAGAAGGGTCGTGCAGCTCGTGAGCCGCTGGGCTCTCGTAAACTGGTCCCAGGGATGGCGAGTGGCAATCGAGAGCCACAGGGAGTCCTGGGTGAACTTCTCCACGACCATGGAGGAGAACAGGTGTCTGGGAACACAAACCACAACAGGAGAGGCATGAGGCTTCCTTCTGAAAGCGCCCTGGACGACGGGGTGGCTTGCCCGGCAACAGGCTGCATAGCAACAACGCCGCCACTACTCACACCTGGGCGAGGGCGCTGTCACATGACCGATAGCGTGATTCTTTTGTTATTTTAGGATAAAGAGGTTTTGAGGGTAAGGTTAATTTATGTGGTCTGAGATTTTTAAAGTTAAAAACTGTTGTTTTAGCTTTTTAAGAATTTTTGCTTTTTTTTGTTTCACCTAAAAATTCATTTTTATTTTAGTCTTCAAAATATATTTGCTTCTCTCTCTAAAGCGTTTTGATAAATATTTTTACTTTTAAAAAGTCTGCATTAGGTTTGCACTCAAGATAGTTTGCTGAAGTCATATTCTGAGCACATTCTCTACTCTAAAGGTGGAGGAACTGTAAGGAAGATATAAAAAGAAAAAACCAAAATTATTAGCTGGGCTTCAAAACGAAATCCACATCTCTGAGGGAGGAACGGAGTGAGAAACCAGGGGAAGCAGCCACGGGCTGCCGGGCGCCAGGTCTGGGAGAAGGCAGGACACGGGGAGGCTGACGCTTGCAGGGAAACGGAACCACGTGTTTCATACATAGACTGGGGAAGGGAGAGTCGAGCCATCGCCACTGCTTGAAGCCAGGGCTGAGCTGAGCTTGTGAAAGGACACTACAGAGCAAGCCTGCCACAGAGCTGCACACGGACAGCAGAGCGGTGGGCGAAAGAGGGCAGCCCCAAGATCAGCAATTGAGCCGAGGGACCCAGCGGTTCATGGCGAGATCCGCAATAGCCCTCGCTGCACTGATTTCATGGAGGAATAGGAGCTCCAAAATGCTGTGATAAGGCCTAGTTCTAGAGATGTGAGGACTGGATTGAAACGTCAGAAAAGCTACAAGGCAGAGGGAAGTGTGGAAATAGATAGAGATTGAGATTTAATAAGAAAACACTGGAAATGAATATACAACTCAAAATTCCTCACCACATAAAAAAATCTAACGTTGCCCGGCCGGTGTGGTTCAGTGTTTAAGTGTTGACCCATGAACCAGGAGATCATGGTTCAATTACCAGTCAGGGCATATGCCCAATAGGGGGTGTGCAGGAGGCAGCCGATCAATGATTTTCTCTCATCATTGATGTTTCTGTCTCTCTCTCTCTCTCCCCCTCTTCTTTCTCTCTGAAATCAATAAAAATATATTTAAAAAAGAAATAAGATCTAATGCTGAGAAAGGCAGCTAACACAATCAATAATTCAGCCCAGAAGAAATTAATTTCATGGGACAGTCTGACAGTCTTTAAAATACCTATTTCAGGTTGTACAAAAATACAAGTAAAGAAATAATATTCACTTAAGGAGAATACAAAATTATGAAAAAAACAGAAGCAAAATAAATTAGAAGCCTTGAAATGGAAAAATACGGTCATTAAAATAAATAAAAATAGGATATATAAATATTGTTGAAGAGAAAATTAGTGAACTGAAATGTAGTATTAAAGAATCGATCCAGAATATACTATAGAACAAAATAAAAGAATTACCCAAGAGTAGTTTCAAAACACGGAGGATAGCCCTGTCTGGGTGGCTTATTTGTTTGGAGCGTCATCCCATACACCAAAAGGTTGCAAATTCTATCCCCAGTCAGGAGGCAACCAATCAATGTTTCTCTCTCTCTCTCATGTCAATAAAAATATTACCTTGGGTGAGGAATAAAAAACAAACAGCCAGTGTGGCTCAGTGGTTGAGCGGTGACCTATGAACCAGGAGGCAACGGTTTGATTCCCAGGCAGGGCACATGCCCAGGTTGCCAGCGCAATCCCCAGTAGGGTGCAGGAGGCAGCCAATCAATGATTTCCTCTCATCATTATGTTTCTATCTCTCCCTCTCCCTCTCTCCCTCTCCCTTCCCTTCCTCTCTGAAATAAAATACATCTCTATATAAAAGGCTAATATGCAAAGTGTCCCCTCGGGAGTTCAACCGGGAGACTGGGAGTTCGATGGCTCACTGTGACGTGTGTTGACCACCACATCAGCACGGAATGAAGGGAGGCCCCGGCCGGCTGCCAGAAGGCCCCAATCGGCCCTGATTGCCGGCCAGGCCTAGGGACCCTACTCATGCATGGATTTCATGCACCGGGCCTCTAGTATATGTATATATTAAATAAACAAACACCATGGAGGATAGTTTGAGGCTCCAACATAGAGTAAGAGAATGTCAGATGAACAATATTTTCAGAGGTGACATCTGAGAATTTTTCAGAATTGAAGATGTGATTTTGCATATTAAAAGTACATTCTATGTTAACTGTACTTTACCACAATAAAAACATTTTTGAAAGTACCTTCTGAGTACCAAACAGGATTAAAAAAATGAACCCACAGTAAAAAGAATTATGATAAAATTTGGAACATCAAGAATAAAGGTAAAATATTAAAGAGAGAAATGGCAGTCTACTTTAAAAGAATAACAGCCAGACTGACAAAAGACTGACACAACAACAAAGGCAGTGTTGGAGGCAATTCTCCATGAATACTTCACATGTAGGCATTCATAAAATATTTGCTCCTGGACTATCTTTTAAGGAATCTTGGTATAAGCAGACAGCCCTGGAAAAACAGAGACAGTAACTCTCTTTGGGGAAAATTTACTTACATTTCCAGATTATAAAGCTAGAGACACCCTCCTCCTCAGATTGCCCTTGAGGAAGCCATGACATTGGATTTACTAGACAAAGACTTCAAGTCATTTTAAGTGTGTTCAAAGAACTAAAGAAAACTGTGTCTAAAGAACTAAAGGAAAGTAAGTGAGAATGATATCTTGCCAAATAAAAATATCAATAAAGATAAAAATTACTTTTTAAAAAGAACTGAGTAGCAAGTCTGCAGTTGAAAAATACACTGAGTGAAATGAAAAATTCAGTAGAGAGGCTCATAACATAATTGAGTGGGCAGATGAAAGAATCAGCAAACGTAAGATAGGTCAATTTAAATTATACAGTCTGAAGAACAGAAAGAGTAAAGGATGAAGAAAAATGAAGAGAGCTTCAGAGACCTGTAAAACCCAATCATTTCCCAACAATACCTAAAGGAAAAGAGCTGTTTCTTTGAGACTGGTAGGAAGACCCGGTCACGCTCACAGTCTCCAAGGTCCTCGGCCAGCCAACAATCGCATAGGAAATGCCATTTCCTGTTACCTGCCAGGTCGCTGACAATTACCTGGTTTACATACCTATAGTAAAATGAAGATAACCATGTTAGGGAGGGGGGCACAATTCAGCTGTTGTAATAAGAAGCAATCTTATGGAAACAATCTAAATGTCTATTGATGGATAAATGGGTTTAAAACTATGGTGTACACACATAAAAAAGAATGAAACTGCCATTTGCAACAACATGGATGGACCTTGAGGGCATTATGCTAAGTGAAATAAGTCAGAAAGAGAAAGACAAACACCATAAGATTTCACGTATATGTGGAATCTAAAAGCAAAAACAAAAACTAAAGAAAAGCTCATAGATACGGGGAACAGACTGGTAGGTGCCAAGAGGTGGGAGATTTGGGGGGAATGGGTGACGGGGTCAAAAGGTACAAACTTCTAGTTATAAAACAAGTAAGTCATGGGGATACATGGCGACTGTAGTTAATAATACTGTCCTGCATGTTAAAAAGTTCTAAGAGAGTAGATCTTAAAATTTCTCAGCACAAGAAAAAGAATTCTGTAACTATGTATGGTGATAGATTTTACTAGACTTATTATGGGGATCATTTTGTAAAATATACCAATATTGAATCATTATATTGTATACCTAAAACCAATATGTTGTATGTCAATTATACTTAAATAAAAAACAAATCAGATAATTTAAAAAAGGAAGTAATCTTGCCCTGTCAGTGGATTCTGTTTCACTGCAAGGCAAGAACTAAAGGAAGAAGCGAGAGCTGATCCCATTTCCTCAGGGAGTTCATGTCCCGAACACCAGAATGCGGATCCTGGAGCCTACAAACAGTCCAGTGTGTGTGTGTGTCCTCTAAGCTTCCCGGTTCCACATGTGAGGGTGCCCAGCCACCTCGACAAGCATCCTGTCTGCCTCTATCTTACAGAACAGATAGATAGAGGTGGCTACCTGGCCCCAGGTGTCCTCTGATCTGCTTTCTGTCTCTGCCGTTTTCCTTTTTAAAAGAATTTCATACACGTGATCCACACAGTATGCATTCACACAGCCTGGCTTCTTTCAGTCAGCATGCTTTTAGGAGTTCATCCATGTCGTATGTATTAGCAGATTGTTCTTTTCGTCGGTGAGCAGTATTCCGTCTAATGAATATACTTTCTTTTATTTGTTTATTCACCTGAGGGACATTTGTGTTGTTTCCAGTTTGGGGCTACTAACAATAAAACAGCTATGAATATACGTGTATAAGTCTTGAAGGACATTTTTTTTTTCCATTTATCTAGGAGCGGAATGTCTGGGTCATATGCTCAATGTATTTTTTTTTTTTTAAAAAATATATTTTATTGATTTTTTACAGAGAGGAAGGGAGAGGGATAGAGAGCCAGAAACATCGATGAGAGAAACATCGACCAGCTGCCTCCTGCACACTCCCCACTGGAGATGTGCCCGCAACCAATGTACATGCCCTTGACTGGAATCGAACCTGGGACCCCTCAGTCCGCAGACCGACGCTCCATCCACTGAGCCAAACCGGTCTCGGCTGGTCAATGTATGTTTAACTGTACAAGAAACTGACAGCCTGTTCTCCAACGTGGCTGTACCTTTTACACTCCCACCAGTGCTGTGTGAGCGTGCCCCACCCTCTCCCAAACTTGGTTTTGTCAGACTTTTTAACTTTAGTCATGCACTGGGTGTTCAGTGCTATCTCACTGTGGTTTTAATTTGCATTTCCTGATGACTAACCAAGTTGAGCATCTTGTCAAGTGCTTATTATTCGCCTTTGTAAATGAAACTGATTTGTAGATGCCCGATCAGAATGGAAACAGTAAGCAAATGATCAGGCTCTTCCGGCCTCGTGGCTGGTGTATCTAGCCTCGCAGGGCAAGACTGACTTTGGGCAGCTGCATACCCTTTTCAGAGTGGCCGGTATTCAGGAACGGTGCCTCTGAGGACACGAGCCTTGGATCTTTGACTTCATTCCCTTCTTTTTTCCTAACCCCAACAGCCAATAATCTTCACCCGTAATTCATTTCATCATCTTTCTCCCCGCCCCTCCCCTCCTTCTCACGGTGCTGCTGAAGGCAGAGGCAGAACCATCGGGACCCAGCACAGACTCATCACTGAACATCCCTAGGCACACACCACTTCTTCATCCCACCTTTCCTCTCTCCTGAAGCTCTTAATTCTGACCCAATGCACAGAATTCAGGATATAGTTGTTTATTAAATTTACTCTTTGAATATAGTATATTTCATATTAGAGATACCTTTAATTCGTGGTACTTTGGGGCAGTATTTCCTTGTGATTATTTGTTGTACACACCATGACAACATTTAATGAAGAAAAATAAAACATCTATCATTCTTAAATCCACAAAAAATCGTATTGTTCATTTCCACATTGATTTCTAGGGTTTCTTCTTTATAGACAGCTTTGAAATGTAAATCTAACTTGTGACTTCTTGGCTCAAGGTACTGTTGTTATTTAGTGCGATGACAAGCTGAACCCACCACCAGCCAGCGTGAGGCAGGTGCTTACCAGGCAGGGCTGGCACCCGAGTTGTCATGCCAGAGCCGGAGGCTGTGCAGCTCCCCCAGGGAGGACCGGGTGCCGAGCAGGAAGACATCCAGCCCCCCTCGTTCAAAGACTGCCTTCTGGGCGTCCCAGAGGTGATGGGGCTCACTCCGTCCCTCTGACCCGTACAGGGTGACCACCACCTGAGACATGACACAGGACGTCCTAACGTGGCTATTTGGATCTTTGGGTTTACCCCCAAGGAGAAAGACGAAGGCGGAGACACTGGACTGAGATGAAGTCTCTGGGGTCTCAGATAAGGACAGAGGGCTCTTCAGATTTACAGGGCAGGACTAGGAAGTAGCCCTCCGTGATCCCCCGTAAGTGCTACAGGACGCCGGGATATCAGAGTGGATGGTACCTCACGTGGCAGGGGACAGAGCAGTGAGTGAGGGACATTTGTTTCATTAACCTGAGCTGTTGTCGAGGCCCTTCTTCGATATCCAGTGGAGACCTGAATGAGGTAGCGACACTGAGAGCTGGGGTCGTTATCGGCCAGGACAGTGACCTTCACCTGCGGGAAAAGCAGAACAAGAAAATGGGCTGGCCCTTCCTCAGTCTCCTGGAGCTGCTTCCCCCGCTAAGGAGCAGGAGGATGCACGGCTGCAGATCCGGCCATGGTCTGGACAGCAAAGGGAGGTGGAAGAGACCCAGGTTAAGAGATACGGGGGGAGGGCTGAAAGGCCAGGGTTTATGCCTCTAAACTGAAATAGTCAACCACGTCTTGGGCCTCTCAATATTTCCACTTCCCTCCCACCCAGGTAGATAACATACAAAACATCCAATTAAACTTGAATTTCAGACAAACACTGAATAATTTGTGGGCATACTTACACCAAAAATGCATTCACTATTTATGTGAAATTCAAATTTAACTGGGCATCCTGTATTTTTATTTACTAAAACTGGCAATCCTATACCCACGGCAACAAAGAAATGAACATGTTGTAGAATTGCGTTCTACAATTTCCAAATGTAAGAAAACACAAGAGCAAGAAAGAAATAGAACAGAAATTAAGAACAGGCAGCCGTCAAAGCATTTTTTGTTTGTTTCAAAAAAAATTTTACAGGTTTTTTTATATATTGCAATTACATTAAATTATAATTTGACTTACATATAACTTTCATGTGCAATGTATAAAGTGAGATAAACATGCATTTGGTTATAGTTAAATTCTCTACATGTTTTCTTTTGGCCTATTCCTAAATGAATCACATGAGAATTCAACCTTGGCTAAAAGAAAAAAAGGATATAAAGGGTTAAGTTCCTAGGCCTTGAGAGAGTAGATATAAAGAGAAATTTAAGAATACTCGCACTTGAATTTCTCCGCTACCTGGAACCATGGGACCTGCCTCTTTGGATGAAGGTATTTTTTCCCCACCTTCTTCAACATACTCAAGCCGCTGTGGCAAAACTTTCGGAATCAAAAGTCTCCTCACCTTCTGCATATCTGCCTGATCCTTTCTCCTAGCCCACACAAACAGGAGCATGTAGAACCCCAAAAGGCTGGCCAGCAAGGACACCCCAACAGGGTTGCTGGTCACGCGCAGGAATAGCTTGATCGTGTCTTCAACGTTCACTGTCCGGGGCACTATGAAGAAGTCGCTGCCAAAGTAGGTCAGGTGGTTACAGAGGCACTGGGTCCTCACAACTGTGCTCTGTGGCCCGACCTGGAATGGAATCGAGACACTGACGCTGATGAAGGGCCAGCCAGGAAGCATCAGCACAGGCAATTCAGAGCGGGAACAGGACGTCTGGGTCGCTCATTCACTGCTGCTGGCGGTGTAAACGGGCATCACCCATGTGCACAGTGCGTTGGCAACATCTGGTAAAGCTGGAGAAGCACAAACCCTCGGACTCCTGCAGTCCCAGGGCTGTTTGTGTAGCCCAGGGAACTTCACGCACGTGTCCAAGGAGACGTGGAAGAGTGCTGCTGCCAGCACTGCGGAGAACCATGAAATACCGGGAACACCTGTATGTCTACTAACGGCAGAACATACACACAGGTAAGGAGACGAGTAGGGGCAACCGGATGGAATACTACACAACAGTTAAGATGAATATAAACATGGGTCAATGCTGAGTGGAAAACCAAGTTACAGAAGGATATGTACGGTTTGGTGCCATTTGCACAAAGACCAAGACAACACTCATGTATCTGCTTCTGTCAGTGTCCTCACTGGGATGTAAGCTCAGGAGGACACTGTCCCGTCCATCCCTGCATCTCTGGCTCCTGGCCTTGGCCTGGCGAGGATGCTCAATAGCAGATGCTCAATAAATACTTGGTGGAAGGATGAATACACTAAATTTAGGATGGTGGTTACCTTTTGTGGGGAGGAAGGAAATGGAATTGGTGAAGGATATACAGAGCACTTAGATTATTCCTGAGTGTTTTATTATTTCTACAAATCTAAATAAAGTCCTAGTTTTGTAATAAAGCTGAGTGGTGTGTAATGGTTTTTATTATATTACTAGAGGCCCAGTGCACGAAATTCGTGCACGGGTATGGTCCCTAGGTCTGGCAGGCAATTAAGGCCAACCGGGCCTTCCAGCTGCCAACCTAGGCCTTCTTTCTGACTGTCAGCCTGGGCCTCCCTTCCCCAGCTGCTGGCTGCCGGCCAGGGTCTTCCTTCGTTCTGCACCGCCCCCTGGTGGACAACGTACATCATAGCAAAAGTCTTTATTAAGACTTTTCAGTACTACATTTAAATTATCTCCCATGGGGATAATTTGCATATTAGGCTTTTATATATATAGATTCCTTATAACTTTCCATATGTTGTAACATTTCCTCCTAAAAAATTTTTTTTTTAAATGTTACTAAAGCCGAAACCGGTTTGGCTCAGTAGATAGAGCGTCGGTCTGCGGACTTGAGGGTCCCAGGTTCGATTCCGGTGAAGGGCATGTACCTTGGCTGCGGGCACATCCCCAGTAGGGGTTGTGCAAGAGGCAGCTGATCAATGTTTCTCTCTCATCGATGTTTCTAACTCTCTATCCCTCTCTCTTCCTCTCTGTAAAAAATCAATAAAATATATAAAAAAAAAAAAAAAAAGAAGCAGCTAGCCCATTCTTGTACCCCCCAGGCCAGGGACAGGTGGTCACCTTCGTGATACTGCCGACTCCCTGGGGTCTGCCCACTTCACAGTGATCCCGCATTTTCACATAGTGGTTCGGTGAGGTCCTGTCTGATGCAGGTCCTGGTCCCCTTGCACAGAGTGTGTGCAAGGTTCTGGAGATCATGAGGTTGCTCTGAGCCCTCTGAGAAGGTATTGTACTACTGGTCATTTTTAAAAGAAATCATTACTGCAAGGTTCTGGAGATCATGAGGTTGCTCTGAGCCCTCTGAGCGTCCGCAGGCCGACGCTCTATCCACTGAGCCAAACCGGTTTCGGCGGGCTAGCTTCTTTTTAAGTCCAAAAATCCTCTTTTATTTAGCAGAAGTTCATTTCAGTTTACACAAAACACTTAATACTTGCAGGCTTGAACAGCTTCCGTATATTGCTTTTCTTGTTTTACCTGGAACTGTCACGTTCACCGTGGACTAATGCTTGAGAAAGAAATCACAAATACAAAGCACAGCCTGCTCCAAAGAGAGACTCTTGCCCAGCCCACTACACACAACCGTCCTTCTTCCCAGCTGATTTATTTCCCTTCTACTTTTTTTTAATCCTCACCTGAGAATGAATTTTTTTCATGGATTTTTATTGAGAGAGGAAGGGACAGAGGGAGAGGGAGGGAGGGAAGAAGAGAAGAAAGGGGGGGGGGGAAGGGAGGGTGGGAGGGAGAGGGAGAGAAACATTGATATGAGAGAGAAACATTGATTGGTTGCCTTCATACACACCCTGACCAAGGATCGAACCCATAACCTAGGCATGTGCCCTGACCAGGAATCAAACCTGCAACCCTTTGGTGTATGGGGTGAGGTTCCAACCTAGTGAGCCACCCGGCCAGGGCTCCTTCTAGGATTTTGAGGGGAACTGAGGTAACAGACGCACCGTGTTTAATGCCAGCTAAGGTAGGACAGAGGCAGGGAAGCGGCACAGCTTCTTACCTGACATCCGTTGCTCTTCCACGTGCTGTTGTGGCTGTCCCAAAAATAGCACTGAGTGAGGGCAGTGACGATGGAGAACAGGGTGGGAGTCCGCTGAGCATCCTCCTTGCTTTTATTCAACACAGCTGTTATGTAGTAGATGCCGATCCCATACTGCAAACTCCCTGGAGTCAGCACCCATGTATACTCCTCATCTGAGAACAACGGAGAGTGCTTAATTGCATTGCACGTGGGAGAAAAATACTGTTAACCCTTTCTCCTAAAGGGCCTGTTGTTATTTTACTTTACAAAGTAATAAGCTTAGAGTCACAAATGACTTCTTTTAAAAATGACCAGTAATACAATCCAGGGCCCTGGATTACTCCTGTTGCAGTAAAATACATCTTCTTTTGATGAATGAAAATTTAAGCCTAAGGAATTAGACTGTATTAAAAGTTTTAGGAAAATGAAATCATCACACACTGAAATTAGTAGATAGAAGACCCAGGTGAAATTAGTAGATAGAAGACCCAGGTGACATAAGAAACGCAAGGACGAAGTGAGGACAGGAGCAGAGTGGGTCCAGGAAGGAGCCTGGACCGCACGCCAGAGGCCTGATTTCAGGCCTGGCTCTGTCACAGATGGTTGTTAAGCCACCAAATCTCTACTTTTCTTTCTTTTTTTTTTTTTCTCTCTACTTTTCTTATCTTTCAAACAAGGAATCTAAACGAAAGAATCTCCAAGATTTCTCCCAGCTCCAAATGACACGAGATTACTGCTGAGATCAGCCAGAAGCAGGGAGTGCATGTTCTGACTTGGGAAACAGCCTGTTGGTAACGCAGACAGGGCTTCGTAGCTGGCATCCAGCATGGACAGCTGCTGCTCAGGGGCTTTGTCTAAAGGGAACGGTCACTTACAAAGTGATTGTGTCTATTAGCGAGGCCTAAGCGAGAGCAAGAAAAAGCTCGTTCAATACGGGTCAATTGTCATGAGAGAGACTACAACATGCTTTATCCATTCTGATTATTTTCCCCAACATCTTTTAAGGCAAAGGGTAGCTCTTTAGTAAGACTTTTCAGTACTACATTTAAAGTTCTTTGGTCAAGTATATTCCAGGCACTATTTATATATCTCAGAAATCCTTAACTATTTATTTATATATGTCTGAGAAACTCTTAACTCTTCTAAACTACAACATAGTCATTCTGATCTTACACCAAGACTTACTGAGATATTTCCAGGGATTATCTAAATCTAAGATTAGAAATTAAGTTGAAATATAGGTGATATATTACATATATATATATATATATATATACACACATATATATATATATATACATACATATTCATCTATACATATAACATTTGAGATACATTATGACCCATTGTGCTGGAACTTTACTTCTGCAGAAGTCTCAACATCTATATATATAAAAAGCTAAGTGACTGTCCAACCGTCCGCCTAGCTGGTACCTATGATGCGCACTGACCACCAGGGGGCAGACGCTCAACGCAGGAGCTGCTGAGCTGCAGTGACTTGGCAGCGGTGGTTCTTGGGTGATGCACCCCGGAACCAGAGAGGAGGGAGCCCGATTCCTCGCCAGGGCCGCGCGATTCCACCTTTGGCCGTGGGTTGCGTTGTTGCTGGGGCACTGTCGGCCCCGAATCTGGTTTACTGCTGAGCTGTGGTGACTTGGCAGCGGTGGTTCTCCAGTGACCTAATTTCCTTCCAATGTGCATGAATCTGTGCACCGGGCCACTAGTTTTTTTAAAATATATTTTATTGATTTTTACAGAGAGGAAGGGAGAGGGATAGAGAGTTAGAAACATCGATGAGAGAGAAACATCGATAAACTGCCTCTTGCACATCCCCCACTGGGGATGTGCCCGCAACCGAGGTACATGCCCTTGACCGGAATTGAACCTGGGACCTTTCAGTCCGCAGGCCGATGCTCTATCCACTGAGCCAAACCGGTTTTGGCAAGGGCCACTAGTTTTATTATGAAAATTTTCAACCACATAGAAAGTTGAGAGAATTTTACAGGAACATCCATAAAATCATAACCAGATTCTATAATTAACATTTACTAAATTTGCTTTATCACATAAATATCCTTCTACCTATACCACAATCCATCTTTTAAAAAATGTATTTCATGCCCTGGCTGGTTTGGCTCAGTGGATAGAGAATCAGCCCGTGGAATGAAGGATTGCGGGTTCGATTCTGGTCAAAGACACGTATCTTGATTGGTTGGCAAGCTCTATCCCCGGCCCTTGTCGGGGCATGTGCAGGAGGCAACCAATCGATGTGTCTTTCTCACATCGATGTTTCTTTCTCTCTGTCTCTCCCCCTCTCTTCCATGCTCTCTAAATATCAATGGAAAAATATCATTGGTTGAGGATTAAAAAAATAAAATAAAATAAATGCATTTCATGGTCACATGTTATCTATACATGTGATAAAAGTACATAGGACTAAACACAAACACAGGAGTGCTTGTAAAGTAGTGGAATCTGAACAAGATCAGTGCATGGGATCAATGTCATTTCCTCATTGCACTATAGGTAAGAAGATATTAGCCTTAGGAGAAACTGGGTGACAAGTATATAAGATCTGTTTTTATTTCTTACAATCGCATGTGAATATACAATTATCTAAAAAAAAGAAAAAGTTAATTTAAAAAGAAAAGCTTGTTTAATGCTCCACAGCACAGCATTGCAAAGTGCTGTGGTCAACTGCTGACACCTGAGAGGGGTCTTACCTTTCTGCTGCACCTGCGTCTTTGGCAGCGTCATGTTCAGGTGGAAGTAAGTGTGGTTAGGCTGATACTCGAACCCCAAGTAGAGTGTCATTGAAACAGGACTTTCCGGCTCTATGCACACGATCAGGGATTTCTCCAGGGAAGTGACGTTCACTGTGATGGTAAAATAGTCCGTACTCATGTTGACGCTGGTGGGGTGGGTTTCCATGCTTGCATTTCTCCAGAGCATGATCTAGAATGAGAGACCAATGATATTTTTCCATTGATATTTAGAGAGCATGGAGAGAGGGGGAGAGACAGGGAGAAAGAAACATCGATGTGAGAAAGACACATCGATTGGTTGCCTCCTGCACGTCACTCTTCAAATTTAAGATGGCCCATTGACTGACGCCTGTCAGTCTCCTTTATAGGGATAATGGGACGAAACTTCCTAAGTCTTCCTCTTTGAATTTTAGTAGGTAACACAGTGTCAGGGGTTGAGGAAGGGTAATAGGCTAAGACCTAAAATGACTTCTCCTAAGGAGAAGTTTGTACGAGTCACTAAGTAAAGGTGTTAACGAAACAATGTCACTCCCATGAATCTCCAATGACTTCCTTCATGGTGTTGCTGCCTTATATGCTTTTCTGCAGGAATTCCTAGTCCCTTTCATTTTATTTCCTAATAATCAAGTCATACCTCAATATCCTCCATTAAGTCACGGACTCGGAGCAATTTATGATTAGAACTTAGTACCACACTTCCGACGCTTCCAACAATGTTCTTGTCATCAAAATCCTTGAAGGGATTGAAAGCTAGTCCTGTTATCTAGAGACAAGAAAACTCCAGTTTCAGCCATTACCAAAATATTTATAAATAACACCCGGGTACATAATAAGGTAATCAGATACCATAAATTAAATGTTGGGATTTTCCCCCTTGCTAATATCTCAAATGAAATATCTCTCATTATAAGACTAAAGGCCCGGTGCATGAAATGCATGCATTTGGGGGCTAGGGGTGGGGGTGGTGGCTCAGCCTGGCTTGTGCCCTCTTGCAGTTTGGGAGCTCCTGGGGGATGTCTGACAGATGGCTTAGGCCCACTTCCCAAGCCGGCAGTTGAACATCCTTAGCACTGCCGTGGAGGTGGGAGAGGCTCCCGCCACCGCTGCTGGGCTCACCAGCCATGAGCCCAGCTTCTGGCTGAGTGGCGCTCCCCCTATGAGAGCGCACTGACCACCAGGGGACAGCTCCTGAGTTGAGCGTCTGCCCCCTGGTGGTCAGTGCGTGTCATAGCGACCGGTCGTTCTGCCATTCAATCGATTTGCATATTAGCCTTTTATTATATAGGATCATATGAGAAAGAATTAATTAGTTAAAGATGAGTCATTTACTGTGACCCTCAGAATTATTATTATTTTTACATCTTTATACCTAGAGGATTCATTTTACTAGGAAGTAAGTATTCTGTTCTTCAGGATAAGGCAGCAATCCTACTTCTGTTTGTTAGGTAATTGCTGAAAAAAAATACAATATGCTGATATGACTAGGTTGGTATATTGAGTCAGTGATTATTCAGATATTCCCAGCTTTGTATAAATAGTGAAGAGTTGAATGAATTCACATCATAACACAGAAATTTAGTTAAATCCAGAAGCTTGTTTAATGCTCCCCATTCTATCCTGGATCATTTTCAGAGGCTTTCAATCCTGCCAGTGTAAAACAGAAATTAACAGCACACAACCTTCTCTCGTTTGGTCTGTGAGCTTACATTTCATGGTGCATTCTTGTCACCCAAATGCCTACAGCCACCAAATCTCACTTTTATTCTGGTCAGAATCAACTTCACACTCACTTGAACATTAACTCCTGGGTGTTTATTCAAGAGCTCCTCCAGAGCCGAAGCTGATGGGAAGGCTAACCGCATGGGTGCTGGGTATCCGAGAGTGTAAGAGCTCAGAGGCAAAGTTGATATGTTTTGGCTAATGAAACAGAAGTGAAATGGGAATCGATCTATGTATGTTCTCTAAAGGTCAAAAACCTAACATGAAACTCTCCTTCCCTCCCTCCCTTCCTCCCTCACTCCCTCCCTCCCTCCCTCCCTCTTTCCCACGTTACCTGCTCAACATCAGGGTAGCAATGGAAGAGATCAAAGTCACCGAAGACTCAGAAAATGGATGCTGCTGTAGAAATGTTTCCTGGATCTTCCCAAGGGCCATCAAGGACTTTTCCAGAATATTTTCTACCTGCATTTAGAGGGAAATATCATGTGACTTGTGTAACCTCAGGGTATTGTGTTAGTGAAATGATGATTTTGAGGGTGTTGGAAGGGGAACAGGGATCTTGACAAGGATGTAATGGGAGGTGACATTCATTGGAGAACCCATAGGAAGTACCTGTAGTCTGGCTAAAGAGTCATCATCCTCTGTGTCACTAAGAGGGCCCCCCAAAGAAATATGTACATGATATAAGCTGCCCTAGATCTGCTTATGATAGGGTTTTTTTATATTTAAAAAGAGCTTTATTATAATGAAATTCACACATACAGTTCACCCATTTTGAGTATACAATTCAAAGGTTTTTTTTGTAAACTCACAGGGTTGTGCAACTAGAACCATGATCTAATTTTAGAATATTTTTATCTCTCATAAAATAAACCCAGGACCCAGTAGCAGTCACTGTCCATTCTTCTGTCCCTATCTCCTCAATCCCTAGGTGACCACTCATCTACAGTGTGTAGATTTGCCTCTCCTGGACATTTCATATAAGTGGAATCATAATATATGGTCTTTTGTGATTGGCTTCTTCACTTGTCATAATACTTTCAAGGTTCATCCATGTTGTAGTATGTAGCAGTACTTCATTCATTTTTGTTGCCGAATAATATTCCATTTTATGGACATACCACTTTTTATTTATCCATTCATCAGATCATGGACATCTGGGTTGTTTCCACTTTTTTGCTATTTGACCATTTGAATAATACTGCTATGAACATGATTGTACAAGTTTCAGGTGGACATATGTGGATCTATTCCATGGAGTAGAATTACTAGGTCACATGGTAATTATATTTTTAACACTTTGGGGGAACTGACAAACTGCTTTGCAAAGCACTGTATCATCTTACAATCTAACACTGTATGTATGAAGGTTCCATTTTCTCTGCCTCCTTGCCCAGACTTGTTATTAGGTGTGAAGTGGTAGCTCATTGCGGTTTGATTTGCATTTCCCTAGTGACTAATAATGTCGAACATTTTCCCATGGGCACAGCAAATATGATTTACTGAGTGCTAACTGTGTGCCAAGCACGTCACTAAGGTCTTTTCACCAGATGACAGCATTAGGCAGGCTGGGCTCACTGGGGTAGAGAGGAGGACCCAGAGCAGGATCCACAAAGCAGGGTCTTCAGTGCTGCAGACTGAGCTGGGCGCTGTTAGAGTCCAGGGAGAGGCTGTGCGAGACCTGGACCTGTCAAGACTGAACGTTTCCAAGGAGAGTTGGCCAGGGCCATGTACCACACCCACCTGCTCAATGTCATGCTTGGATCTTGGCCCACTGGCTGCGTCAGCTTTCACTACACTGTTGAGGGAGCGAGCGAGGCAGACCGCCCCAGGGATGTGAAAGCCCAGAGTGCTGCTGTTCTGAAATGGGCTTTTCAGTAATTGGCCGCTCGGGTAAATCAGGGAGTCGACAACACAGACCTGGGAATTTTGAAAAGCAAACATACATTCCTGAACTGTTCATGACTGTTTTACATTTGTGTTCTTCTGATAAGGAGTTCAGTGTTCTTTACACATTTCAAATACATTTTCATAAGAAGCAATGCTACACTGTGGCAGGGAAGGAAAATATACTATTCCATATCACCTATGGGGAGGATTTGTATTTCAGGTTGCTCTAAGCAAATGACATAACCCTTTCTGAGTGGTAAGAGGACCAAATATATAATTAATACAACTCAGCTTGAGAGAGGAATGCAGAAGAAGAGAAGAGCGCTGACTGAAGTACTGCGCAGGCTGTCCCTTTGTATCTAGGGCCTCAAAAGCATTCAAGGCAGACTTGACGTGGAGATCAAGGAGAACTTCTAACTGAAACAGAAAACACCAACTCTCCTTTCTGCAGGCTGCCCTCAGGGAAACAAGTCAACCGATCAACTATTTACTGATCAGTCACTGCAAGTACTACTACTTCTGTTTTGAAATGTTCTTTATTTTCAAAGTTACATTTATTAAAAACTGCAAAAGAAAATATCCTATCCTATATAATAAAAGGGTAATATGCAAATTGACCAAACGGTGGAATGACAGGTTGCTATGATATGCACTGACCACCAGGGGGCAGACACTCAACGCAGGACAGTGATGGCGAACCTATGACACGCATGTCAGCACTGACACGCATAGCCATTTCTGATGACACGTGGCCGCATGCCGAGGATGAGGATGAAACATTTGCTGCTCCCGAGGATGAAACATTTGCGACTAGAGTCTTGGGGTTAGTTTTTTCCTCAAAGTGACACACTACCCGAGTTATGCTCAGTTTTTTGGCGAAGTTTGACACACCAAGCTCAAAAGGTTGCCCATCACTGACGTAGGAGCTGCCCCCTGGTGGTCAGTGCACTCCCACAGGGGGAGCGCTGCTCAGCCAGAAGCCGAGCCGGCTAGTGCAGCTGTGGTGGCAGGAGCCTCTCCCGCCTCTGAAGCAGTGCTAAGGAGCAGCGAGAAGGCGGGTGGTAAGGAGTCAGGGCTCCTGGACTGCAAGAGGGATGTCTGACTGCTGGCTTAGGCCCTAAGCCGGCAGGTGAACATTCCCGAGGGGTCCTGGACTGCAAGAGGGGGCAGGCTGGGCTGAGGGACCCCCCAGAGTGCACGAATTTTTGTGCACCAGGCCTCTAGTATGAAAATAAAAATAACAAAAGTAAGTATAAAAAAAATAAATGAAGTTAAGCCCTAGCTGGCTGGCTTAGTTGGTTGGGGAGTTGTCCTGTACACCAAAAGGTGATGGGTTCGATTTCTGGTCAGGGCACATACCTAATTTGTGGGTTCGATCCCCAGTCGGGGCTTGTGCAGGAGGCAACCTATTGATGTGTTTCTCTCATATCAATATTTCTGTCTTTTCCTTTCTCTTCCACTCTCTCTAAAAGTCAATGGAAAAATATCATTGGGTGAGGATTTAAAAATAAATAAGTAAACAAGTAAATAAAGCTAAAAATAAGACATGAACACAAAATATTTGCAACATATATAACAAAAGGTTAATATCAATAATAAATAAGCTCTCTTACAAAGAGACAAGCAATCCAATGGAGGATGTTAAACCTCCTTAGTAATCAATAAAATGCTTCTTTTTTTTTTTTTGCCTTTGAAATTGGCAAAAATGAAAGTGTGGGGGAACGGTTGGTGAGAATGTAAAATGGTTTCTTTTAGGAGGGGAGGGTAATTTTATCATCTATTGAAAATGAAAAGCCCATCAGTTCTATTTCTAGCACTCCATCCCACAGAAATGTCTGCAGGAGTTCTGAAGGATGGAGGTATAAGGATGTCCATGGATGGCTATTTGCAAGGGTAAAATATCCAAACAAACATTAAGAATAAGGAGTTCACTTTTGTGTACTGACATGAAAAGATATCCTGACTCAGCACTGAGTAAAACAAACAAGGGTCCGAAAAATTTGTCGACTTTAACCCCATTTTTATTAAAACAAAACAAACCAACAAACTGTGGATGCATCAAAAATGTTTGGAAGCTTATGCACAGCAAATCAAGATTAATTTAATAACAGTGATTACATCTAGAGAATGCTTTTTATTTTATGGTGCTTTTGTTCTAATTTTCCCAAATAAACCAATACAGGTTGCATTTATGTACTTATTGCAATATTTGAAAATACAGAAAATGGAAAAAAGAAAATTAAAATCCTCACTAATCCGACCGCCTTAATTGATGTGTAGGGAGTGAAGGAGGCATGAATAATTATGAGGAAGTCACATTGGCAAATGTGGTTGCAACAAAGGCAGATATCACGGAGGCACGGAGTTTGGATATCTGTTTCAAGGCTGCTCTCTGCTATGGCAAGACATGGATCTGTCTTTGCTCCTGTGATTTCTCCTGACACATATATCAGAAAAGCAGTGATGTGATAAATGAGAATGTCACCACTTATCCAGTTTTTTAACAATCTTCAGATTTTTTTTTTATAAGAGAGTTTATTTAGAAAGCCACAGAGGTGGAAGGAATGGGCTATGGAAGTAATGGGCTCAAGAAACAAGTTACAGAGGCAAAGAAGGGACCTTGAAGCTTGAGAGTCAAGGAAAATGCACCTGGGTGGTGGTGGTGGTGCGGGGGGGGGGGGGGGGGGGGGGGAAGCTCGGGCATGCTCCATAGAGAAAGCTGCCTTAACATATATAATTTTTAAATGTATTGATTTTAGAGAGAGAGGAGAGAGAGAGAGAGACAGAGAGAGAGAGAGAGAGAGAGAGAGACAGAGAGAGAGAGACAGTGACTTGTTGTTTCCTTTATTTATACATTCATTGCTTGTTTCTTGTATGTGTCCTGATGGGGGATCAAACCCACAACCTTGGGGTATTGGGACGACACTCTAACCAACTGAGCTACCCAGCGAGGGCACAATCTTCAAATTTAAAGGTACAAATACACATGCTAATATTTCCATTGAGTCTCCACAAAGTATTTTATAATGTTACAGTCCGTACAGGGTACAATTTCCAGATTATACATTTTCTATTTTATTATACGTTTTCTCCTTTTCTGTTTTTCACTTTCCCCTTTCTCACATCTAGTTCCCTCCCAGCCTCTGCTTACCTGCACTGACTCGGAAAATCCTGGGATAATGGCTGTCAGTTTCTGGAGCACCTCACAAGCTTTCTGAATCGCTTTGCTGAAGTTGCATGCCATTTCATCTGTGACCTATTGGGAACAAAGGTTTTTGTCAAAAATTACTTGCATATAATTACTGTACTTTAGTAGTCTGAGACATTGTTTTAATGAGAGTTGACCTTTGATGACATTATAGGCTCTATGAATCACAGGCTTTGCATAACATTTATTGCTTTCAGAGGCTTTTCTGCAAATAGAATTTTCACCTCTTCATACAGAAAATGGATAAGAGGTCATACACGGATTGCTCCAAGGACAAGTGAGTCTGAAAATAAGATTTGCAAGAGTAAGCTTAAGGCTATGGCCATGATCAAAAGTGTGGCAAACCTGGAATTCAAAACAACAAAACTTTTCTATTCAGAAGTGTGTTTATCCCCTCAGGTTTCCCACGGTAATTCCCTCAACCCCAGAGTTCACGTTCAAGAGGGAAGTCCTTGAAATACCACACGGCAGGAGCCGGGAGCCGGGAGGCAGAAACCTGAGAAAACAAACAAGCCCAGGACACTGGACATGGCCCCAAAGCGTAAGAGGCTACTTGTTTTGAACCGGAAGTCCAACCTGAGACAATCTGCTTACACCAACTACGTGGTCCGAATTCTACAGAACACCCCACTCACAGCTTAGTTCAATCAAGTATTCAGTAAGTCCTTATTAAGTGCCTACTGTGTACTCTGGGCTCAAGGACTGGAGCAGTTCAAGTCAGTTCAGACCCCGCCCTCACGGGCCATGCAATTGAATAGGGTTATTCCTGATTCACAGGGTGGTAGGGGGTTGGGTCAGTTACAGAGAGATCTCAGAACTGAGGCCTGCACAATTTTGGTTTTACGCTGTGGGACTGAGATGTGAGTGAGAAGGAGGGAAGGTAAGGGAAACACAGGTGCCACGCGGCTGCACATCTGCCTGCTGGTCAGGCTGTTCTCAGCGTCATTCCAGCTGCAGCCTTCTCTGATATTTCAGAGCAGAACGCGTACCCTGGGCTGAGCCATGGCAGACCTCACCACTTACTGAGCCTTTCTTTAATGTCTCTTCATCAAGCCTTAGAGTGGTTTCCTGAACTGACTCAGAAAAACTAGAAGTTTTGTACAGCTTTGGTTAGATTTACTCCTAGGTACTTGCTATTATATTTTTTTTTAAAAAATCTAATTTTCTAACTGATAGTTGCTGATATGCAATAATATAATTAATTTAGTATATACTGATCTGATATTCAGTAACATCTCTAAATTCTCTTGATATTTCTAATAATTTGTCTGTAGACTCTTCGGATATTCTATCCTTCAAATTTCTCTCTATTTAAGGAGAGCAAACACTCTTTGTTTAAGCTGCTGTAGATCACAGAACACAATGCTGACTGAGACAACAGTGAACATCTAGTTTCCGTTACCACTGACAGCAGATCCAGAGAAAACAGGATTCCTTTCTAACAGGAAAATGTTAGATGGCATATAGGCAGGGCTTGTGTTTTAAAAACCCCAAAACAACAGGGAGAAGCAGGATGATTTTCTTCAGTCAACACTGTTATTCCCTCCCCCCCCCCCCCGTTTGTCTGGAAGGGGAACAAAGGTGAAAGGAGAGCTGAGAGGTGAGCTGGAGAAGGTGTCGAGGGGTTTGCTGCTGCTAAGACAGTGGGGCAGGCCAACAAGGGGTCCTCCCCACCGAAGCACTAATATAACAGCATTATGTAATAAGGCCGTAAATACTGAAATAGGCAGAAGGCCCCGTGTGGAGTGTTTTCATGGACTGGCTTTGGTTTTGCTTTTAGTCAGGATACAAGCCTGTATGTCAGGCATTCCGAGGTATATTCTGCTCAGGGGTAAAGGGTGAACGAGGCTCCTTCCTAGCATCACTATTCCTGGAACGTCACCAAAATAGAAGGAAAGAGTAAAAGTGCTGTTTCCAGCCCAGCCAGTGTGGCTCAGTGGTTGAGCATCGACCTATGAACCAGGAGGTCAGGGCTCAATTCCTGGTCAGGGCACATGCCCGGGTTTTGGGCTCCATCCCCAGCGGTGGATGTGCAAGAGGCAGCCGATCAATGACTCTCTTTTTCATCATGGATGTTTCTATCTCTCCCTTCCTCTCTGAAATCAATAAAAAAAATATTTTTTAAAAGTGCTATTTCCATGTAATGGAAGTACCCAGTTGTGACTTCCACGTTCCTCACTTACCTGATGGGATGCGTTCTGAAACGATGCTTGCAGGTGAGTGGTGGAGCCGTCTGGATGTGAGTCCTCTTCGGGGCTTGAAGTTACTTCCACCAGAGCCGCTCCAGCCTGTGTTACAGACGCAGGCCTGGGGAGCTCTGCCGTCGCAGGGCGTGGCTGGCCGGTAGGCACAGGTGTGACTGACAGTCCCTGCGGTGTGACTGTGGGTAGGACTGAAGGAAACGGGCTGACAGAATGGCACAGGGTCTTGGACTAAAAGATAAAAATATATAAAAGGAAAAGGCTAAATCTGATTTTAACCAAATAATGAAAATTAGGCGGTGTCTCCAAAATTGCTTTGGAACTCGCAGGGCCCTGAGATATGAATAAACTTTTCTCTCAAAAAGACCCTGTGCTCACGTAGTTTGGAGGAGGTGGCATATGATATTACCCTCTTTGAGAAGCACAATTTCCCGTGTGCATTTATTGTCAACAAATTATAATGAAACAGCTACCATGTGCTAAGCATGGGGAAGTGAGGGTACAGCAACGAACAACGTGAGCCAAGTTCTTGCCCTCACTGAGTGTCCACGTTAGTGGTGGAGACAGAGAGACACATTACATCACGTGGTCACTAACGCATGTCGGATGTCAAGAAAGGGCATTTTTGCTGAGAATAAAGCGCTGTCAGTATTCCGGAGGAGGGTATTAAGAAGTGCAAGAGCCCTGAGGCCACAGCCTGCTGTTTGTTTGCGGAAGAACTAAAAGGCTCGCTGAGCAAAAATGGTAGGAGGGGAGGTAAAAAAAGATCCAGGGGGTGGTGTGGGAATGAGGGAAGGGGGTTGGAGAGCAGGTCCTATGTCAGGAAATTGAGAAGAGTGATTTTACTTTGAATGAGATGGGAAGACATTGGGGGGAGGGGGGGGAGAGGGGAGAGGAGGGCACTTTGAGGAGCAGTTGCTGGATCTGACTTCTGTTGTGAAGGCTCCTCTGACTGCTATGCTGAGAATTGACAGAAAGAGGCCCAGGACAGAAGCAGGGAGTTCCCTAGGAGAAAGATGCCAAGTTCAGACGGGAGCTGATGGTGGCTGAGCCTGGGGTGATAGTGGTGAAGATAATGGGGAGTGGTTAGGTTTGGGGCATATAAAAGACTCTACGCCCTAGCCGGTTTGGTTCAGTGGATAGAGCGTCGGCCCGAAGACTGAAGGGTGGGTCAAGGGCACATACTTCCTTTGCAGGCTTGCTTCCCAGTGGGGGAGAAGGGTGGGGGGAGAGGGGGCGTGCAGGAGGTAACCAATGAATGTGTCTCTCTCACATCGATGTTTCTCTCTCTCTCTGTCTCTTCCCCCTCCCTTCCACTCTCTCTGGAAATCAATGGAGAAAAAATATCCTCACAAAACAAAAAGGCCCTGAGAAGTCTTATAGTAAAAAAAAAACCAAAAAACCTTTGTTTTCTTTCCGTCTGGCAATATTTTAAGCAATATTGGCTGTTATTCTGCAGAACATCGCTTGAGAAATACCGACTTAAGGGATTTTTATTTCATCCCCCTTCCCTTTTATACTGATAACAACACCTTTTTCTTTCTTTCTTTTTTTTTTTTTTACAGTGGACTAAATAAATGTAAATCTATATTTAGACAGCTACTGAAAGGTTTCTATGTAGGACACAAAGGCAAGAAAGCTAAGAAATTGCTTGAAGGTGAAATTTTGTAGATTATGCAGAGTTTCTATCTTTCACTCAAATTTCTTTCTTTTTCCTTTTTAAAATTAAAAAGAATATTGCATTGTATATATTTTTGTAAGATGCCACAAGTTCTTTTTGGAATGAAGCAGGGAATAAAGAAACAACCAACAAAAGAAAATAATACGAGCATGGAAGCCAATAGATAGGCTTTAAAATCTTCTTTCATAAATAATCCATTAAACCTCTTTCCTGCACTTAAGTGCTTCCTGTCCTTATCAGAAAACTGTAATTCAGAGCACTCTGTGAGACAAAGCAGAGCTCTGGCAGGACCCACCAGGACTGATAAAGAGAACACGATCCCAAGACGTGTACTGTGAAGGTTACGTACTTACAGGATTAGCAAGGGCAGGTTGGTGACATTTGTTTGCAAGATGAGTGGCTCCTGTAGAAAAAAGAAAGAAGGTTAGGCCTGGCCCATGTGGCTCAACCTCTGAACCAGGAGGTCACGGTTCGATTCCTGATTCCTGGTCAGGGCACATGCCCAGGTTGTGGGCTCAATTCTCAGTAGGGGGTGTGCAGGAGGCAGCCAATCAATGATTCTCATTATTGATGTTTCTATCTGTCCCTCTCTCTTCCTCTCTGAAGTCAATAAAAATATATCCTATATAATAAAAGGCTAATATGCAAATAGACCGAACAGTGGAATGACCAGTTGCTATGATGCACACTGACCACCTGGGGGCAGATGCTCAATGCAGGAGCTGCCCCCTGGTGGTCCGTGCACTCCCACAGGGGGAGCGCCGTTCAACCAGAAGCTGGGCTCATGGCTGGTGAGTGCAGTGGCGGTGGCGGCAGTTGGACATCCCCCAAGGGCTCCTGGACTGTGAGAGGGCACAGGCCGGGCTGAGGGACCCGCCCCCCCCTGCAACAAGTGTATGAATTTCGTGCACTGGGCCTCTAGTATATCCTACCTAATAATAGACAAATATGCAAACTGACCGCACCTTTGCTACGCCCAAGCCACGCCCACCAGCCAAAACACGCCCACCAACCAATCAGGACGTGTATGCAAACTACCCCAACAAAGATGGCGGCTGATTTGCATATCAAGACAGTGTAGAAAGAAGCCAAGAGCTGCAGAAGGGAGCAAAGCTGCGGAGAAGCAAGCAAGCCGGGGGGAGGAGAAGGGAGGAGCAGAGGCGGGGCCGGGGGAAAAGGGAGAAAAGCAGGCGGGCTGGCGGAGAAGGCGGGGCAGGGAAGAAGGGAGGAGAGCAGGCAGGCTGGCGGAGAAGGTGGGGTGGGGGAGAAGGGAGGAGCAGAGGCGGGGCCGGGGGAGAAGGGAAAAGCAGAGGTGGGGCCAGGGGAGAAGGAAGAAGAGCAGGGGGGCTGGCGGAGAAGGCGGGGCGGGGGACAAAGGAGGAGAGCAGGCAGGGCGGGGTAGAGTGCAGCAGGAAACCCTATTGCAGGATTTTTCCTGCAACAGGAACGCTAGTATATATATAAAAGACAGTATGTTAAGTTCAAGTAAAAGCCTAGGATAGAAATATTTCTTAATATTTTATTTGTTATTCTTGGCGAAAAATGTAAATCACATAGGAGACCAGAGGATCATTTTCTGCTGTTGATGAAGCTGTACAGTTAGAATTCTGAAGCTGAAGCATGACAAATCACTACCATCTTATCCTGTTGCTTACTCTTCAAAGACCCTCAGTGTAAAAATAAATATTAAATAAAACCAACCATAAAGGTGCCAGTATATAAATATCACTGCAGAAATATCTGTCTCATACTTTTACAAAAATGTATTCTTAAGAGAAGTCATATATTTATATAAATACTAGAGGCCCAGTGCACGAATTCGTGCACAGGTGGGGTCTCTCAGCCTGGCCGGCAATCGGGGCCGATCAGGGCCCTCTTGCCCAGTTCTGATAGGGGCCTATCCAAGCCAGCAGGCCAGAGTGAGGGACCGCGGGAGGTTGGCTGTGGGAACACACTGACCACCAGGGGGCAGCTCCTGCATTGAGCAGCTTGTCACCAGGTGGTCCAGTGGTCTGGTCGTAATGGTCGATTAGGCTTTTATATATAGAGATATTTATTAATAAATCAGAGCATATTTCTGATAGACTTTTTACCAGATCACCATATTGCTTTCACTCTCTTTCCACACTTTCCAGTAAAAAAACCATGCTCTAAGGCAATATTAGTGGGTTAACAAGCCTATTTGCTATTAAGTTAGGTTGACTTCTTTCAAGGCATGAGCATCTAGAGCGTTAAAATATAGCTGGCTACAGGCAGCCTACTTGGCCTTCTTTACCTTTTTTTGTGATATTTCCTCAGTTGTACATAAGACTGACGTGTATATTTGGCAGCAGAATCACTGCGGCTATGACTGCTGGCCTCCCAGAGTTCTGAGATGTTCTTCTGATCAGATGCTATGCCTTTCCATCCGGGCAAACAGGATGGAGGGTGGGAGAAAGAAACTGGACTCAAAAGCCTTGAGCAAATGACTTAACCTCTTAATATCTTCATCTGGAGGATGGGTGTAAGAGTATCTGACAATGTGAAAATCAAAGCAATAGCGGTAGAGTGGAGAAAAATGTCACCTCAGATCAGGGCCATCAGCTTGCTGGGAACAGGGAACTCACCCTGCACGTCAACTGTGGATGTGGAAAGGGTTATGATCACTAGATAAGCAAACAGGCTGCCGACCTAAGGGTGACCCAGTTTCTTGGTCTCCTGACAAACGTGGTGTTTGGACAGATCCTGCCTTCAAAGATAAGGAAAAAATCAAAACCAAAAGAGAGCCTATGACTAGCATAGAACTTGGGAACTGAATCCAGGGGACTCAGAGGAAAGCATAACTCTGAAAATTATCAACAGCAAAAAAAGCTATTTAACCAAATCCTTAGAAAGCCATGTAACATCCTTAAGAGAAACAGAAAGTCTTAATGATAAATCAACTGAAGCTAAAATGCATGAGATAGATTAAAAGAGAAATAAATGAGCCCAGCCCAGCTGGTGTGGCTCAGTGGTTGAGCGTCAACCTATGAGCCTACAACCCAGGCATGTACCCTGACCAGAAATCGACAGGAGGTCACGTCGATTTCTGGTCAGGGTACATGCCTGGGTTGTAGGCTCGATCCCCAGTGTGGGGCTGCAGGAGGCAGCCGATCAATGATTCTCTCTCATCATTGATGTTCCTATCTCTCTCTCCCTGTCCTTTCCTCTCTGAAATCAATAAAAAAAAATTAAAAAAAGAGAATAGCAGAAAAGATATGGAAGATATACAGCTATGATCCAATGTTTTAACTTGTAAACTCTGCTAAAATGTGGCTTACTGGTGTTAAAGTAACCCAAGAGAGAGTCACTCATGCTAAGCCCCACTACAGCAAACCAAAACTTAAGTTTCTGTGTTTGGCTCTCCCAGAAGAGGGAGGCCTACGTCAACCAATCAGTGCTTGCCTGCTCAGCACAAATTACATAGTCTGACTTCAAGACTTCCCTTTGCTCCACATAAGGAAAGTAACCCTACTCACTTTGGTCTATAAAAATCTCTTGCCGTGTCCAGCTCTTCAGAGCTCTCTCTCTGTTAGATTGGCTGCTGCCCAATTCACAAATTACTGAATTAAAGCCTACTAGATCAGTGACTTGTCTGGGGAGAATTTTCTTTTAACATTGGGAAGGGACAAGAAAGACCCCTTTTGACTATTCATAAGTTCCCCAAATATTTCCACCAGTTGATTTTTCTTGAAAAAACAATTGTAGAAATGAGACAAAATGAAGAACTCAAGAAAAGTAAAGTTACAAAACCAGTGAAATAGAAATAATTGCAAACTAGTTTTTTTTTTGCTAACTAGTTTTGATAAAAGTTTAAAAAATGTATTGAGAAGTCGTATAATATAAAAATAACAATTTAGCCCTAGTCAGTTTGGCTCAGTAGATAGAGCGTTGGCCGGTGGACTAAAGGGACCCAGGTTCGATTCCGGTCAAGGGCATGTCCCTTGGTTGCAGGTTCCTTGGTTGGGTTGTGTGCAGGAGGCAACAAATCAATGTGTCTCTCTCACATCAATGTTTCTCTCTGTCTCTCCCCCTCCCTTCCATTCTCTCTAAAAATAAAAGGGAAAATATCCTTGGGCAAGGATTAACAACAACAACAACAAAAAACAAACACCCCCCCCCAAAAAAAACAATTTAATATAACAATAACCTGAATAAAACCCACAGAATGTACTAACAAGATCTAGGGAGTGAGGGTGGGGAGGAGAAAACTAATATAAACTATATTCCTTCAACCAGATAAGGGGATTTCAAAAGAGACTTTCATTCCTGGGCTTGACAATTAGAACAACATAGGTATAAGAATGTGTTTTTGTAAAGAACTTCTTAGAGGGAAACAATTAAAACCAAAATATTGAAGAAAAAAATTTCAACAAAAGACAGAAGAAAGTTGCAAGGGAGCATTAGAACCAGAAAGGATGTCTATTATTAAAATAAATTTAAATGTGATAAATTCTACTATAAAAATAGTCTCAGGGTTAGTAAAATAATTAGATGCCTTTATGTGAAATTTAATAGGAATATGCTTAAAGCAAAGCAACACAAAAATTAGTAAAGGACCATATCTATATAAATATAAGGAACCGCCCAAATAGGCAATCGCCTCTTTTCTCAATGAGATTGTTAAGTTATTTCTGGGCACACTTGACTGTATAAACTTGAAGGATGTAGGTGGAACACCAAATGTCTATTATTTCATTTTATAAAGGCATGTTTAAAATCATGTTATATAAATGTATATATGTTAATTTATAAAAATTGCTCTCATAAAACTCCTATTTCATGACCTAGGTTTATTCAGATTTTTCAAATGCATCTTCATCATCATTGCTTTAATTATAATCTGAAGAACTTTTGGAATTATTTAACAGTTTTCCAAAATACATCATCTTTACTTCCATCTAATGCTATCACTAAACACTTATGCCCAACTCACAAGTACCCATTTACAAAGCATTCAGAAAAGTTGATTTTTACATTGTCCTTTAGCTATATATTCATGTCTCTACCACAATAACACTTTCTATATTGCTTTTTTAAGGGATACTTAAAGGGCTTGTTGACAAGGACATCTGACACTTGAAGTTGTGAGGTCATACCCCTAAGAATCATCGCTAGATCCACTTTATATTAGTCTCTTTTTTCACCCATTCTATCAGGAGATCTCTATAATAACTCAACATTGATATTGATTGAGGTCATTTCAGGCTAATGCATCTTCCCCAAATAGTATTTGTTTTTCAAAATTAAAAAATAATGAGAGAGAGCACCGCAACTTGACTTTGCAAGGACTTCTAGAAGCCTCTCTTTAAAAAAATATATTTTTATTGATTTTAGAAAGGAAAGAAGAGGGAGAGATAGTAGCATCAATAATGAGATAGAATCACTGATTGGCTGCCTCCTGCACGCCCCCTACTGGGGATTGAGCCTGAAACCCAGGCATGTTCCCTGACCAGGAACTGAACCTGTGACCTCCTGGTTCATAGGTCGACACTCAACCACTGGGCAACACGGGCTGGGCTAGAAGCCTCTCTTTTTTGATGGAGCATTTGTAGAAAAAAACTGTCTTTCACTTGGGTATATGTAAAAAGAAGATGGGCAAAGGAATATCAAGAAAATAAGAATTCATAAATGAAAGCAAAGATTGCAATATTGAGATCAGACAAAATAGAGTGTCATGGGTATTTCCTGGGTACCTGTGATGATGACACATTTCAGCACGAATTGTCTTGTGCATCCTTTAAGGCAGTTATTGATTTCACTTCCCATTACCTGAGGCCATTTTGTTTCTTGGGATTGCGACTTCTCTTTTTGTCTTCTTGGGTCTCCGATGTGAATGAGAATTATTTCCATTTCTCTCGTAACTTGTATCTTGGTCTGAAAAGACATCTATTTGGAGTTAATTTATAGGATACAGCTCTAACTGTAAGTCTATAAAGTAAGTTTTACAAGCACATATGTGATAATGAAGAAAACACAAATTAAAGATGAGTATCCATTTTTTCAAAAAGAGCAATAACGTAGGACTTCTGGAGCAGCTCTTTGGCTCTGGAGCACAGACATCACCTTATATGATCCAACTCCTCAAAATTAGGCCCACTGACTGGTCAACACTGACAAGAGAGAATTAAGTTCATTTTAAGAAGTTACATTCTAAGCATACTATTCTCCTTTGTGGTCTTTAATTCCTATTGATAGAGATAAGAGAGTTGAGAAGGTGGGCAATAATATTCTTTTTTTCTTTTAAAAAAATATATTTTATTGATTTTTTACAGAGAGGAAGTGAGAGGGATAGAGAGTTAGAAACATCGATGAGAGAGAAACATCAATCAGCTGCCTCCTGCACACTCCCCACCGGGGATGTGCCCGCAACCAAGGGACCCTTCAGTCCGCAGGCCGACGCTCTATCCACTGAGCCAAACCTGTTTTGGCAATATTCTTTTTAAAAAAATATATTTTTATTGATTTCAGAGAGGAAGGGAGAGGGACAGATAGAAACGTCAGTGATGAGAGAGAATCATCGACTGGCTGCCTCCTGCACGCCCCCTATTGGGGACTGAGCCCACAACCTGGGCATGTGCCCCTGACTGGAACTGAACCTGGAACCCTTCAGTCCACAGGCCGTTGCTCTATCCACTGAGCCAGACCAGTTAGGGCGGCAATAATATTCTTGAACGTGCCTTGCGTGCATTTGGTGTTTCTCCTCATGCCGTTGATCATGGCTAGACAAAATCATACAACTTCACTGACTGTATCTCAGCTTAAATTCAGGGTCACGAACCCCAGGCAATGATACTGTATTCCCCTTGTCTAGTCCCACTTCCACTCTCCTAGATAACCCTTTCCCACTTTGTCCTCTACTCAAATCTCCAGCAGCTAGGAGTCTCCCTGATCCTCATTCTCAGGTCAAGTGATAACTTTGCTTTCTGCCTCAAGGGGAAAATGGAAACAATTAAGAGTCCTTTCCACAGACTCCTTCCACCAAACCTGCCCACCTGCAAGCATCCGTCCCCACAGATACCGCCTTCTCTCGTTTCTACCAGCTTCCCCTGCTCCTACAAAAAGAGAACCCCTCTAGTTGCACATTGTTAGGGTCAAGAGCATTGTCCTGGCATACCTTTCTCCCTGTCTTACAAAACCCACCAATTTTCATCCCCTCAGGAATTATGTATAGTTTCAGTTCATTCCTGCTCTTGAGCAAAATTCCCTTAAAACTCATACACCTACTTCCTCTGCTGCCCTTACTCCCATCTTAGCCCCTGACTACTAATTTGTTCTCCATTCCTATAATTTTGTCATTTCATTTCAAGAATATTAAATAAATGAAATCATATAGTATATAACCTTTTGGGATTGGCTTTTTTTCACTCAGCATAAGTCTCTGGTGATTAGTTCATGTTGTTGTATGCATTCTCTTTATTGCTGAATAGTATTTCATAGTATGGATCTACCCCAGTTGCTTAACCAACAACCTGTTGAAGGGCACCCAAGCTGTTTACAGTTTGGGGCTATTACAAATAAAACTGCTATAAGTGTTCATGTACTTGGTTGGCTCTAGAGGCTTGATCAGATTCAAGTTCTATTTTTTAAAAATAAAATTACTTAGGTGGTGTCAAGTAGTCCATCAGTAGTCACATAGTGTCTGTCTCTCTCTTTCTGATGTTAGCAGTCATTCATGATTACTTCCTAGATCCATTTTCCCCCCACTAGGAGTTGTGGGAACTTGTGTTTAATGTTTTATTACAAACTACTGAATTTATAAATATCAGAACATCACACACTGACTGCTGAAACAAGAGCAAAGTCAAAGCCGAGTGTCATTTAGAAGTAGCAAATATGCGATTCGAGGACAATGATCAACTGATGACTCTCCTAAAGCACGGAGTGTTTCAAAGGATGTGCAAGACTGTGACCTTATCCCAAATGGCAGAGTGCGACAGATATTTTCAGATGTCGCCAAGACAGAACTACGTTTATTAGTGGTTGTCATGTCACCCTCCGATAATTAGTTTGAGGTAATGTGGTTGTGCTATTATTTTACTTTACCAATGGCATGGAAGTACTTTAAAGTTTTCACAACCAGTCTGACTGTCTTGGTACACTCAGCTGAATATGAACTCTATTACAATACATACTGCTTTTAACACAAACCACCACTTCTCATTCTGACACTGAAAAGAAAAATCTCTTAGGAATGAATAATTTTATATGTGAGTTTAAGTGCCTTTTTAAAAAATATTTTTATTGATTTCAGAGAGAGGAAGGGAGAAGATATAGATAGAAACATCAATGATGAGAGAGAATCATTGATCGGCTGCCCCCTGCACCGCCCCCCCCCCCCCCCCCGCCGGGATCTAGCCCACAACCTGGGCATGTGCCCTTGACTGGAATTGAACCCGGGACCCCTTAGTCCGCAGGCCGACACTCTATCCATTGAGCCAAACCAGCCAGGGCTTAAGTGCCTTTTTTAATTTTTTTTAAAGAAAGATTCTGAGTTCAACTATTCAGTGTGCAAAAGTCAATCTGTAACCTCAGTAATACTGTACGATAATACAACGTATCAGACTTCTCTCTTGAATGTTAAGGAACAAATTTGCAAATACTTCTCTCACCCACATGTTATTTTGCAAGAGGCATTTCTTAAGTTCATAATAAAAAATGTATACACACTGTGACAACACTAGTTATTTCAAAATATCTCTATGCAATTACATGGTGCAAATACTTTAGTTTTAAAGGTAACTAGCAATATTGGATTTCCAAAGTGTTTTCACCTTTGACATGAATGGGAAGCTATCTAGAAGCAGAAAATAAACTTTGAACAAAAAATAGAAATTGCACAATAATATAATATTAATAGTAATAATGACAATATTATGCTAGGCACTGTTCTAATACTTCACTTGCATTATCTTAATTCTGATAACAGTCCTTTGGAGGAAACTGGGCTGCACAGCGGTTAAGTTGCTTGCCCAGGTGTCACAAGTGGAAAGTCAAAAAAACAAGATCTGAGCTCAGGACTCTGACCCATGATCGTGACTCTTGAGGCCACGCTCTTAGCTGCAGTAACATACTTCCTCTCATTGTGGGAATGTAGGCTCAGAATTTGCAGAACTGGCTTAGATGAATTGAATAGAATACTTTTTTTGTCTAAGATTATCTTCTGCACAGCATTCTACACTCCATAGCAGTAATCTCTTGCAAGTATATGAATGATATCAGAAAAGACATTTTCACTCCAAAACTAAGAGTAGCTGAGGATGTCTAAAAACTCAACTCTTGGAGAGTGAAAGATGGGTACCATATCATCATCATTTAGGCTAATTAGGAGTTGCTTTTCCAAGCCTGGAGATGATGAAAGACAGTTCACAACTGCAAGATGGCCATGCAGGGATGCAGTTTGTGACCAGCAGACTTGTACAGAGTTTAGGCTCACAACCGTGGTCTCAATAACACTAGCACATTATACTGCAAAACAGGACAGAAATCTCACAAAGAGCTGGAAAGGGTAAGAAGGAGAGATTTGAAGCTAGAGATTCATTACGTTAAAATACTGGGTCCTCTCAATACCCAGTGTTTGAGGAATACTGTAATGGATAAATATATCTTGTAACAAAGAAATATTGCAGTGTATTCTGTTTAATGAGGTACCTGTATGTGCTTTGTATTTTTATGAGAATGTATTTGTGATTTTAAAAAGTGACACAAGGAGGATGGAGGCGGGCTAGAAGGGGTCAGTGGGGAAAAGGGGGACCTATGCAATACTTTCTACAATAAAGACTTAACTTTAAAAAAGTGAAACAAAATTTTTACCTAGACAATCTGGGACATCATAAAGTTTCTGAGAGTTCACTGAGCTAAGAATAAATGCTTTATGTAACCACCACCATGAGAAATACTACTTGATTGCAAAAACAAAAACCATCCAAACCCCCCCCCCAAAAAAACACACTGTACACACACCTTAATTCTGATCTACTTCTGCGAAAACAAACCTCTAAGTGATGAAAATCTCCTCACCTCTCATCTTCTCATTTTCCTTCACCATATTCTCTTTTCCTCCTTTGCTTCCTATTCTACCCTCTAAAGTAAGGTGACCAGATTTTAACATTGGTAAAGCGGGACACCATTGACCGGGGGCGGGGGGGGGTTCTTGATTAAAAATTTGGTCTATATGAGCAACAAAAATTTTCATAGAATGCAAAAATAGTATTGTAATATATTTTTAAAAATTTCAACATAAGTACAATTTACAAATATAATAAATAAAAAATTATGTATAGTATTATTTTATTCTTTGGCATATTTCTCATTTGAGTGAATTTTTTTTAGTAGATTGCTGTCGTTGTTTAAAAGGTCATGAATTTGCCGTAACGTAAGTCATAAGTGTCACTTTCAAGGCCGGCGCTAGACTTTTTGCCGCCACTATAAAATATAAATAATACGAGTACTGTCTGCTAAATTCAAGAAAATTTATGTATTTATGAAATAAATTACTTACCTAAATTATCTGAATAGCTGATTTGTAATGACATCACTTGTTTAACTAGCTTACTAGCACGCAGAACGATGTGTATCGTCTGAGAGACAGTTACAAAATGTTTTCGTCGTTGCCAATCCCAAAAAGTGCCATTGTTCATTAAGTCCAAACAATGGTGGTCGAATTCTAACAACTGATCAACAATGCGAACTTTGATAAGCAGTTCTCGATAATCAGTTCTCAACAATTATTTGTTATTATTAAAGTTTAACATTATAAAATTAACAAAAATAATATAAAACTCATATCCTGGCTAAATAGCCACATGGCCGCTGAAAACCGTATATTCCCTTCCCGTTCTCCCGCCGTTCCCTAGCTTGTCGAGCATTCTTTCCAAAAATCGGGACTTTTTTAAAACGTTGCAGGACGCAGGACAAATTGTTAAATATCAGGACTGTCCCGCCAAAAGCGGGACATCTGGTCACCTTACTCTAAAGCCCAAATACTGAATGGATAAGGGGTTCACATGTGGAAAATGGGGCTTACCAATAGTACACTTTCTCTCACACTCTGCCCAAGTCCAGCCATGAAGGGAACATCAAGGCACAGCTCTTTTCTGCTACTGGAGTAGGATGGGTAAGGAAGTCCCTCCAAATGAACAGTTTCTCACTCTAGCCAATATCATGAAAATCAAGACCCTTATGTCCCTCCTGAGGTCTATCACCCAGGGACTTGCTAACTAATGCTCTCACAGACTCTCCTTATTTAGAATCAGGTTCTAAAGTTAGGAATTTGGCCCAGCTGGCGTGGCTCAATGGTTGAGTGGAGACCTATGAGCAAGGAGGTCATGGTTCGATTCCCAGTCAGGGCACATGCCCTGGTTGTGGGCTTGATCCCCAGTTGGAGGTGTGCAGGAAGCAACTGATCAGTGATTCTCTCTAATCACTGATGTTTCTATCTCTCTCTCCCTTCCTCTCTGAAATCAATAAAAGTACATTTTAAAAATAATAATCAAGTTAGGTCTTTGGCAGCAGGTAGCTTCATCACTTACCAGCCTGGCAAATGAAATAATGCCCCAGGGAGCACAAGTCTACTTTTGATGAGACCCTGTTGGACTTTCTGGACACGTAAGGGCAGCTGGCGTGCTTGGTGGCTTGGCGGGCTGTGACATCTGCAGAAGGAAGACCAGACCGAGATGAGCTTCATACTCAAAGGTCAAACATTTAAAAAAATAAATATAGCCTTGGCTGTTGTGACTTGGTTGCTGGTTCAATTCCCAGTCAGGACACTTACCTAGGTTATGAGTTCAATCCCCCGGGAGGCAACTGATCCATGTTTCTCTCTCACATTGATGTTTCTCTCTCTCTCTCTCTCTCTCTCTCTCTCTCTCTCTCTCTCTCTCTAAAATCAGTAAAAGCATATCATCTGGTGAAGATTAGAATATATATATATATATATATATATATACACATACACATACACACACACACACACACACACACACATATGTATATTCTATATATTTCATATATATATATGAAAACCAAGTTTTGCTACCTTTCAATAGATGAAAATTTAGGTTCCCTCACCACATATATTATAGATTATTTTTTCATATTATGTGTTCTTTGTCACAAAGCTAGGCATTAATTTATTTAGACTTTAATAAAGATACTTATGGCACAAAATGCCTTGGAGTTTTCTCCAAGACCACAAGATTATGGTACATAATTTTGAAAATATCTATCTAAGAAAGACAACAGGTGAACAATTTCTCTCCCAGTTTCTGCATGAGAAAACGTGGGAGCCAATAATGATGAAGAGATGTTTACCAGGAAAAAAGTGACCACAAAAGGTTTCCCCACTTCAGAATCTTGCACAGTATTTTCAGTGAAATATTAGGTAAGTTAACTTTTTTAAAAAATATATTTTATTGATTTTTTACAGAGAGGAAGAGAGAGGGATAGAGAGTTAGAAACATCGATGAGAGAGAAACATTGATCAGCTGCCTCTTGCACATTCCCTACTGGGTATGTGCCCACAACCAAGGTACATGCCCCTGACCGGAATCGAACCCGGGACCCTTGAGTCCGCAGGCCGACGCTCTATCCACTGAGCCAAACCGGTTTTGGCCGGTAAGTTAACTTTTGATAGGCTCTGAGAAAATTCCATCATCTTTGCTATACAGACAAATCAAAGGGTACAGCACAAAAGCAGAAATATTTCAGAGGAATGACGGTAATGAGTAAAATGATTGCTTTTTCTGTATACAAAAGCAAAAAGATTTAAATTTTTTCTTCCTCCTGTTCCTGAATAAAAGTAAGGAGGTTTCCTTCATAAACATCAAACCTCAGAGCCTTACTTGGGTTGTTGTTTTCTTGATTTTTCCCCAGCAGCATTAAATTTTGCCCAATCCACCACTTCTTTCCTTCTTCCAGAAAGTCCCAGATGAGAACTTGAACCTCCTGGTTCCAAGTGTAAGCAAGGTGTCCTCCCTGGGCATGGCAGTAATTTTCTGCTCCCTTAAAGCTGCAGGGGAACCTGTGAAGCTGAAAACAGTAACCTTTACCATGGTGCTCTGGGCTGTTCAGCTCGCTTCCCAGAATGAGGCTTG
This sequence comes from Eptesicus fuscus, assembly GCF_027574615.1. Taxonomy (NCBI): domain Eukaryota; kingdom Metazoa; phylum Chordata; class Mammalia; order Chiroptera; family Vespertilionidae; genus Eptesicus; species Eptesicus fuscus. The sequence continues at coordinate 9,326,151 of NC_072493.1, forward strand.
TTCTGATGTATAACCAAAGCCAGGCTCTTCTTTTCAATAACATTTTCTCTGTGAATTGTGAGCACAAAAAGTGTGGGGCCCAGACGCTGCCTGGCCTTTTATATTCTTGATGAGTTTGTCTTATTCATTACTATTATTCTTTTAGGAATTGGGAATAATTTATCAAGGAGAGAAAAGGTTTTGTTTTGTTTTAGGGACCAGGTGGAGTTCTTATAAGTTGAAAACAAACATAGATTAATAAAGCAATGGGCCATCTGTGTTTATACAACTGGATATGCCTTCAGCTTTAAAATAGATCTTTATTTGCTAAATCTAAGCTGTAAGGAAGTAGAGAATAATGAGTATCTAAGTCAGTGTTGTTAAAAATCGAGTAATGTATTATTTTGTTTTTAAAAAAAGAAAGCTATGAATTTAAATTGTTGTATTGTTTCTTAAATACATTCACTCTATCCTAAATCTCTTATCTAACTATACCCCAAATCTCTTATATAATCATAAAAGCCAAAGAATAAATATTTAATGAAGGAATGAATACAGATTAAATACAAATACAACTGAAAACCAGTGAAATTCAAATTTGCTGAACTAACTAGCCACTTGTTAAATACACATGGTTCTGGCCTACAACCACACAGGTTCTTTTGAATTGGTCACGTAGTAGGGAAGAATCAATTCTCTCACTGCTTTTCTTTAACTTGCTGAAAAGCCTTTGTTCACACATGCCATTTGATCTTCACCTGTAGCACATCTATCATTTATGTTCTTAACCAGTGCTGTTTCTTGGTGCCAAAATGGAAGATAAATACAAATACATGTGGGCACTGAAATTACTTGGCAGGTTTCAGGGTTCAGTTGTTTATCCTACCGATACAATTACTCTTTAAAACCAAAATGAACGTGGTACCAAAATTAAAAATTCTCTTAAGTGTAGACCCCAATACATCCCTGTTTAAAAAATACTACATTAACCACGTGGAAGATTAACATGGTATAGTTCCTACATTCAAGTCTACAGTCTAATTAGGGAAGGGAAGACATAATTGTATTTGATAAAAATATGATAAGTTTAGTTAATAAAGAAAGTGCTACTAGAGAGGTACAGCTTCAATCTATGAAGCCGAGGAAATTATTTCCGGCGCTTGAACACAGAAGGACGGTCACATTTAGACGGACGAAATGGGCCTCTTGGCAGAGGAGTCACGGTGAGTAAACGCATAGAAGCGAGAAAGTGGGAGGTATTTATAGAGAAATAATTCTGTGTGGGTCCGTGTGGGTGTACTTGGGAGAGAGCAGTGAGAACTGAAATGACGAGACTGAAATGATTCAAATGCTAGGAAGGGTTCTGAGCAGAGAAGTCCGCCAAGTCTGTGCCGCAGTGAACCGGTTTCGGGGCAGGATACTTCCAACTACAAAGTCAACATGGTCTTAATTTGTCCAACATCCTCATGAACATACGTACATATATACTAACATCCATACGTTTTAGGCATCTTTAAGTGAAACCTGAATTGATGGGATCCTCTTTGAAGTCTACACAGGTATTTTACCCAGCGGTGCAATTCGTTTCAACCCTTTTTTACAGCGCCTGACACATGCTTTATCCAGAGCACAAGCAAACCACTGGAAAGATCAAGAAACTGGTGACTGTGTCGCTGAGAACCGAAGAACCAACATATAAGTAGTTTTTTTCCAGGTTGCAGAACCACAGACGAACGCAGCTCAGCTGTCAACCTCAGGGCACTGACACCTCCTACACGCCCGGCGCGGACGCCGGAAGTCGGGCGGGCGAGCAGGCGGAAAAGGCGTGGCCGCTGCGACTGCGCGCGCGCGCGCGCCCGCGCTTCTCACTGTCCAACCCAGACCCTTAGGGCGGAGCGCGGCCTTCCCCCTCCCAGTGCGCCGGCCCCACCCCTCTGCCCGGCAATTGGTGAATTGGCAGCTCCGGGGGCGGGGATTGGAGGTGTCCCTCCAGCTCCTCCAATGGAAACGAGCCAGAGGCGGGCCCAGCGGCGAAAGGACCATGGCGTGGACACAGCTGAAAGTGAGTGTAGAAGTTGGGTCTGTCGCGTTGGCGCGGAAGAGTCCGGCGAGGGCAGGGCTGGGGGGAATGCAGGGGTAGCCGGGGCGAGGTGTGCACGGGAGGCCGCTCCGAGAGCGTCGGCCCGTCTGGCACGTCTGTGTGTCTTTGCAAAGGCTCGTGCGTGTGCATTTGTACCCATGCACTTGGACTGTGTGTGTAAAAGGCACGTGTGTGTCTGCGTAGTCGCCAAACATTGTCAGCGCGCGTGGGCCAGTGACTGCATGACCGCCTAGCACTGAGTGCAGCTTCCAGCGTGCAGTGAGGTTACAAGACATGCTCCCAACCCTTCTAGACAGGATTTTAGGGCGGGGGCTCCCTGTAACGGTGCTGATATTTGTTGATTGACATTAAGGGGCGTTCCTACAGTCTGGAGACTAGAAGTAAGACAACGAATACTTGATCTACATTAACAGCTAGGCATGATCCTTAAAAGCAAATGTGACCATTGAACAAAACCCAAATCTTTATTCTGGCCAAGATCTCTGCCTGTTTTCCCAACTTCTCTTTGAGCCTTACTTTTACTCCTCGGTTCCAGACAAGCCTTTCCCCTCCCCCCATTCCTGGGGAGAATTTCATTCCCCTCTGCCAGGAGAGAGCCTGTGCACTCCCCCCGCCCCCACTGCCTCCTAGTTAACTCCCGATTATCCTTGGAATATTAGTGGCACTTCCTCCACCTCTGAGATTAGGTCGGTTCTCCTGTTACCCTATAGTATATAGGGCCTAGCCCAGCGGTCGGCAAACTCATTGGTCAACAGAGCCAAACATCAACAGGACAACGATTGAAATTTCTTTTGAGAGCCAAATTTTTTAAACTTAAACTTCTTCTAACGCCACTTCTTCACAATAGACTCACCCAGGCCGTGGTATTTCATGGAAGAGCCACACTCAAGGGGCCAAAGAGCCTAATGTGGCTCGCGAGCCGCAGTTTGCCGACCATGGCCCTATACCTTTTTCTTCATAGCAGGTGTACAGTTACACATTTACATGATCATTGGTTTCTGTCTCCTCATGAGATTGTATTCCCCAGAAGGCAAGGACTCACTGATTAGCCCATCTATGAATGACTGAATTAATGAATGAATGACTCAGCATCTGGCAGTGATAGAGAAGAGTATTATGAACCATGGTTGAACTAGGAGAATGGTTCTTTTTTAAAAATTTACCTTTATTGTTGAAAATATTACATATGTCCCTCTTTCCCCCCATTGACCCCCTCCTCTGGGAGAGTGGTTCTTGACCTAATAATACTTGATGCTCCTTTTAAAAAAAATTTGCAACTCCCTTTATGATTCTGAGATGGAATTTCTATATAATGTAATCTTCCTATGTGTAATTTTTAAAAGTCATTATAATGTCCTAATTGGAATATAAAGGAGAAATGAAAGTAATTTAAAATAATATGCATTTCAGTGTGTAAATGGTAGGGCATGACACCTAGATGGTGAAATAGTCAAGTGTTTCAGCCTCTGCTTAGAAATCCTAGTGCCACAGGGATGTTTGTCAAACAGCCCAAGCAAAGCACCCTACCATTCCTGCTGGGATTTTCTGAAACAGGGAACACTTCTTGGTAGCGTTCTGTGCAAACTAGCACAGGCCCTCAACTTACAAGGTCATTGTATTCCTGGGAAAGCCAGTGCATTTGAAAATGCGGGAGGTAGTTTTTGTGTTTATTTGGGAAAGGAAGGAGACCGGTGCTGGCAGAAAGCTAGGGGCATTGCTCCATGTGGATGTCACTGTGTCTGTGTGTGTGGGTTTAAAGGGCTCAGAGAAGGTGCTGCAGCCTGGCTCTGAGGTCCAATGTGCTTCCCCCCCCAGAAGCGGGCCCAGGATGCCTTGGTCATCCTGGGGGGTGGAGGACTGCTCTTTGCCTCTTACCTGACGGCCACGGGGGATGAGCATTTCTACGCTGAACACTTGATGCCGACTCTGCAGGGGCTGCTGGACCCCGAGTCAGCCCACAGGCTGGCTGTTCGTGTCACCTCCCTGGGGCTCCTTCCTCGCGTCACATTTCAAGACTCCGACATGCTGGTAGGTCCTCTTGGGACACCTTGTGCAATACAAGGTCAGCATCCCCTCACTCACACAGGGGGGCCCAGCCTTCTGAAAAGCAGAGTCCCAGGTTAGCCCCAATTACAAAGGCTGTCGCCCCCATCTACTGAAAGGCACTGTGGAATTAGAGTGCGCTTTGCTTTAAGCCTTCCTCATCCCAACGGCTAGTTTGAGAGTCCTGGGACCCAGGGTAGCAGGAGTGAGTAAGGAGGGGGCCGTGGAGACGGGGTGGATTTGGAAGGCAGTGAGGTTACGGCTGGGTGAGGTACAAAGCTATGTAAACACCGCCGATATGGAGAGAAGTGTGGCCTTTGAGCTGCGATCCCCAACACCGCTGTGTGGGTCCCCCCCCTTCAGCAACTCATTCCTTAGGAGGTGGTGAGGGAGTCTGATGCCCCACGGGGGCCTGGGAGTCTGCCTGGCTGAGAGGGACGCAGCTGGGGCTGACTTTCTAGGCTGATACAAGGATTTTGCTGGTTGACACAGTTTCAGAATAGCACTCACTAGGGGGGCTGACACCAGCAAGCCACCCTCCCCCACCAAGGACAGCGGATAGGAAGGGTGACTGTTGACCGTCACCAGAAGAGACAGCGTCCTCACCCTGCTGCACCGTGGTGGAAACCCTGTTTTTCTCCTCACTCTTGCTGGTGGGTGATAAAGCCGAGTGGTCTTGAACTCCAGCAGGCGTCAGAATCGCCTGGAGGGCACTGTTAGAGGCAGACTGGCTCAGAGCCCCATGCTGCCCCGCTGGCCCCCAGGGATTCTGATTCCTTAGACGGAAGATGCGCTGTCTGACCAGCTCCCCCGGATGTCGGATGTAGGCGTGCCGGGCACACCCTGAGAACCACTGCCCCAGCCGTGTGTACCTCTGACTTTGTCTCCCTCTCCCTAGGAAGTGAGAGTCCTGGGCCATAAATTCCGAAACCCCGTAGGAATTGCCGCAGGATTTGACAAGCACGGGGAGGCTGTGGACGGACTGTACAAGATGGGCTTTGGTTTTGTTGAGATAGGCAGCGTTACCCCAAAACCTCAGGAAGGAAACCCCAGGCCCAGAGTCTTCCGCCTCCCCGAGGACCAGGCCGTCATTAACAGGTAGGTGAGCAGCTCAGGGGTGACAGGGCCGCCTTCTCCCGGCAGGGACCTCCGATGTTCTTTCTGTCTGTCCTGCAGGCATTTGTCTGTCATTTTCAGGAACCATGTGGAGCATCCACTAGGTGCCAGGCGTAGGAGCAGGTTTTAGGGTTTCGGTTTAGCACATACACACACTGAGGCTCAGAGAACAACATAACTTACAGCCACCAGATCACAAGCAGGAGAGCTTGGGTACAGGTTTCGGCTTATCTGACTGTCGAGTTTATGCTTTTCCCACATTGTCACTCCATTGCCCGTGCCCAGCGCTGTCTAGTAGAAATATAATGCAAACCCCATAGGTAACGTAAGATATTCTGATAGCTATGATAAAGTAGTCAAAAGAAATAGGTGAAATGAATCTCAGTACTATATTCTATTTAGGTGTTTGTAATATATATTGTTATTTATTTCTTTTTCTTTTTTTTATATATATTTTATTGATTTTTTACAGAGAGGAAGGGAGAGGGATAGAGAGCTAGAAACATCGATGAGAGAAACATCGATCAGTTGCCTCCTGCACACCTCCTACTGGGGATGTGCCCGCAACCAAGGTACATGCCCTTGACTGGAATCGAACCCGGGACCCTTCAGTCCGCAGGCCGACGCTCTATCCACTGAGCCAAACCGGTTTCGGCATATTTAATTAGGTACTTAATATAATCTAAATATCATTTTATCATATAATCCACATCAAAATGATTAATAAGCCATTCACCCACTTTTCCTTGTACCAAGTCTTCCAGAGCCGGTGTGTGTCTTCCTTCACGTTCAAGTGCTCCGTGGCACGTGTAGCTATGGCTCTTGTGTTGGACAGCCCCGCCCCAAACTTTAGTAAGCTGGACATTTTAACAAGAGAGATCCTTCTAGAGCGGGCAAGTCCTTCTCTTCATCATCCCTCGCAGTTTCAGTGCAGCAAGCCCAGAAAGTGAAGGCGTTCCTGCTTTTTGGGAACAGAGTTTTGAAGAGCCTCCGAGGGGAGGTTTGGGGCCATGGTGGCCTTCCGGAAGATGACCTGTGGGGAGCTGATTAGGCTGCCACTTTCCGCTTTAGTGTGCTTGTTTCCGGGAAGCTTTCCAGCACTGGAGATCACATGACTGATCTTCCTGCTGCATGGCGGGCTGGGGCAGGTACCAGGGTGACGGTGCCCGCGGAACCCTTAGACGAGACGTGGCTGAGAGGAGAGTCTGTGCTCTGGAGCACGGTGGGTTCAGCTCCTTGCTCTGCGTGGCACATAGTGGGTGCTCAGTAAACTCTTGCTGAATGAATGGACGAGTTTATTCATTCAGTCAACCAATGCATGTGCCACTGTATCTGTTAGGTGTTTTCCGCTGCAAGTAGCAAAGTCGCTTAAACAATAGGCGCTGTCCCCTGGCATTGGGCAAGGAGACCCTGCCTGGTGGTGTTGCTCTGATATCACTCAGGGGCAAGGCAGAGGTACAGTCCTTAGTTCATCCTAGCTTGAGCCCGTGTTGGTGGCCAGAGCTGTTTCATGCCTGAGGCACATAAAAAATAAACAAAAAAAAAACCCAATAGGCACTTGCTATTATTTTCCTCTCATAACAGGGGTAGCAGGCACTTCCAGGGATGGTTGAGCAGCTGGGCAATGTCAGGCTCTGGTCCAGCTTCTCTGGGCCTTCCCGTGTTTGTAAGCTACCCCAGCTGCAGGCATTACGTCCTCCCACGTGGACGTCCGAGAGCAGAAAGGGAAAAGGAAGCGGAGATATGGGGGTGTCCTAGGAGCTCCTCAGTAGGCTTCCCTTCTGTCCCAGTGACCATGCTCAGTCACTTGTTCATGCTTCAGTTGCTAGTGGTCTGGGAAAAGAGTCATTGCCATTTTCACCCAGTCTCAGGGGAGGCAGGGAGAGGGATGGCCATCAGATCAGCCTCCCACAGTGGGGCGGGGGAGACAGAGATGAGCGAGAGAGATGAGGTCACTGCCTTTGTGGATTGTCTAGTGGCAGGGTGATGAGGACATGTCCCTGTCCTCAAGAGGATGACGACCCAGGAGGGAACTTAAGCATGCCTATGCATGCATCTCATGCCAGGAGATGTACAAAGCGCTCAGTGAGTGCCAAGAGGCGAGGGATCATTTGAGGCTGGGGAGCATTTGATCTGGGCCAGGAAGAGGGGACGATTTTAATAGGCAGACAGGCGGGGGAGATGGAGTGGCAGGATGGGTCCCAGGAGGTGCATTCATGGAGCACAGGCAGGAGGTGGGAAGAAGGGTTGTCAGAGTGTGACGGCTCCCCTGGGTGGAGGGGTGCATAGGTAAGGAGTGGGGGCTGGATGCAGCCAAGTCCGGGCTGTATCCAGCGTTAAGTGGCTGGGTGGCTCGTTTGCAAATTTTAATCTTTCCCTGTGTGACAGTTTTTGACAAATCTTCTAGGAAGTCCAGGGGCATTTAGACCTCGGAAGTCTTAAGAACTGACTCTTTTTTTTTTTCTTTTCTGTTTTTGAAAGTCACACATACGGCCATGGAGCCATGTCTGCAGTCTGCCTTCTGGCTGAGGGCTCTAACCTTGCCCATTCCCCCTCTGCGTGTGTTACAGATACGGATTTAACAGTCATGGGCTCTCGGTGGTGGAACACAGGCTACGGGCCAGACAGCAGACGCAGGCCAGGCTCACAGAAGGTAAGGCGGGGCTGCCTGAGAGGGGCGTCCTTCGTTGGTTGGAAGGCAACCTGTGGGAGAAACATCAGGGACAGCCCTGTGACATAACCGTGATTGAGCAATTGAAAAGAACACTGCAGAACTCGGGGCTCTTTGCTAGAGGAATGTACTGGTTTCCTGGTTCCACAGTTTCCAAGATTTTAACAGAATTTCACAATGTAGCGAAGTTACGTAAGCCATGTTGTATCTTCCCCGGGCCGGCTTGGAAGTGAGCGAAGCAGCGTGGCCTGTGCCATCTGAGCGGCAGCTAACGGTGGGCAGGCTCCAGCACCAACCTCCTGGTCCTGCTCTGTTGTCCTGCGGCCCTGATATAAATAGTGCGTGTGATTTGCAGAGCGTTGCGAACCACAGAGAAGCATGAAGAAGAAAGTTAGTTACTGACATTCTCCTGCACTCGGGGTAACGCCTCCTGGCCTGTGGGCGTCCCAGCTGTGCCGGCCCTCAGGATGACTTGGTGGTCGCAGTGCTGTCCTCCCCACGCCTCCCCACGCGCTCTCTCTCGGGGAGTGTCTGGGGCTGCGGCCTCTCCCCTCGTTGGGTCACTCCCGGCCCTCCTTCCGGGAGGGTTTAGTCTCATTAAGAATCCTGGTGGTGAGCGAGGTTGAAAGGGCCGCGGCTGTCAGCAGCCTGTGGTTTGGGGAGTCGGAAGTGCCCTTGTTTGGAAATCTGTGGCTTTACAGAACCAGAGCCTGCTATGCTACACACCTTGCTTTTGGGGAACTCCATGGTTTGTGATACTCGCCTGCCTTCCTGCCTCCCTTTCCTTTTGGCTGTGCACAGTGCTCTTTGTACCAGCTTTCTCCCGTTCCCCCTGCCCATCCTCTCACCTGTGCTCTGGCGCTAATATTCCCTGAAGTGAAGCAAAATCCCATTGCAGAGCTCTGCACATGAAGCTTCCCAGCAGCTAGAAGCCGAGGACAGCTTATTGCGGGTGCCATGCCAAGGAACAGGAGCTGACAAAGGCTGTGGTGCCCCTTGGGGATAGAGTAATTCAGCGGTTTCTGTCAGTGTGGGCAGACGACTAGTAATGGAAGATCCGTTAGCTACGTGGAAGCGATACTCTCTTTCAAGCCAGTTTCTTTGTGTGGAAAAAGAATGAGAACTAACAAATGCCCTTGGCTGGATGGAGGCTAGACTTGGAAAGCTAGGACATCATGTTGTATAACCTTTGTCCAATGGGTTCTAACCTTACCCCCTGACCCCCACCCAACACACACAAAATTAGCTACACAAATCTCACTTACTTGGAAGCTGCTGATAAAAGGGTGGCTACATGTAGGGTATGAGAAGGTACTCAGCAGGACTGGATGTTGTCCTTTGATCCTCCTTGACCTGACCCCAAGTTTTCTGCGCTGACTTGATGTCTCGGGTCTTTTTCCCAACCACCAGATGGAAAAGCAGCTGGTACCACTGACGTACCATTAGCCTTTGCAGATAGGATGGTGTTTTAGGAGAAAATGCCTTGCTTTCATACAAAGCCTGTTACTGAAATGTGTTTTATGGACATGAAATATGTTTTATCACATATGCAGGACATGTGATAATCCAATGGATTTTTCAGTAAGGTGGTTGTATTACTGTTCAAATTGAGACACTTTTGAGAGTGAATTAATAATATGCCCAGGCTACAGGACTGATCAGGGCTATCCTGGGAGCACTGGGCTGTGTGATCACCCCAGTTATAGGGGGAGGCCCTTCTCAGAAAACTGAAATGATAAAACAATGATGCGTCTACATGACAACTGAAAGTAATACTTTCCAATATTTTATACATAGTCTTTAATTCTGGGTTTTCTTCACAACTGCACACCCAGCCATTCAACCCAAGTCCAGTGAGCAGCCCTTGAGAGTCAAGAATTGCCCCTCTGACATTCCTATTGATTTCTGTCTGTTCTCGATTGTATTACATTTATGAGCCTTACCTTTTTTTATCACTAGTATTTGCATTCCGAATTTCTCCATTTTTCATTAATTTTTTAAAACAACAAGGGCATGCTCAGGCCAGTGTGACTCAGTGGTTAGAGCATCAGCCTGCACTAAAGGGTCCCAAGTTTGATTCCCTGTCAAGGGCAAACCTGGGTTGCGCATTTGCAGGGCATGTATGGGAAGCAACCAATCGATGTCTCCTATGGATGTTTCTCTCTCCCTCTCTCTCTCTGACTCTCTCTCTCTCTCTCTCTCTCCCCCTCTCCCTCCCTTCCACTCTTTCTGAAAAGCAATGGAAAAAATATCCTCAGATGAGGCGGGGGAAAGGAATAAGGGCACAATGCAGGAAAATGTCTTAGTGGTTGCCCCAACATTGCTACGCAGACAAAGATGGTGAGCTGCTTCCTGGTCAGCAGGCAGCAGTACCGAGCATTTGTCAGCTGGTGTTCGAAGTTCACATCGCAGGTGGAGGGCCTGTAAGGCTGTTCACGTCAAGGAAATGGTGTGTGGGGATTTGCAGGTGGGCTGCCCCTGGGAGTAAACCTGGGGAAGAATAAGACCTCGGTGGATGCTGCCTCGGACTACGCAGAGGGGGTTCGAGTCCTGGGCCCCTTGGCTGACTACCTGGTAGTGAACGTGTCCAGTCCCAACACGGCAGGGCTGCGGAGCCTTCAGGGAAAGGATGAGCTGCGCCACCTGCTGACCAAGGTGGGAAATTACATCTCCTGTAATGCTTTCATACAAAGCCCGCTCCTCCAGCCTGTCCTGTTCCTTCTCCAGGGCCAAGCTTCAGTGGCACCATGAAGGCTGTCCTTAACACTTCAACCAGTTAGGACCCCTCACTATGCCTCTGATCCCCACCATCACACTGATTATGCTCAGTAGTAATTAATTTCTAAGTTTTCTGTCCCTCATGTTCAACGGTAAAGGGACCATACATTTCATTTACCACGCTGTCCCTAGCACCTAGGACGTGGAACGAATGAATGAGTTGAATGACTTTTCATCACAAGGTCTTGTTATCTCTTTTAGGAACAAAAGTCTAAATAAGCCCTAATTATATTAGCCGATGCCCATGACCACATTAGGGACTCAATCCTGGGGATTTCTTGGTTCAAGAGAATGGAATGAGTTTTGCCTGGATGGGGAATATTGCATAACTGAGGGCTGTGTTTCTGAGAAGGAGAAATTGCTCATGCTTTAGTTTGAGAGCTGATGTGAAAATACACTGGTCTGAGCTGCCGGTCACAGTGCAGCCCCAGGTGTGGTCTCAGGGTCCCCATCTCTGGCCACATGTCGCTGCAGGTGCTGCAGGAGAGGGATGCCCTGAAGGGAGCGCACAAACCGGCCCTGCTGGTGAAGATCGCACCCGACCTCACGGCCCAGGACAAGGAGGACATCGCCAGTGTGGTGAGAGAGGTGAGGGGGCCCTCATGGCGGCTCGGCCTGCTGGCTCGCCCAGACGGCAGCCTCTGGTTTTCTCTCTGTGATCCTGAGGGCTGGTTTGGTATTGATCATGACTTAATTCATAAAATAAAAAGTGAATGCTTGAAAAATGTTTGAATGAATCTTTTTCTCGTGCCTCTTCCCTCCTCATCCAGCTGGGGCTTCCAGGCTTGTGCTTGTGTCCTGGGCCCGCCTTGGTCAGCGTGGGGGACAGGCATACCTCGCTTTGTTGCACGTCACAGGCCCTCCACCAGCAAAAGGATTACAACTCGCTTTATTGCGGGCTAGCCTTACTGTGGTGGCTGGGAACTGGACCTGAGGTATCTCGGAAGCGTGCCTGTGTTCCTTCTCTCTCCAGTCTAACACCAGGTCTCTGTGTCGAAGGAGAGGAGTGGGAACAGACTGAGCCCCGCAGTCCTGGGTTCAAATCCTGGTTCCATCGCTCACTCCCTCGAGACTGGTAGACTAGTGATAAAAAAGGACGGGCTCATAAATGTGATATAACCGAGGACAGACAGAAGTCCATGGGATTGTCAGAAGGGGCAGTTCTGGACTCCCCGGGGCCGCTCCTTGGGTTGTTAGAAGGATCATAACCCTGTCCCAGGGGAGCTCTGTAGGTGGGCACTATGTGACGGCAGCTGTCGTCACGTTGAGGCTCATTCACGCACTTGTTCACGAGCAGAGTGAGGTCTGGGGTAGTTCTTGATTCGGGGGCTGTGGGTGTGGGCACCTGGCTGCCTGCTGTCTCAGCCCCTGGGGCAGCTTCTCCGAGTCTGACAGTGCCCTGACTGGGTAGCTCTCTCTGTCTCCCACCGCAGTTGGGCATCGATGGTTTGATTGTGACGAACACCACAGTGAGTCGCCCTGCCAGCCTCCAGGGTGCCCTGCGCTCCGAAACAGGAGGGCTGAGTGGGAAGCCCCTCCGGGACTTATCAACGCAAACCATCCGGGAGATGTACGCACTCACCCAAGGCAAGGATTCGGTGTCCGCGGCTTCGGGTTTGTGTGTGGCTCGGGCTCTGGGGCTGTGATCAGAACGGCGTTCCCTGAACCGCTGCAGCCAGCAGGTGGGCCGAGGGCTGAAGCCCAGCCGAGCCCCTGGTTCCCACATCGTCATGGTGTTGCCCTGTGCTTCTCTACAGGCAGAGTTCCCATCATCGGGGTTGGCGGTGTGAGCAGCGGGCAGGACGCCCTGGACAAGATCCAGGCAGGGGCCTGCCTGGTGCAGCTGTACACGGCCCTCACCTACTGGGGGCCGCCTGTGGTGGGCAGAGTCAAGCGGGAGCTGGAGGCCCTTTTGAAGTGAGTGGGGCCACGTGTGGCTTGAAACTGAGATTAATGTGGTATCAATTCAGAATGACTCAAATCCAGGGGGTCTTATTGATCTGTCTGTACTCTTCATGCAAAAAGGATCTGAGGGGTGGGTGTACTCCGAATGCAGGGGAAAATTCTCTGTTGCTCCTTTGATGAAGGACAAACGGTGTTGAAGAATTCAAGATTAACGCCCAAGGCCATGGTGGGTATGGCCTGCGGAGTCCTGGTGGCATTCTCCTCATTAATTCAGTCACATTGGCTTGATGTCAGGGAGCTGTCATACCTAAAATCGCCCGCCTTCTGATCCAAGACCTGGGTGTTCAGATCTGGATTCCTGGGTGAAGACAGTGTAGGGGCATGAGGTCTGTGTTTGGGATCAAGAGGGGAGGGAGGTGCAGTTATGGAGCAGGCAGAGCCCTGGTGTATGTGGGCTCTGGGAAGAACGGGGCCTGTCCTTCATCACTGGCTGAACTTGCTTTGCTTTCTCTTTTTCCAGGGAGCAGGGTTTTCCCAGCGTCACAGATGCCATTGGAGCAGACCATCGGAGGTGAGGTCGTTGTCGGTGGGAAGCCCGGTCCAGACCCTTCTTCCCACGAAGTCAGGCGAGCCTTTGTGGCTGGATCAAGAGAGGGAGGGCTGTGTCTCAGGCCACGTTCGAAAACCACAGGAGCCCTTTCTCTGAGGCCCGGCGGACTGTCAAAGCCACTTGTGAGGGTCCCAGAACCAACACAAGGCTTTCTTCAGTCACCTGCCAGAATGAACTGCATCCGGGACCTTTTCCAGACTCAAGTCCCGGGATCCTTTAATATTGCAAGGACATTAGCTATTTGGGGGTTTGGGGGGATCATGGAAAAAATAAAGCAATTTAAAACCTGGATAAATCCCAGCTCTTTCTGGAAGGTCCACCGGCTTCCGGCACTGCAGGGCCTTCCAGGCCTCTGCTGTCTGGGTCTGCAGTGGGTTTCCCAGAGCCTGACGCTTACAGCCTATTTTTGTTTTTTATTTATTTTAACTTGATTTTGCAAACATTTAAAATTCAGACAAAAGCTGTAAGAACAGGGCCTGAGGATAGCTGTCCTCTCCCTGTGTCTTCACAGCCACTTCTCTCTGAGTGCTGTGTCCCAATCGCTTCTTACCAGGACGCCAGTCATTCTGGAGCGGGACCCACGCCAGTGGCCTCATTTTAACTTGACTACCTCTAATGACCCTGAATCCAAGTAAGGTCACACTCTGAGGTATCGGGGAGTTAGGGTTTCAACACATCGATTTGGGAACACACAATTTCACCCATCACAGGAGGTGAACTTGCTGTTTCCCTGCCTTAGAGTCACATGTCATGTGACGTGGGTGCCATCAGGCACATAAGATATAAGAGACTAAAGAGGTAGAGTCGTTAACTAAATACAAAGAGGAACGCTAATCTCTTCAATGCTGGGAAGCGCAGGGGCAGAGGAGTGCAAGCCTTTCTGGGAAGTGCTGTTGGTGCCTGGCACGCCTCAGCCAACAGAGTCACCTTTGTTCCCACCGCCTCAGGACAGACTGTTTCCAGTGTGATTCTCAGTGCGGAGAAGCACGGAGCTGCAATAGCGATAACGTGTCCTGTTGCCTCATCTTCTCACCTCGGCCTCAGCCTGGGCCTCCTCCCCATTCACTCTTTGCCAAGAAACCGGCAGCCAGTCTCCTGTTTTTCTTCCAAAGATTTTTTTCCTGGTTTTTATTTTATTAGGAAAATACCTCCTCATTAATAAATTTAAATCATACAGCCCCCAAATAAAGGCTATCTGCCTCTTCACCCCCTCCTCCCCAAACGATTCCACTTCCCAGAGGTAACTTTTGTATCTATGAACATCCATATCGATTACTACCTTTTTAAGTTCCCTGCATGCACAGATAGAGAAATGTTTCAAGAAGAACCGTGCAAAGAACTATATTTTAATACTAAGGCACACGAGAGCAAGCTGCTGACCTGATGCCCACCATCCTGAATGTGTCCGTGTGGATTCCTCGCAAACAAGTACCTTCTGCTGCACAACCACAGTGCAACCGTCCAGTCAGGACAAGGCACGGATACAGTGCGTCCATCTAATGCCAGGCCCTGTGCGAGCAGAACTTCTAAAACGCCTCCTGTCCCCAGATGCCCTGCCCTAACCCCTGGAGCCTACACTCCCAGGACTGGGCTGTGAAATGGTTTAAGACAGGAACCCTCTTGAAGATAAGAGATTATTCGTGTGGGTCTAATCTAATTACATCCCTGAAAGAAGACACCAGAAGACACGAGAAAGAACGCAAGTGTTGCTACTTTGAAGATGGGGGTGGGGGTGTCACCAAGGGTGTGACTTGGATAGCTAGCTCAGTGTCCATTTTGGCAGGAAAATCATGTGCAGAACATGGGGTTCACCTGGCTCTGCTCTCGGTGGCAAAGGGGGGTCCAGCTCCCTCTGGGAGAGGACTGCTCTCCAGCTCCAGGTGGCTTGCCACCCAGGAGGGCCAACCAGAATCTCATCTGATCAGAGAAGGCAGAAATCAGCAGGTATTATGTGGCGGTATAACTCCCTCACTCCTCTGGGCCCAGCACACCAGCAGGAGGAAGGTGGTGGGTGGAGGGATATCAGGAGAATGACCATCTCAGCCAGCCTCACCCCTTTGCCCACAACCCCCAGCAGGAGGGCCCCAGGGATGACTTGCCGTGGGTGGGGGGAGAGTGCAGACTTGGAGTCATCTTAGGAGATTTACCAATCCCCGCTGACGCCCCATTTTCTCTCCTAGAAAAGCAGTGGTTTGGAGGGGTAAAAGGTATCTAAACAGTAACTTCTACAAAGATGCATACTATGTACCGGGCACATGCGTACTTATTAGCAATGGCAATCATGTAAATTGTGCATGCCTGTTTCCTAATGTGTATAATGGGGAGAAGCACAGTATCCATGGGTTGTTAGGAGATTATATACGTATGAAGTGCAATAGTGCTTAGTACAGCCCACCCTCCTAATAAATGTTACTTTAATATCTCTAATCCCCACAAAAGTCCTGCAAGTAGGTATTATCACACCTGTACATACAGATAAAACCAGAGCTTTGAGGAATTAAACAACTTCTCCAAATCAGGTGGCCCTGGGGTATCTTCTCCTGCAGGGAAGGGCCGCACAGGCCTCTGGAAAGCATTGCTAGCTCCTTTCCCTGCAGAGACTTGGTCCTGGGTGCCATTACTTTTAACAAAGCTTTCATGGAAACCTGCCCTGGGCACTTGAGTGGTCTGATAGGAGGTGGCCTAGCAGGGTCTAGCGGTCAAATCTCTGAGCTTCCTCCAAGTGGGATCATCCTGTAGGAACCACAGTGCCCACCAAGGCTGAGCCAGAGGCAACTTGCAACCATCACTTATTATCCCACACGGTGCCCCTGGGTCAGGAATTCAGGAGCAACCTAATTGGGTGGTTCTGGCTCGGTCTCTCATGAGGTGGTAAGCAAGGCACTGGCTGGGGCTGCAGACCTCTAGGGCTGACCGGGGCTGAAGGCTCCACTAGCCCAGTGGTCAGCAAACTCATTAGTCAACAGAGCCAAATATCAACAGTACAACGATTGAAATTTCTTTTGAGAGCCAAATTTTTTAAACTTAAACTATATAGGTAGGTACACTGTTATTAACTTAATTAGGGTACTCCTAAACTGGCCTTTGCTAAAAACTCAAGGGGCCAAAGAGCCCCATGTGGCTCGCGAGCCGCAGTTTGCCGACCACTGCACTAGCAAGATGGGTCACTTACGTGGCTCGTGAGGTGGTGCTGGCTGTTGGCCGAAGTGCCAGCGGATGTCTCCATGGGCTGCCTGAGTGTCCGCACACCACCGCATCCGGCTTCTCCCAGCCTGAGCGACCTCAGAGAGTGCGAGGTGAAAGCTGCAATGCATTTTATGCTCGGAAGTCGTACATCGTTACTTAGGCCACATTCATTTGTCTGTTCACTGGAATAGAGTTGCCAGTTTTAGCAAAGCAAACAAAAACAACAGGAATCTGAATCCCCAGTTAATCTGAATTCCAGGTAAACAATGCATATACTTTAGTATAAGTATATCCTGTATAATAATTGGGGCATACTTATACTAAAATTTGTTTTGCTGAAATTCAAATTTAATTTGGACATTGTGTATTTTATCTGGCAACTCTACGTTAGAAGTAAATCATGTAGTCCAGGCCACACTCAAGGGGAGGGGAATTAGGTTCCATTTTTGAAGGGAGGAATGTCAAAGATTTTGTGGAGTTATTTCCAAACTACCACATGCAGAATGTTGAAAAATGTCCTTTGGCCGAAACCGGTTTGGCTCAGTGGATAGAGTGTCGGCCTGAGGACTGAAGGGTCCCAGGTTCGATTCCGGTCAAGGACATGTACCTTGGTTGCGGGCACATCCCCAGTAGTGGGTGTGCAGGAGGCAGCTGGTCGATGTTTCTCTCTCATCGATGTTTCTAACTCTCTATCCCTCTCTCTTCCTCTCTGTAAAAAAATCAATAAAATATATTTTAAAAAAAGAAAGTTTCATTCTATAAAAAGAAAAATGTCCTTTGGTCCTGGTGTCTGTGAGTAACTGCATGAGAGTGTAACAGGATGAAGTAGTTCTGGGGCGAGCAAGGTCATCTTCCTAATAATCTTGCACATTGGTTAGCTTACAGCAAATCACACACGACTTCTTCTTTGATCCTCAGACAGCCCTGGAGGTGGGTGAGGCAATGACTACGCTCTCCACTTTACAGACGAGGAAAGTGAAGTTACGTGCCTGCTCCGAGATGATATGGGCAGAAATGGGGGAGGGAGGACAGATTCTCCTAATGAGGCTGTACCTAAGGCACTGGCATGTCTTGGATTCATCTCTTCTGTCACGCTGTTATTTCAAACAGGTGACGGGATTTGTGGGTCCTTGGTGCCATGCTGCCTTCCGAGTGATGGGGAAGACCCTCCAAGAAGCTGAGGGCCAAGAATCAGTTCTCTCTCCCAATCTCCAAAAGCTCCAGGACCACCCTGGCTAAGCCTGGGGGGATTCACCCACCACCTGCAGACCCTTTGAACTGACTGGCTCCGGACTGCTGGGAGGAACATTATTCCTTTTCACCAGGAGTCAGCCAACCACACATAAGACTGGGGACCAGCCAAATAGAGAACTACTCTCCCCCAATTTTTATTATAAGAAATTTAGACATAGAGAAAAGTTGAAAGGGTAGTATAATAAATATCCATACCCCTTCGACCCACTATACCTATCTTACTATGAGTAATTCTTACTATCTTCTCCGTGTTTTCTTTATAAATATCTTCACCTATTTATATACAGAATTTTGACAAAACATTTTGAAGGAAGTGGTAGATTCAGGACACCTCACTCTTAGCTTGCATCTTCTAAAAATGAAAACATGCTCCTATGAAAACAAAATTTATGATTAATCTAATAAAATTAACCATGATTCTCTAATATCATCTAACATTCAGTCCATATTCTAATTTTCCCTATTGCCCTCAAAAAATCTTATATAGTCAATCAAGGCTCACCTATATGTCTCATTAGGCTTTTAAAATCTAGAACAGTCATCTCTGCAGAGATAAGGCCAATTGTCTTATAAACAGTTCTAGATTCTGGATTCCCAGAATAAAGACTGTATTTCCTCATCTCCATTGTAGTAGGATGTGGATGTGTGACCAAAAACCTACTCATGAGATACACGGACAGTATTGTGCGCATCTTCTGGGAAGTCTGCTGTGCCTGGAACATGAGGATGATGGCTGGCGCTCTGGCAGCCGTATTAGACCTAAGGGTTAGGGTCTCCCTAAAGGCAAGAGCTGGAAAGAGCTTCATAGAACTGACAATACCAGGTCTGTTTGCTTACTTCCCCACCTCGTGCTTCCCGACTCTTTTTTCTTTTTAATTATGTGTTTATTGCTTTTTTTAGAGAGACAGGAAGGAGAGGAATAGAGAGAGAAACATCAACGAGAGAACATGGATCACTGGCTGCCTCCTGCACGCCCCCTGCTGGGGATCGAGCCCCCAAACTGGGCATGTGCCCTAACTGGGAATTGAACTGTGACCTCCTGGTTCATGGGTCAATGCTCAACTACTGAGCCACGCTGGCCGGGCCTAGCTCTTTTATTTGAGAAAATAAAATCTTACGTGCTTAAGTCACTGCTAATTGGGGCTTTCTCTCATATTTAGCCAAATTTAATTCTAGCTAATAAAAAAAGCCAAATTGAGATATCTTGTATTTACCTGTGGGATATGTTATTCTGTTTCTCAGGATTTCCCTTTCCTCCAGGTGCAGATTTCTGGCAGCACACCGTGACACTGTCCTCAGACTATCATGTTACCTACCCTGCAGGGTTGAATGAATCTTGGCAGTCAGGGGACATTTCTGTAAGAACCTTGTGGTTATAAATATGGGAAATAAAGTGGATTTCACAGGTAAGAGGACACCAGGGGCCAGGGCTGAGAGGTGTGTGTGCGGGAGCAGGGGGCGGTGACTTGGGGTTGGCACACGGCAGGTTTGGGTAATACCTGGGCAGCAATACGGGGGCGAAGCTCCAAAGGGCAGGGCTTTTAGGAGAGGAAACGCAATAAACATGCAAACTCCTTGCATTCTTGCCAGCCAAGAAGAGGTTTCCTGGGTGTTGAAAACTCCATTTGAAAACTGTCCCACAGGAAACAAAAGGAGTTGCAGCAGGTGAAGGCAACCTGGCTGCACACCCCATGCCTGTCAATCACCAGGGCTGCCTTGGTGGGCCCAGGAATGAAGCTGGGCCTGGAGGGTCAGAGCATTTCCTGGGTCAGCACCCACCTCGGCCTGCCCCGAGCATGTGGAGGACGTGCAATCTTGGTGCTACCTTGTCAGCCCTCGGTAATCTGAGAAGCTGGTCAGTGTTTTGAGCTTTGACCATTCTCTTGGATGTTGAATTTTGAGTCCTTAATAGATCTAGACATCTTAATAGACATCTTCCTACCTCAACAGAGCAAAAAGTGTGGGTCCCAAGTCTGGGGACCTAAAAGAAATCACTGTGGTTGGGTCAGAATTTCAACTGATGTTACCATTAAAAAATAAAAGCACACATGTGTGCGCGCGTGCGCGCGCGCACACACACACACACACACACACACACACACACACACACAGATATGAGAGAGAGAGAATAGCACTGACCTAAATGCATTTGTTCTTTCACTCATTCATTCTTCCAATAATCACTTGTTGAGATCTGACTTCCTCCCACTGGCTGTGCTTATGTGGGGAGATGCAGATAATTGACTTTTTCACCATCTCTCTGTGCCTCACAAGAGACAACTACAGCCCTGCCTGTGTGGCTCAGTGGTTGAGCGTTGACCTATGAACCAGGAGGTCACGGTTTGATTCCTGGTCAGGGCACATGCCCAGGTTGTGGGTTCAGTCCCCAGTGGGGGGCGTGCAGGAGGCAGCCGATCAATGATTCTCTCTCATCATTGATATTTCTATCTCTATCTCTATCTCCCTCTCCCTTCCTCTCTGAAATCAATAAAAATACAAAAAAAGAGAGAGAGACAAATACAAACACAACTGGCCAGAATCTATTGGGTCACAACCTACAGCAGTGGACGGAGCCCAGTGCTTCTCTAGCAGAGAGGGGAGTCGCTGGGGGCTCAGCCAGGTACAGCTGCACTGAATTTTCTGTGTGGCCAGGACTAATGTCATACAATTTCCTGGGACCAAAGCCCTGATGTCTTGCCCTGATAGCTCAAAAGCAGAAACCCGTTTTAACACCACTCCTTCCAGAGATCTGTCATGGGACAGAGTGGGTGGCTCCACTGCTCCCAGAACCTGGCTGGCTCCCAGGGAACACTGCTCCCAAATGCTTTGTCAGGCAGTTTCCTTGGTCTATTTCCCAATGCATTTCTCAGCCATGGCCCTGCTTCCCGGCTGTGGTGCTCCCCCAGGGCCTGGATGGGGGAGGGGTGTTGGGATAGGAGGGTAGTTGAGGGGGGTAGTGGAGTTGGCTCCCGCTCAGAAGGAGCCTCCACTTCCCAGCATCAGGCCTCTCCAGCTTGGTGCCCCTGCTTTAGGTCTTCCTTGCCCTCTCTACTGGGAAGCACCGCCTGAGTCATGGTTTTAACGGACACACACACACACACACACACACACACACACACACACGGTTCTTAATGGACTTTGATGGCCATTTAGAAGTCGTACCCTGAGGCTGGCTGATGTGATTAGCTAGTGAGTTTGTTTACTTAACTCAGTAAAGGATTTGTCTCTGTTTGACCCTTGGAGGTGACTCTAATGGTGAGAACTCAAGGCTGATGATGTGAGGGGGGCTTGGAAATCCTGTACCGTTCATCAAGCAGGAGAGGTAGCACCCCAACTCGGCCAAGGGCTTGGCCTGGGTTGTAATCCAGCCTCTGCTACTTAGCTAACTACGTGACCTTGAGCAAGTTCCTTATCTTCTCGGTGCCCATTTGTGAAAATAGGGTTATTAGATAATAGAAGGATCTACTGCTTCCGGCTGTTGAAGAATTAAATGAATAAAAACGCAGAAAGCACACACAACATTCCGGCACATAGTAAGAGCTCGCACAGTGTTAGCTGTTATTGCGAGGTGAGCGCCTGTTCTTCTAAGGCACTTGTAGAGCTGGTTCCTCTGACAGCCTTTCCGCCTCTGAGGTCCTGGTCTTGACTGCAGCTGGAAGCCGATGTGACAGGCGCAGTGAACTCTGTTGTAGTATCCATTTCTCCCTCACCTCTGAGTTCTCTGGGGGCAGAGGCCATGTCTATCATCCGTTCAAGTCAGTAAACTGACTTGAGCGTCTGTGTGTGCCAGGCTTTGCTGGGTATAGTGATAAAGGTGAATAACCAAATGCCAACATGGCCCCCTACCTTGTTTCCCGGGAACTAGAAGAATGTTTGTCCCAAAAATGCAGGTTGAAGAACTGAGGAGTGTTGATATGAATTCTTGTGAATACAGATTTAATTTTAAAACTTATATTAATATCCTCACACCTTTGATCTCTGATGGATTTCATACTGGGAAAGGCAGATTGTATTTACAAGTTTAATGGACCATGTGGGTTTGCCACTGACTGGCTGTCTTTACTGCTAGAAAGCTGATCTGAGGATACTATTTGATTTAAAAGCTTGTAAGTTGGAAGTTCCTCATTTATAAAGTATCAGAGTTGATGCTACTTTCAAGAATCTATTTATTTATTTTTAATTTAAGCATAACTGACATACAATATTATATTAGTTTCATGTGTACAGCACAGTGATTTGACATTTGTATATGTTGCAAAATGATCACCACAATAAGTCTAGTTACCACCTGTCACCATCTAAAGTTAATATAATATTATTGACTACATTCCCTTGGCTATAAATTACATCTGTCCCCCTGACTTGAGAGTACATGAAACAGAATTTACTCTTGTATTCCTATTTATTAATTATTGTATTATTTTCCAAGAACAACTGTAAACCTACTTTTGTCCACTCCTCTATTTAGTCCCCTAGTAAACTCATTCCTCACACAATTTACAATAAAAGTGTTATATTTAGCCGAAACTGGTTTGGCTCAGTGGATAGAGTGTCCGTCTGCGGACTGAAAGGTCCCAGGTTCGATTCCGGTCAAGGGCATGTACATTGGTTGTGGGCACATCCCCGGTAGGGGGTGTGCAGGAGGCAGCTGGTCGATGTTTCTCTCTCATCGATGTTTCTAGCTCTCTATCCCTCTCCCTTCCTCTCTGTAAAAAATCAATAAAATATATTAAATAAATAAATAAATGTGTTATATTTAAATAGTTTCCAAATCTGGTCCTCTGTTTCCAGTGGCCAATGTTTTCTTCTCTTTCCACCCAAACCCTAACCCCCCTGTCCAAGCTTTCCGACCTATCCACTGTATCAGTTTCCTCCGGAGTCTCAAGCTTATAGCCAAGAGTCATTCTCAAGCCTTGTCTTTCCCTCGTCCTCTCCATATGCAGTTACTCAATGACTTCTGCAATCTGTCTTTCTGAAAATTCTCTTGAATTTGATCCTTCCTTTAAACTTACACAACCCTTCATTTGTCTCCTTGACTTTTATTTACTTGAATTTCAAATGATCTCATACCCACATGCTAGCAATTGGTTTAAAAAAATACGATGAGAGTTAGGATATATAGATGTAAAGTACATGAAAAAAATTGCATAAAGGAGGAGAGCATTTGAGATCTTGCTCCCCAGCACATATTGTCAGTTTGGCTCAAATAAACTCTTATAAAATTCTAAGAAAAGATAGCATAAAGGACAGGAAAAGATAAACTGTTGCAAATTTCTTCTATTACGTGGGAAGTGACAAAGCCATTTACTTAAATTATAAAAAGTCAAGGATGCATATCTTGAAATATTTGGGGTAACCACTATTAAAATAATATAAGAATATATAACAAAATATGCTAATTGAGGGGAATTAAAAAAAACACCTTGAGTAATAAAAAAGGCAGGAAAGGAAAAATAAAAAAGAACTTATGGATTAAATATAAAGCAAATAGCACAATGGTAGACTTAAAACCAACTCTGTTAGTAATTATATTGAATGTAAATAGAAATAGATGCCACAAAAACACTCACCAAAAGAAAGTCGGTGTGTTATAAGTAATATTAGACTGAGAGACTTTATGGCAAGAAGAATTACTAGCTATAAATAAGAACATTTCATAATGATAAAGAGTCTGGTTAAAAGAAAGACATAATGAATCTATACTGAGTGGCCAAATTATTATGACCACCTGATGTTTGTAGGCAAATTAGCCGTACACTGCATTGTATGGATTATGGAAGCTGAAGGCCTGTTCAAACACCTTTGGGGTCTGCAGTTACCAAGATAAAATGTCTCCAATTTGCACAGGAACATAAGGATTCGACAGTCGAGCATTGGAAAAAAGTCATGTGGTCCGATGAATCACGTTTCCAGTTGCATCATGCAGATGGCAGTGAGAATTTCGCAGAAACAGCATGAAAGCATGTACCCCACATGCATGAATACAACCCTTCAAGCTGGTGGGGGCAGTGTTATGGTTTGGGGCATGTTTTCCTGGCATGATTTGGGCCCTTTAATTCATGTGGAGCAACGTCTGAATAGCACAATATACCTAAGTATCGTTGCTGATCAAGTTCATCCTGTCATGTTGATGGCGTATCCCAATGGAGATGGCTTCTTCCAACAAGACAATGCGCCATGCCACGGTGCTCCTATTGTGCAGGAGTGGTTTCAAGAACATGAGGGAGACTTTGCCTTGCTTAGGTGGCCCCCACAATCACCAGATCTCAATCCAATTGAGCATTTGTGGGACGAAGTTAAGAGAGCCATCAGGCAGCTGGTTCCACAACCATCAAGTCTCCCAGAACTGGACAGTGCTATTCATCAGGCATGGTGTCAGATTCCTCGCATCACCTTTCAACATCTCGTGGAGTCAATGCCAAGAAGAATCGCCACAGTATTGAAGGCAAAAGGTGGCCCAACGAAGTACTGATGGGGTAGTCATAATAATCTGGCCACTCAGTGTACATTTGTATGCACCTAATAACAGAACTTAAAGAAAAAATAGACAAGTTGACAATCCTTATTTCAGTTACTAATACAAGAGCATGAAATGAGAGTTTCCATGCACCTGGTGGGTAAGCAATTATTCCGTAGTGGTGGTGAGAACGGTTTCATACTATATATGCGAGGAGGGGCAGCCTGCGGAGAACACCTCCCTCCATTCCATAGGACCCGCGTTCTCTCCATTCCCAGGGGGTCCATAGAAATAAAGCTCATCTCTTCTCTCTGGGATAATAGCTGCAGAGACTGGAGTTCCAGGATTTCTGTAAGGAGAGGTGATGTACTGAATGGGTGGGAGGGAGGAGGAAGGACGTGAGGGTGCCACAGGAGGGAAGTGTTGAGGATTCAGTGTGAGTCCTTCTCAGCCTATGGTGTGTGTTCTTGAGGAAAGGGCTTCGGAAAAATGTTTCCTTTCCTTTCGGAAGGAAACTGAGAGGCAAAGAGCTGGTAAACATAAGCGGCTACAGAAGATGTAAGGAACCTATGGAGCAAAATTCTAACCCCTTCACCCCAGATTCAGCCAGAGTAGCTCCGATTTCATGTTCCACATACTGGCTGTGTCAGTTAACTTTGGCTGCTGAAGCCTTCCCAAAGCGTAATGGCTAACAACAGCCGCCTTTTATTTAGCTTGTGATCCTGTGGGTCAGCAATCTGGGCTGGGCTGGCTGGGCTGGGGATCATTTTGGCCTGGGCTAGGCTGGGTTAATGGGGCAGGGGCTCACTCATGCGTCTGCTGTCAGCGTCCGGTAACGGAGGCTGGTGGGCAGGGATTCCTGGGCTCCCTTCTATGTGACCTCTCACCCTCCATGGAGGGATAGCTTGGGCTCATCCATATGGCAGCCCCCAGATCCCAGGTGCAATAAGAGAAGGTGAGCCCCAATTCACTAGCACGTTTCAAGTCCCTCCTTTCTGTCTGCCACTATTCCATTGGCCAGTGTCCTCACAAACCTGATTCAAGGGGTGGAAAGAGGCTCCACTCTGGCTGGAAGAGCTGCAGTCACATTGCACACAGGAATGGGGAGAGTTATGGCCATTTAAAGTGCAGATTCTCAGACCCTGCTCAGACCTACTGTATCACATCTCTGCAAACGGGCCTGGACTTTCCCTCTGTCAGGTGGTTCTCCCCCTTCATATTTTAAAATGTTAACTATAAATATATGTGAGGCAGATATGACATATATCTTTAAAATTAAGGCACACTAACACAATGTACATTCATGAAACTATCACCCCACTTAAAAGCTGGATCGTTAGCAATAATCACCTATATTTATAATTACTTATGTGCTTTTCTCCTGCGCCTTCCTCCTGCCTCCCATGAGAGGTAACATATTACGTTTTGTTTTCCATTTTATTAAAATTTTAAAAATATGCTTATACAATGTATTGCTTAGTTTTGCTTTCTTAAAAAAAAAAATTGGCCACAAGTAAGAAAGCTTACACTGTTTCATTTCTTGATTTTTTTTATTGTGATAAAATACACAGAACATAAAATTCCTGATTTAACAATGCCTAAGTGCATAATTCAGTAGCATTAATTACATTCACAATGTTGTGCAAACATGGCCACTGTTTGCAAACCCTTTTCATCAGCCCAAACAGAAACTTTGTACCTATTAAGCAAGAATTCCCCACTCCTTCCTCCCTCCAGCCCCTGGTAGCCTATCTACTTTGTGTCTCTATGAATTTGCCTTTTCTAGATATTTCATATAAATGGAATCATACAATATTTGTCTTTTTGTGTCTAGTTTCTTCTTTCACTTGGCATAATGTTTTCAAGGTTTATTCATGTGGTAGCATGTATCAGAACTGCATTCCTTTTTATTTAAAAAAAAAATATTTTTACTGCAGGCCTGGTGCATGAAATTTGTGTAATCGGGGGTGGGAGGGGGGTCCGGCCTGTGCCCTTTCGCAGTATGGAAGCCCTTGGGGGACATCCTTAGCGCTGCCACGGAGGCAGGACAGGCTCCCGCCACTGCCACTGCGCTCTCGTCAGCCATCAGCCCGGCTTGTGGCTGAGCGGCGCTCCTCCTGTGGGAGTGCACTGACCACCAGGGGGCAGCTCCTGCATTGAGCATCTGCTCCCTGGTGGTCAGTGAGCATCATAGCGACCAGTCATTCCACTGTTCGGTCCATTTGCATATTACCCTTTTATTATATACTAGAGGCCCAGTGCATGATTAAATCATGCACGTGTAGGGTCCCCTACACGCTTTCGCTTTCGATCGCGGGGGAGCTGGGTGCCTGTCCGCTGGTGCACCAGGCCTTTCAGAAGCCTCCGGTGCGGCGGAGGCTTCTGAAAGGCCTGGTGCCGGAGTGGACAGGCACCCAGCTCCCCCGCTTTTGATGGTTCGTGGCGGGAAGTGAGCTCGCTGCCCCAGAGGCCCCTTCTGTGCTGCAGCACAGCCATGGCGCAGCCGCTGAGCTTGTGCCGCCGCTGGCGACACGAGCTCAGTGTCCCGCTGGCCCAATTGGCCACCCCGGCCACCCCGAGTCCCGCCCCCCTGTGCCTCCTGGCCAATCGTGGGCATAGTGAAGGTACGGTCAATTTGCATATTTGTCTATTATTAGGTAGGAAGATTGATTTCAGAGATAGGAATGGTGAGAGAGAGAGAGATTAAACACCAATGATGAGAGAGAATAATTGATCGGCTACCTCCTGCACGACCCCTACTGGGGACCGAGCCCACAACCTGGGCATGTGCCCTGACTGGGAATGAAAATATGACCTCCTGGGTCAGATGTTGACGCTCAACCACGGAGCCTTAGCTGGGCTACATTGCTTTTTATAGGTGAATAATATTCCATTGTATGTATATGACACATTTTGTATATCCATTCATTTGTTGAAGAACACTTGGATTTCTTTCTACCTTTTGGCTATTATGAATCATGCCACAATGAACATTGGTATACAATGGTCTGTTTGCATCTCTGTTTTCAATTATTTTGGGTATATTCACAGAAGTAGAATTGCTGGGTTGTATGGCAATTCTATGTGTGCTTTATTTTTTTTTAATGTATTTTAATTGATCTCAGAGAGGAAGGGAGAGATAGAGATGGAAACATCAATGAGCATGGAACAGAGTGTGGAATCTCGGAGGGAAGGCGGGGAAGGTGGGTGGGTGGGAAGTAATCAACCCAAGACCTTGTATGCATAAATGTATACCCCATGGATACAGACAGTGGGGTGGTGAGGGCCTGGGGTAGGCTGGAGGAGATTGATGGGGGGAAAAAAACGGACATATGTAATACTTTCAACAATAAAGATTTAAAAAAAAGAAAAACATTAATGATGAGAGAGAGTCATTGATGGGCTGCCTCCTGCTTGCCCCACACTGGGGTTTGAGCCCGCAATCTGGGTATGTACCCTGGCCAGGAATCGAACCACAACCTCCTGGTTCATAGGTTGACCCTCAACCACTGAGCCATGCTGGTTGGGCTATGTTTAGTGTTTTGAGGAACTATTTAAGTGTTTTCCACAGAAACGACACCATTTTAGGAATGTAAAATGGTGTATCAGAATTCCACTTTTTCCACAGTTTTGCCAACACTTATAAAAAAATTGTAGCCATTCTAGTAGGTGTGAAGTGGTGTCTCTTTGTGGTTTTGATTTGCATTTCCTTAATGAATCTTCCAGTGACGTTGAGCATCTTTTCATGTGCTCATTGGCCATTTGTGTATCTTCTTTGGCAAAATGTCTATTCAAATAATTGGCCCATGTTTATTTTTTTTTTTTTTTAAAATATATTTTATTGATTTTTTACAGAGAGGAAGAGAGAGGGATAGAGAGTTAGAAACATCGATGATAGAGAAACATCCATCAGCTGCCTCCTGCACACCCCCCACTGGGGATGTGCCCACAACCAAGGTACATGCCCTTGACCGGAATCGAACCTGGGACCTTTCAGTCCGCAGGCCGATGCTCTATCCACTGAGCCAAACCGGTTTCGGCAATTGGCCCATGTTTAATTGGGTTTTCTTTTTGTTGCAGGAATCCTTTATATTAATCCTTATCAGATATATGATTTTCAAATATTTTCTCCCATTCACAGACTGTCTTTTCACTTTCCTGATATTGTACTTAGATGCATAAACGTTTTTAATTTTGATGAGCTCAACTTACCATTTTTTTCTTTTGTTGTTTGTAATTTTGGTGTCATATATAATAATCCATTGCAAAATTTTGTTTGACTCTGAGCTCTGCAACAGTGGAGTCAATCTGAATATCTTCTGAAATTTGCAGTATTCTTTCAAATTTATGTTTATGAGATTATCCAGGTTCTTTCATAGTTCATTCATTTTTCATGGCTGTATAATATTCAGTTATAGGAATATACCACTCATAATTTACCCATTCTTTTTTTAAAAATATATTTTATTGATTTTTTTACAGAGAGGAAGGGAGAGGGATAGAGAGTTAGAAACATCGATGAGAGAGAAACATTGATCAGCTGCCTCTTGCACACCCCCCATTGGGGATGTGCCCACAACCAAGGTACATGCCCTTGACCGGAATCGAACCTGGGACCCTTGAGTCCGCAGGCCGATGCTCCATCCACTGAGCCAAACCGGTTTCGGCACCCCCCATTCCTTTATTAATGGACATTTGTGAGGTTTCTAGTTATTACTATTATTTTAAAAATATATTTTTATTGATTTCAGAGAGGAAGGGAGAGGGAGAGAGAGAGAGATAGAAACATCAATGATGAGAATCATTGATTGGCTGCCTCCTGCATGCCCCCTACTGGGGATCGAGCCTGAAACCCAGGCATGTGCTCTTGACGGGAATCGAACCCAGGACCCTTCAGTCCGCAGGCCAACGCTCTATCCACTGAGCCCAAAGCAGCTAGGGCTGTTTCTAATTATTTTGATATCATCTCAGTGTCACCATGACTATCCCAGTGATTCTTCTGTACATCCTAATTTACCTTCCCACCTCCCAACTCGCATCTGAGATATGTTTTCATTGATTTTGAGAGAGAGAGGAAGGGAGAGAGAGAGAAACATCACTGTGAGACAGAAACATCAATCCGTTGCTTGCCTTCCCTATGCGCCCCAACTGGGGATCGAACCTGCAACCTAGGTATGTGCCCTGCTCAGGAATTGAACCCGCAACCTTTTGATGTATGGAACTATGCTCCAATCAACTGAACAACCTGACCAGGGCCCACTTATCTTTCTTTACTGAATAAAGCAATCTTTTATTGAGTGGCTATTAATATCAGTTGAATAGTAATTGGGATAAACAGGTGCAAACATCTGACTGAAGCATATACTTCCTCATCTGTCTACGTGTCTTAATTACTGGACTATAAAACCGTAAGAACCACTGCCACTGAGTGTGGTTTGTGCCAATCCACACTATAGCGTTAACTATTTTGTGTGTTTTCTTGCAAACAGCAATCAGAGAAGACAATAAACACATTTTACTGATTTCAGGTTGGAGAGCTTTTAAGCAATAGGGAGATGTCAACACAGGATGGGGGCAATAGCTGTGAAAGGGAAACGCCTTATTGAGAGCCCCCTCTCAGCGGGGTTGCAGGAGTGTTCAGAAGGGCTTTTTTTTTCAGTGCTGACGACCCTCCCAAACCAAGAGGTACAGACTGATCGTTTCCCCAGCCCTGCCCAGTGGCTGATATCGGGAAACTCTTTGGCGGCTACCTGGGAGCATGATGTGGCCAGGTTCTCTGGGGTTTGTGAAAGAACACCAGGGGAAACTCAAGCGTGAGGCAAGAGCTCGACTCTTAACGGGGATGTTTGTGGCTCTGTTACGGGAAAATGCCAGTGACCTTAACAAGGGCAAACTTGTGTAGACACAGGGTTACAAAATCGGGAAGGGGTGGGGAGAGATATTACAGGCATAAAAGCACCAGCAGCTGCACCCCACAGCACTGCTCTTCCAGAGGCAGGACCAACCGAAGATGCGGTGAGTCCACAGCTCTGCCCACTTTCCTTCCCTTCCTCTTGTTCCTCACCTCATCCTCCTTTGCATACACCTCTTAGCTGCATGACAAGTCTACAGAACAGATGCAAAAATGCAACGAAGAAAGAGGGTAAATGAGCTAAATTATAGTGAACTGAAGGGTGCAGTGTGTTAAGTCCTCTGCTTTTCTGCACCCAGAAGAGGTAATGCCTTCTGATACTGCCGTCTTTTTCAGGAGATGTGACTTTAAGAAATCTTTTTTTCCTTGAGGTTGTAAAGTTTTTTGTTGTTGTTGTTGTTAATCCTCACCAGAGGATATTTTCTTCCATTGATTTTTTTTTTTTTTTTTTTAGAGAGAGTGGAAGGAAGGGGGAGACAAGAGAGAGAGAAACATTGATGTGAGAGAGACACATCGATTGGTTGCCTCCTGCATGTGCCCCAACTGGGGCCAGGGATTAAGCCTGCAACAGAGGTACGTGTCCTTGACCGGAATCAAACCTGAGACCCTTCAGTCCACAGGCAATGCTCTAACCACTGAGAAAAAACACCTAGGGCAGAGGTTGGGACGTTTTCATTTTGTAGGAGATGACAGCAGCTGGTATTTTAAATGTATTTATTAGTAGATATTTTTTCCTTTTAAAAAATGCATAATAAGGAAGACCAATAGTGGCATATTTGGATGACAGAATTAAGGAACTTTGATTTTATAAACATAAAAAGATTTTGGAAATGTTGAAGTAGCCAGACTAGAAACTTAAGCAAACAATCCCTGAGGAGCTGACATCTGTCAGTGAGATGAATAACTGGCAGGTGTGGCCTGTGCATCGATGCCCGTGTCCGATCATGCTTTCGGGGAGCCAGTTATCCTCCAGGGAACCTGCTGGCATTTTGGGGATATACCATTTCATGAAGACAAATTATCATAAAATAAGACACACACAAGTATTTTAAATGAAATATTTAAAAAACCTTTCCTTATGGGGAATTTTGAAAAGTAGAGAGACTGGCATAGTCAATCCCCACGTTCCCGTCTTCGCGGTCCACAGTTTATCCGCAGCGTCCTGTCCTCGTAGCCTGGTACCCCAGAGGTGCCCAAGGGAAGCTTCCCTTTGCGGGAGAGCTCAGGTATCACTACTAGGTTAATGCTTCCGGAATGCTGCCCGGAATTGCGGCCCACACACCTGAGTGCCTTCCTATCTTGGTGGTTCCTTTCCGAGGCTTATGGAGAATTCCCAGCAGCAGAGAGCTTGATGGGCCTGGGGGTACTGGGCAGCTGTAAAGCATGTATTTGGTGGGTCCTAGTGCTTGCATATGGCTATTTTATTTTCTGGCTGCCTAAAGGGAGGGAGGTGTGTGTGTGTGTGTGTGGGGGGAGGGGGTGAAGCAGGGAGAGCAGCTTTGCACTCCTCCTGTCTTCTCTCTGCAGCGCCCTGGTAACTGTTGTCACCCTCCTGCTCTGGGGGCAGCTTCTTGCAGTGGACACTGTCAACGAGAGCACAGAGAATGCAGGTAGGTCTGTGGGTTTGGGCAGGCGCTGTACACCCCAGCACTGCTGTGGCTGACCCCGTAAGATCTGCACCCTTTCTTCAGGAGACCCAGATAGCCTCTTCTCCTCCTAATCGCTGGTCTTTCACTATGGTGAAAAACCTTGGGGAGCCAGCCAGAAATAAGGAGACTGCCCACGGCATGGCTTCCATCTGGGATGGAGGAAGGTTGACGTACAGAGCAGCTTCCTCTCATCTGACTTTCCGTGGGTCTCTGAGAGCAATTTCTGACACTAACCTCCTCTTCCTGTTTCCCTTGGCAGATGACAGCTGCCCAAAGGCCCCGGAGATTGCAAATGGCTACGTGGAGCACTCGGTTCGCTACCAGTGTAAGACCAACTACTACCGACTGCGCACTGAAGGAGATGGTAAGACCTGGACAAGTGTCCCTGTGCCCTCCCCATCCCGGCATTTCCATGATGAATGGAGTCAGGGGTGACCGGCTAGGAAACTCATGGGTCATCCTCGGAGCCAGGAGATGTAGATTCTAATAAGGGGTTTTGTTCCCAGTGCTGTGGCCTTTTGGGCAAATTAACTTGGCTCAGCCTCCAGTTTTGTCTTTTGTTGAGGGGAGGGGGTGCCATGTAGCCTACCTATCTCAGAGTCAGATCTACATCTACATCTGGCAAAAGGATGTGGCAACAGAACAAACAATGGTGACGGTGATGACATCGGTGTCCTTACCTTCCTGGCACGGTTGTAAGTGCTTTACGTTTACTTGCTCACTTAGTCTTCATAACACCCCTCTACAAAGATACCATTATTATTACTCGCTGATGAGGAAACTGAGGCACAGAGAGGTCAGGTAGCCTGCAAGGGGGAGAGGCAGGATTTGGACCCTGACCCCACCCTGCCCTGCCTCTCCATGACCACGGTTCTGTCCTGCTGGGCTTCGCGAGGGCAGTGCTCCTCCCTTCCCCCTCTCCCCTTCCTTCTCCTTCTCTAATTTTTCTCTTTAAATACCTTCTCTCCCACGCTAGGTCCAGACTGAGTTTCTCTT
The DNA here is from genome assembly GCF_027574615.1 of Eptesicus fuscus. Lineage (NCBI taxonomy): Eukaryota > Metazoa > Chordata > Mammalia > Chiroptera > Vespertilionidae > Eptesicus > Eptesicus fuscus. The sequence continues at coordinate 9,358,807 of NC_072493.1, forward strand.
TTGGCTCATTTCTTTCCTTTTGTTTCAGGAGTGTACACCTTAAACAGTGAGAAGAAGTGGACAAATAAGGTCACTGGAGAGCAGCTTCCTGAATGTGAAGCAGGTAGGAAGCCGAGGGCCTGGGAAGCAGACCAAGGACAGGCGTTGAGGGTTCAGTGGTTGCGCAGGGATATTGGTTGGAATGTCCTAGAGGCACACGTCCCTCCTGTGTGGCTTCTCCTGAGCAAGACCTGGGGCCAGGGAGAACCACCAATGGCTGGCAGAGAACTGAGCAGTTAGGTGAGGGTTCCCTTAAAAAGTTCACTGAGGTTCTTGCTTATTCAGGCCTGCAGGGCATTGACGGAATCCACTGTATACACTGCCCCCAGGGGATCCGGAGACCCTACGTGTACAGACAACCCACCCAGAGAGCCAGGGTCCCAGGGTAAAGCCAACTCCAGGAAGAACTGTCAGGGAGGACATAACTAACCCTAATCCAGGGAAGGATGACAGAAGGCTGGATGGATAGGACTTCTGTTTCTGTTATTAGGAAGAGCTACTGCTCTTTCTCTCTCTCTCTTGGAACAGGAGGGTTTTGCCTACCCTCTTCTGCTATTAGTGGAGTGGAACTGCTAACCTGCCTTGTATTAATTGCAGTATCTATAAAACCCGAGTTCTGGCCAATGCTACATTAGATCCCTCTTTATTCAGAGAGAATGAGTTATAATGAGTTTCAAGGAATTGTGGACATGTCCTTGTTGTGACAAAATGTTGAATATACATACAGCTCATCAGCCGGGTTTCTCAATCTCGGCGTTACTTGTTTCTTTGGTGAGTTAGGAGAGCAGGACATGGAACTCTGCCTTAGTGACAGAAACAACTGACAGTGAACACTGGAAACAAGAGGGCAGATGGTAAAGCAAAGCATGTAAATATTCCTGGCTCGGAAGAGATGAACAATGATCATTTAGATCAGGGGTCCTCAAACTTTTTAAACAGGGGGCAAGTTCACTGTCCCTCAGATCGTTGGAGGGCAGGACTATAGTTTAAAAAAAAAACAAAACTATGAACAAATCCCTATGCACACTGCTAAGTTGGCTGCTAAGCAGGACAGGCAGCGGTGGCAAAAACACCCGGCGGGCCGGATAAATGTCCTCGGCGGGCTGCATGTGTCCCGCGGGCCGTAGTTTGAGGATCCCTGATTTAGACAGCAGTGCTAGCTGAAGCTTTTAGACCCCCTCCCAGCCAGGGAGATTCTCGCATTTCTCGTCATGATTTCCTTGCTCTCCTCGACAGTGTGCGGAAAGCCCAAGAACCCAGTAGATCAGGTCCAGCGGATCCTGGGTGGCTCGGTGGATGCCAAAGACAGCTTTCCCTGGCAGGCTAAGATGATTTCGCATCATAACCTCACCTCGGGGGCCACACTCATCAGTGAACAATGGCTGCTGACCACGGCTAAGAATCTCTTCCTGGGTCATACGAAAGATGCAAAAGCAAAAGATATTGCCCCTACTTTAAGACTCTATGTGGGGAAAAAGCAGCTTGTGGAGGTTGAGGAGGTGATTTTCCACCCTAACTACCTCGAGGTCGACATCGGGCTCATTAAACTCAAGCAGAAGGTGCCCGTTGGTGAGAAAGTAATGCCCATCTGCCTACCTTCAAAAGATTATGCGGAAGTGAATCGTATGGGTTATGTGTCTGGCTGGGGACGAAATTCCAACTTTAACTTCACCCAGCTCCTGAAGTACGTCATGTTGCCTGTGGCTGACCAGGACAGCTGTGTACGGCACTATGAGAACAGCACGGTGCCTGAAAAGAAGCAGCCCAAGAGCCCTGTAGGGGTGCAGCCCATACTGAATGAGCACACCTTCTGCGCTGGCCTGTCCAAGTACCAGGAAGACACATGCCATGGGGATGCTGGCAGCGCCTTTGCTGTTCATGACATGGATGACGACACGTGGTATGCGGCTGGGATCCTGAGCTTTGATAAGAGCTGTAGTGTGGCTGAGTACGGTGTGTATGTGAAGGTGCACTCCATCCTGGACTGGATTAAGAAAACCATGGCTGACAACTAATGCGTGCTAGATTTCACTCTGGGAGAGGGAAAACTGGATGGGGGTGGAGGGACAAAGCCTGGTGTGAAACCAATGGGCTCCAGCCCTGCATGTCTAAGTCAAACAATAAAGAGCTTTATTTTCACTCATTTCTGCTTTTTTTTTTTTGGGGGGGGGGGTTTGGGAGGGGGCTTGGGCCTTTTTATCCTCTCCTTTATGGTACAGCAGCAGCCCAGTGGCACAGCGCGTACTGGGAGTGTGTCAGAAAACACTGCAGGCCAACTGGAGAGCCCTATGGTGGTACGAACTGTCCCACTGCCGGGTCACACTCACTGACTGAGTGTCTGCTGAGGCAGCTCTCAGATAGGTCATCATTACCCTTGTTATACAGACAAGGAACAGAGACTCTGAGGAGTTAAGCGATTTGCTTAAGGTTACGCAGCTATTAAGTAGTGAGGCCGAACCTTGAATCTAGGTCTGTCTGAATAAAACCCTGAACTCCTTGCTGCATCCTTTTACAAAATATATATTTTTATTGATTTCAGAGGCGAAGGGAGAGACAGAAACATCAATGATGAGAGAGAATGATTTATCGGCTGCCTCCTGCATGCCTGCCTGCACTGGGGATCAGGCCCAAACCTGATCCTGACCAGAAATCAAACTGTGACCTCCTAGTCGACGTTCAACCACTGAGCCACGCCGGCTGGGCGATGTACTATGAAGGTTTACAGCAGAAAAGAGTTCAGTTAGAAAAAGAGCTTCCTGTCTGAAAGGGTTCTGGAATCTTTCCTCTGGGAGGCCCTGAGGAGCATTTCTTCGTGAAACAGGAAACTCAGATGGCTTGCACTTGTTACCGGGGGAAGTGGAGTTCCTGCGGTGCTGTGAGGAAAAACTTCCCGAGGCCCCCGGGAGGATGAGGTTTCATGGAAAGCTGTACTGATGACGTAAAATTAAGGGGGTTCTCCTCCGAGGTCCCATCTCTGTCCGCCTCGCCATGGAAGTCCAATCTTGCCTTCAGCAGGGCCAGAATTAAGGCCACTGACCATAGTTTCTGCTCCACAGTAGAGTCCAGGCCAGCATCTGGCTTGCTTCGCTTGTGCTCCTAGCTGTAGTCCACTGTGTGTGAAGTCTGCATAGCCAGGGGCCACACAGCTGCTGAAGGCCACATGGCAATGGAGAGAGAACAGGCACGGGCAAGCGTGGGTCATGGAGCAGGAGAGCAAGCAAGCGAGAGCAAGAGGGAAGGAACTCTTCGGGGATTTTAACCTTCCAAGTTTTCTAGCACTTGCGGTGGCTCCACCCTCCTTGCCAATCCATTGTTCCCCAGGCCAGACTGACTGATAACACCTCCCCTACGTCACTGCACAGGCCCCCATCTCCCCCTTTGTTTGTCCACCTCCCCTTTTCTTCCCCCCTGTGATCTGCAGGGAATGGACTGGTGGTTCCCTGGGGAGCGTGAAGCTGCCCAGATGACCATGCTTCCAATGTCTGGCTTCCCTTTTGCTCTCTTCCTTTACGAGTATTAACCAGCTGAATGCGACAACAACGCAGTGACTCCTGTTGATGGTAGGGTAGGTGTCTTCCAAGTGGGAAAAGCAGACCCTACGCTTTCTAACTATTCTGATTATCTATCTTTCTAGTCATGAGCCCTTGAAGCAGTTTTGTCTCAGGAAGAGGTTGAACTCTGACCTCTGGGAGAGCTCTGTTGCTACTTACTAAGGGTAGTTAATTCTTTAGCTCAAATTGGGTGCTGGATGGTAAAGGTTCAAGCCTCACTTCCTGGGCAATTTAATAGCACAAAAGCTAGTAAATTTGCAAACCAGGACACTGTTTTCAAAGTGTGAACCAGGAAGGCTCCAAAATAAAACAAACTTGTCTGCTATCAGTAGAGAATTATTCATTCCAAGAGAAACTGGGATAATTAGGACTGGAGATCAGAGAGCATGAGTAATAGAAATATGTGAGTGGAGGAATGGGCAAGGTTGAGGGTGAGAAAGAGGTGTGTGTAGGTACATATAGAGTAGAAAATAAGTATTTTTGCTCTTTACCTCATATTTGAGTCCTTACCTCATATTCTTTCATTTTACTTGTGTGTCAAATAAATATAGTTAAATCAAATTGTACTAGCCAATGTTTAGGAAAATTCTGGATTATGTTAAGAGATAAAGAAAAGCACAGTATAAAGAAAAGTCAAACAAATCATGCAGGGAAATTGATCACAGTTGACTGCTCTAAGGTTTGTAGGGAATAAACACTTAGGCTTCCCAGGTCATCACAGTCCCCGCGGGGTCTTCCACGCAGGCCAGTATTTTCTATACAAGTCCAACCTCTCTCTGCTGGGACGCTGAGACCTTTCCGAAGGACTCCAGAAAACAGCACAGCTGTCTTCGGGTACTGGTTCGAGATGGGCCTTTCTCTTCGGCTTTGACGGTAGTTAATGTGCTAAATGTCTTGATAGAGAAGGTCATATTTGGGAATATTCTTGGGATCAATTGGACTTTGGACAATAAGTTTTCCCCTCATTGCTCCTCGATAAATTACTTCAATCAAATCTATGAAGTCTTGTTTGGTTTTGAAACTTCCCACAAATTTAGTGTGATCTGGAGACCTAGATAGCACAGAAGAGAAACAGCTTTGCTCAGAACTTTGAATATTTACTTGCTGAAAACCTTCAGGAGAAACAAAACGAATAGTAGCTCTTCTTGTAAGGGAGACTTTAGACGTAAGGCCCAACAATGACTTTTCCACTTGCAATTACAGGGCCCATTTGATATAGGACTAAAACCAGTGCTGTGGGCATGGGATAGCATGTAAGCTCTATCATATGAAAAGCTTCTGCTCAAAATGTATTTCAATCATTTCTCAACTCATTCTCAAGTAGAATTCCCTGAGTATTGGTGTGGGCATAGTCTGTTTCATTGTTGTTGTGTTTGGCTAGGCACTGTGCAAAGCCCTAGTCATGATCTCCAAGTTCCAGTCACTTCTATTTCTGAGTAGTGGCATTAATATTTTTCTTTCCTTCTTCCTTTTTTCTTCTTCACTATTTCGAACATCAAGTATGTTCATTGCAGACATTTTTTAAGACAAAAAAAGTTGCCACATTTTGGTATATATCCCTCCAATCATACGTATGTATATGTGTCTCTATGTGCATTTTTCCACAGTAATGGGAATTATATCACACATTCTATTTTGCAATGTGGTTTTTAAGAACTAACATATGTTTCTTTCAAAGTTAACCATGCATCTACAACATCAGAGTAAATTGATATCTAGTATCCCTTTGTGGACATCTAAGTTCTAAGTATTTTGCTTCCTAAACAATGATGAAATAATTATCCATGGAGCCAATTTTGCCCACTTTTAGAATTACTTTCCTTCAAATAAATTCCTGGAAATGCAATTGCTGGATTAAAATTTTTACACACTTGTAAGGTGTTTGGTATGTTATGTCATGAATCGCCTTCTGAAAAGATTACAGCTAATTAATACTTAAATGAACCATATTCTAGAAGAATAAATACCTTTAGAACACTTAAAACACATAACATTTTACACACTTTCAAACTGATAATGACAAAGCAGGTACACAGATCTAGACAAGAGGATATCTCAACCACATTAAGAAAAAATAAAAATTATGGATATTTTCAAAGTAAATATTAAATACTGGGATGCTGATTGGGCAGAGTAGAAGGCATTACAGAAGATTTCATGTTACTTATACTTGACAGGCTTTGCTGAAGAAAAATTTCAACAAAAGAATAACTTTTTTCCTGGCAGAAGACAGGAAACTTGGCAAGAGAGGAGCATGTCTTAGTTTGCTGAAAGGAGTACTTCTTTTATAAAGGCAAACTCTCTCTCCCAAAAGTTTAAGAATGACATATTTTGTTTTAAATGAAATCCCTAGGGAACTTGTAAGAAAATGGTTCGATATTTTCTAGGCTGAAGGATGATTAGTGCTTCACAGACTATATTATTCTTTCATACTTAAGTAGGAAATTAAAATGTGTCAATCATACCAGAATACGCATTTTGCACCAAGTTGCACATAAAAATATTAGAGAGAGTATCTGTTGAAGAGACAGTATCAATAAAGACTCACCTAGCCACCACTGCATGCAAATAGGTAAGTTACCAAAACTGCTAAAAAGGAAACTTTTAGACTAACAGCTTCATGTCAGCCTAACTTACCCATAATCCACTTTCATATGCTGCCCATTGAAGAAAAACACAGTAGATGGAATATAACTGATGTCAAAATAGTGTGTATAAACTGGAGTTTGGTCCACATCCACCAGATATATAGCAGCCATTTTACTCAAGTCAGAAGAGGTCTTAGAAAGCTGCAAATGAGGAGAGAGATATAGGTTGCAACATGAAACCAATGTTTCTTCTACAAAACGTTTTAATAGAATATTCTGTTTGAAAAAATTCCTGGGCCAAGAATCTAGCCTGATTGAGTTCCACATTAGACACAGTGTAACTTTATCATTCAGTCTGAGTCACTGTTGGCAGAGTTCTCAGTGGGCCCTGGATAAATTATGTGACTATATTCCTTCATTTTTGTTCTACTTTTGATTGTAAAGTTGTTTTTTTAATATTTTTAAATATATTTTATTGATTCCTCTACAGAGAGGAAGGGAAAGGGATAGAGAGTTAGAAACATCGATGAGAGAGAAACATCGATCAGCTGCCTCCTGCACCCCCTCCACTGGGGATGTGCCCGCAACCAAGGTACATGCCCCTGACAGGAATCGAACCCGGGACCCCTCAGTCCGCAGGCTGACGCTCCATCCACCGAGCCAAACCAGCCTCGGCTGATTGTAAAGTTTTTATGAACTTTTTATGGATTTATAAAATCCATGCTCACTTAAAGCAAAAACAGAACAACTCATAAATATGTACTATAGACATCGAAATTACCCCAAATGTTTTTCCTTATAATCTCTACATAAATGATAGTTATATATAAAAAAAGCAAACACTTACATGGCACTATTATGTGCTATCCTAACTGCTTTCCACTTTTAACTCATTTAATCCTACAACATTCCTATGAGGTATGCACTGTAACAGTCTCCATTTCATAGGTGAGGAAACCGAGGCAGAGGGAGGTAATTTGCCCCTGGACACACAGCTAGGAGGCAGTCAAGTGTGGATTTGAACTAGAGCAGCTTGGCTTCAGAGTCTGTGCTCTTGACCTCTAGTGGTAGTCCTTCCTTCCTACAGCTGAAGTATAATCCTCTGGTCCTTACCCCATAGTAACACATCACATACTCATATTTAATCGTGATAATGAGGATTCTTACACTCCATCCATATAGTGATGTCAGCAATAGAAATAGTGGGATAGGTCTTTCTCCATAATAAACATAATAGTGACATAACAGTGACATCAGCAATAGAATAGAGATCTTAGTTCTGGAGTAAGTCTCTCTCCATAATAAACAGACACAAAAACAAACCTACTCTGTCCCAAACTGCCCTTCCTATTCACCAGAGTGTGAAGACGGGTTGTGAAGTCAGAGATCATCATTGGGCACACACGGGAGCAGCACACTAGTGAAGCAGATTTGCAGGCAGAGAAAACAAAGTTCAAATCCCAGCTCTGCAGTTTAGTGGTTCTGTGCCTGTGGAAGTCACTGGACCTCTCTGGCATTCATTTCTCCCCTTGGGAACAGTAATGAAACCAGTGTTGTGAGATAATGTCCACAGAAGCTTGTTCATAATATTTCTGGTCTTTCACTGCCTTGTTGGTGAAGTGGACCTTGGACAGCTGCTGGTGGGGAAGAACATCTGGCACAGATTCGGCACAATCACAGGTTTAGGGGTTCAGCTCTTAGTGAAAGCATACTAACAATGAACAGCTATATCCCAGACCCTGCCTACGTTCGTGCATGCACTTTGCAGATGTTGAAGTAAGAATGTATAGATTTAAAAAAACCAATTTATTTTAAATATTTACTTACAATATCATCTAGTTGCAGACAGACAGGATCCTCGTCTCTCCCAAACCTGAGAACCAACACCTTCTCTGCAGTGCTCTTTATTGCCTGGTCGACTTCTTTTTTGCTAGTCAGCTTGGGCAACAGAAAGCTCATCTTGAAATAATCCAATTAATCCCTCACTGTCAGTCCTGAAATAAAGTTGCAATGTTTAAAGAAAGATTAAGGGCATGAGTCCTCATTTTTAAAAAAATTAATTTTTAGAGTAGGTAATATAGGCCCCCAAAATGTACACACACTTACAGCTGTTACAGTGTAACACTATTACAGTGTTACATTTTCTGGGGACACACTGTATGCATGTATTTTCCCTAGAGGAACACAGTATCAAAACACAGAATCAAAAAAGTAAAAGGAACACAACCAATGCACAAAGTGACAAATAAGTCCACCAGCTTAAAAAGCGACAATATAGAAAGGTATAGTGTGAAAGGTCTCCCTCTCTCTGTCTCCCCTCAACTGGCATGGTCCCCGCTGCCCCATTTCTCCCCACACACCAGGTAACTACTTTCATTAGTTTCTCATGTATCTTCCAGAGTTTTATTATGCATTCACTAGAAAATACAAATGTGCATTCCTGCTTCCTCCTTCTTTTACCCCCCAATTAGCCTTTTCTACCAGTCAGTGTTTCATGGGAAAAAAAGATGACATCCTCAAATTTGGTAATTGGGGGACTTCCATTAAGGCAGGATACAGGAAAAGAATAGGGCACAGTGCTATACTCTGGGAGTTCCCACCCCTATACCTGGAGGAGTCATGGAAGGGAGTAGTGACCAGAACTGTGTGGTGGAGGTGGCTGAGTGGAGAAGGCAGCTGTGTCAAGGTCAGCCTGCAGTTAGGGGATTCAGCTACTGCTTTCCTCTGCCTAATCCAACCCCCTTATTTTACATACTAGTTTGCTTATAGTTACACTTCTAGCTACAAAAATTAGGACTGGAAGCCAGGCCACCAAATCTGTACTCTAGTGTTCCTTCTACTACATATAATAAGTTCCTATTTTTATGATCAAGAAACTCTTTGATCAAGGAGCTTTATTTCTGCATTTATCCATGAGATCCACTGATATACTTGATATTTTAAATTCAGTTCCAAAGTTGGTTAATGCTATGAAAAGGGAGGATTTCTTTCCGTGTGTGTGTGTGTGTGTGTGTGTGTGTGTGAGATAAGCCACATTTTAAGATATGAATTAATAAAAATTCATATAGTGTAGAGGGCCCCCTGGGAAGACACATGGACATTCTTTAGCTTGCTGTTGATTAAGCCCAAGATATTTGAGAGAGTCATGTCAGTTGCACCTCGCCCCAGGAGTGCGCAGGTGTTGTTATTTCCTGGCTTACCTTTGTCTAGGTTCTGGAAGAGGGCTTTGAGATGTGGAACCAGTCTAGCACAGGAAAAGAGGAAATGAAATAGACCTGGGCCCTCCCAAGCTCCTTTAATCTTAAGTTTTTCAGTGAACCCGCCTTGTATATGGGAGTATAAATAAATGTGCTGCGTGGCTCAGGGGCTGTCTGTCTCTCCAGCAGAGGAGGTCAGTGACCCACCTGGCACCCAGCTTGCATCTACTTCTGTGTTTCTTTATTTCTTTATTTCTCAATCCCTGGACGCCTCTATCAAGAACCAGTTTCATCTCTCTCCGTGCTGGCCACGGAAAAGGGAGATCCCCGCCGCATCAGGCCCCCGCGTATTGACGCCCAACGTGAGGCAAGAGGCAAGGGATCACTCCTAAAAGTGTGCGCGCACCACAGACTTAAGGTAAGAAGGAGTGGATTGTTGTAAAAATTAAATCAACCAGGTGTAAAACGTGGGTAATCCTCAAAAATGCTTTAAACTATGCTCTGTTAAGCGTAGTCAGATTCTTGATTTCTTTCTTAAGTTTTGTTAATGAAACCTGGGAAAAGGTTAGAAAGCAGTTGTGTGACCAATACTCAGCAAAAGTCCATAAAAAAAAAAATTCTATTTTAAATGGTGATGGCCTTGATTCAGCACAGGAGAGCTTAAGAATGTCTATGTGTGGTGCACTGGAAGGGTGCAAGTCTCAAAGAATACCATCTGCACCTCCTCTGCCTCCATGTGTAAACTACTTGTAACCAGATAGAAAAAGTCTAAAAGGAACTTCTCAGCAACTGCCAATAATTCTTTATCTTAAAAAATCTTTTTCTTTCCTTAAAAAATAAAAAAATAAAAATAACAATAAAAATTGAAAAAATAAATAAGATAAAAACAGTAGATGCCAGACCATTACTGAAACTTCCCCCGAAGAAACAAGGAGGTGGGGGAAAGTCCACTTTGAGAGGCCTCATCTTCGCCATCTTTATTTATTTTCCAGCTAATGATTTAAAGCTTTTACAAATTCATAAATGCATCCGGGGTTTCTGTGCACATGTAAAGGGAAAAGGCCAGTTTAAAAACGAGTGTGCATAGTTTTGAGCTGAACTTAACTTTTTGCTGTGTACAGAATAAAAACCCGAGACTGTTTTGGCCTTAAAAATGGTGAAGATGAACCAGAGAAAGAAATACAGGCCAGTTTCCCAAGACATCTAAAGTAACTCTTGAAATTTCCCACCAGAGGCAAGTAAATAGCAGGAAGAAAATAGTCAAGTTTACATATGAATGGCTGAGAGGTTGCTTCTTGACTTCCCCAGCAGGAAAATTGTGACCATTTTGAAATTTAGAGGCTGGGCCAGGCCTATCGGCTGGAAATTTAAAAAGAACTTGGAAGTTTACTAAATTTAATGATAAATTTAAATGATCTAAATGTATTGAATTGTTATAATACTGAAATGTTGATCTGAGTATGCATTGCATGAAACCTAGAGGACAGAATTGAAGCTCTTAATTGATTATGTCTTGTATTTATTCTTAGAAATATAAAGTGTTATTGTGTTATTAATCTAGGACATGCTAAAAAATATTTGACTGGCCAGCTCTAAAAGTTTAAATTTGATATATTAAGATAATTATAAAATATTATAATCTTTAAATCATATACGGATATATATATATATTTGATGGTTTTTTTACCATGTTAAAATTTCAAGGTCTTAACAGAGATGATTCTTGGAAAGCTCCAAGGGCCCGGAGTAATACAAGAAATTTATCCTCTCTTCTTAAAGGAAATCTTTTAAAAAGAGATCTAATATACTTGAAATTGCATGGAAAGCCTTATCAAATAAAAATTAATAAATATACTTTAAATGTTATGAAGATTTTGGCCCCAAAAATGGCAAAACAGAGTAACTAAATAATTGACAGCCAGTTTGAAATTGGATTGCCATGGCCTAGAGCAAAGGATATCCTTACATGATATTTTTCTACAATGTCATTATAATTTTTGATATTTTACAACAGCATATACCAAACAAACTTACAAACTAATTCTTTGAATGTTTGGCAGCAATTTTAAAGCACATGAAAGGATTTAATTCCACTGTGTGGAAGGCCCCCTTGGGAAGGCAATTGAGCATTCTATATTGGCCCTTTTTGCCAAGAGGGACCCTCCCACAGCTGTTGCCTGAGTTTTCAGTTCATGCTGAGGTTGAAGCCTCATGATGGCTGGTACCACGGATCTGTCTCTCGCACAATGGCATGAGCTGGGCCCTCCCTGGAGAAGAAACCTGGGTTCCCCAAGATATGTGATCAATGCCAGGGCCCCGCCAGCAGGCGAGGGGATCCCAAGGCAGGTGCTGGGCATGGAGGCCATAGGGGCATAGGCTATCAAGGAGACGGAACTGAACCTCACATCACCCTGCTTGGCCCCGGAGGATGGCTGGTTAGTCAAAGACGGGTAAGATTCCTCAAGGGAGGAACAACCTAAGACAGGCACAGTCGCAAGGGGCCATCAGGAGAGAAAAAGGGGGTCAACAGAGGTGGGGCACAGAACCTCACCCCCCCAACATTGCAGGGGCTTGAACACTCGCCCCTCCTGCCCCATGGCTGCTTCGCGCTTCCCATGCCCAGCTCAGATCGGGACCCAGGTAACATACAGAGAATTGGCCCAGCTCAAATCGGAAAGAGACCCATACAACAGAAAGAGACATGGCCCAGCTTGGATTGGGACCCAGGCAACAGAGAGTTGGCTGATGGCAGCTGCCCTATGTCTAAATCCAGCCTAAATCTAGGAATGCTCAGGGCTTTTCTCAAGGATGCAAATAAACCTTTCCATTTAACATTTACAGGATAAACTAACATTGTTGTTAAGAGTATTAAAATTTTAACAGTAAAATAGTCAAATTTTCAGATTAATTTAAATTGGCTAAATGGAATAATTGAATATTCAAGAAAATTTAATTGTACAAAAGGCTGTTCCTAAAGTATTAACTAAAATTTCTATTGGTAGTTCATTTCATGGTAAAATTACTTAACATGTAATGAACCTAAAGGCAGTCATATTTTTGTGCAGATGAAACTTAAAGTGATCAAGACTACATTATAAAAATTTTGCAAAATCCTCCTAATAATTAAATCAAAAACAAAGGGGTGATAGTGGAAAAATATTATGTAAGGAAAAATATCCAGAAAAATTTTTACTTTGAAAACTAATTTTCATTTATAATACCAAGAGCAGGACACCTATGAAAAAACACACTTGGTATCAGAATAAGCCAAAGGAAAATCATTTTGGGCAAAAAATGAAAAGGATCCCAAGTCAAATTTATAGAAAGGATTGCTTTACTAACTTTTGGTCGAGAATATGTTTGTATATTTTCAGAAAACAACTCCAAGACCATGTGGATTCCTGCAGGAGAGGAATTGACAGGAGTGCTCCAGCCATGAAGACAAGAGGAGAAACAGTCCAGGGATGGAAGACGCTGATGACACCTTGCCATGCTAGCAGTCAGCAGCTGTGCGTCACTGCAGGATGCCCAGGACCAAACCAGAGACGGTCGGGCCTGCATCACCATCGTTTGTCCACCATCCAGATATCACTGCTGAGATGTACACATGAGGAACTGCTGGACATTGAAATTGGGACTCAAACATTTTTCATTCTTATATGTTTATTTCTGGTCTGTAAATGCAAGATTTTTTTAAAAAAATTAAAAATGGGGGAGATGTAGAGGGCCCCCTGGGAAGACACATGGACATTCTTTAGCTTGCTGTTGATTAAGCCCAAGATATTTGAGAGAGTCATGTCAGTTGCACCTCGCCCCAGGAGTGCGCAGGTGTTGTTATTTCCTGGCTTACCTTTGTCTAGGTTCTGGAAGAGGGCTTTGAGATGTGGAACCAGTCTAGCACAGGAAAAGAGGAAATGAAATAGACCTGGGCCCTCCCAAGCTCCTTTAATCTTAAGTTTTTCAGTGAACCCGCCTTGTATATGGGAGTATAAATAAATATGCTGCGTGGCTCAGGGGCTGTCTGTCTCTCCAGCAGAGGAGGTCAGTGACCCACCTGGCACCCAGCTTGCATCTACTTCTGTGTCTCTTTATTTCTTTATTTCTCAATCCCTGGACGCCTCTATCAAGAACCAGTTTCATCTCTCTCCGTGCTGGCCACGGAAAAGGGAGATCCCCGCCGCATCAGGCCCCCGCGTATATAGGAAATGAAATTGTTATAAATAGGGAAGCTAATTGCCAGGAGGGGCTTCATCAAATGTGAGTGGTAGAACAAATTACTGATGAAAGGGAACGTCAAAGAGAAGATGAATCTGTCCCACCACTAGAATTTAAACAAACAGCAACTCGGTATGTTACTGATAAAGAGGAGGAAGTGAGGGGAGGGCAAAGCAGTCAAGCGGGGGTGGTGGTGGTGGGGGTGGTGGTGGAGAATGGATAGATGTTGGAAGGAGAGAGAAACTAAGACAATATCTAAGAAAATGTCCTCAGCAAAGGATACCAAAAGAGAAGTCACAAAAGAAGTACAAATGGACAATAAATATACTATAGTGAGCAAATTAAAAGATGTATTTAAAAAGGCCATTAAATTGGCAAAGATTAAACAAAAATGGAAAGTGTGAATGAAGGGCAGGCATTCACAGTCCCCGCTGGAACATAGAGAGGCAAAAGCTTCTTGAAAGAAAGCTGAAATACTCTCTGAGCAACAATTCCAGTTCTGAGAATTAGCTCTTAGGAAATAATTAGACAAGTGCACAAAGACACACAAAGGATGTTCATCTCATTTACAGTGGTATTAGCTAAAAAAAAAACCACACACACAAAAAAACCACCACTGGAATTAGCTTAAATGGCAATTTAATAGGGGATCGGTGAAATAAAATTGTACAGTTCTGCAATGTACTGTTAAAAGTCACTAAGTGCTGTGTTAGAGATGAACTTTTCAGATACTGTAAAGTTCTCATGAAAAGAAGTTACAACACAGTGTGGTACCACATTCTACAGTCTAGGTACACAACCTAACTATAATACAAATTTACAAACAAAAGTACCTGGGAAGCAGTCTCCCCAAACACCGTCAGTGGCTATCGCTGCGTGTGGACAGACAGGTGAGTTTTATTTAAATGGAGAGCGCGTCTTTCAAAATAGCCCACACAGCTGACCCCGGGGCGCTGCCGGAGTTGGGGCGCCCCCGGCCCGCGCAGTCGAACATTCTCGTATAATTTAAGTCGGCCCCCCCCTCCCGCCCCCCCCCCGAGTACCCGGATGCCCCACCGGGTGTGAAAAATACAGTTCACTCCTGAAAAACACAGGTTCAAGCCGCGGGCTCCAACCCGAGTAGTTCAAGGGTCACTAATTAACGCTGAATGATGTCTGTGGTAGGGAAGGCGACACTTACTTTATTTGTACAAGTTTCCTCTCTCAACTGCAGGACTGTCGGCGACCCGGCCTCTTTTCCCAGGTCAGGACGCGGGCGGCTTCTTTCTTCTGCCGGAAGCGCTCAGGGACCCTAAGGCAAAGCAACCCGGGGGGCTGTTGCCTAGCAACCCTGGGCGGTCCACTTCAGGGGACGGAAACGGAAGAGGAAAACGCACAGGCGCACTAGGTGAACCAGCGTAGCCCAATAAACCGGTTACTCTAGCCGCCGTCTACGTGACCGGCTCTGACCGGAAGCCGTGGAGTCACTTCCGCCCTTACTAAACATGCCCGGCCTCTTTCCTGTTCCCTCCCACCCGCCCAGGCTAGAGGCGGGGCCTCGCCTCTCAGGCCGGTGTGGTTGGTCGCCGCGGGACTCGGAAGTGTCTCTGATCGGAGTCCCAGAGGAGGGCACTCTAATCTGGAGGGCCTGGTCGCGTTATGTCCCGGGCTGGGAGCCAGGAACCGGCATTTTCCGGGTCGCTCTCTATGGTCTCTTTGGACGGATAGAAGGGGCCGCACAAGGTATTATGGGACAATAATGGCGGCTTTCAAGGTGCTGGTTTTGGTTCTCTAAGGCGATCTGAGCGAGGGGTGGTGGCGCCGGCGCCCCGGAATCAGGGACAGAACCTCCCGAGAGTCGGGCTTGGTGAGGTGAGTGTCCCTTCTTCCTTCCGGACCTGCCCTTCCCCAATCATGGCGGCTCCGGGCGGCGGGTGTCTGTCCTTCGCTCAGGTCGGGCCCGGGCTTGGAAAGTCTGGTGGTCCCTGCCACTCAGCTTGTCTTACCCTAGGGATGCGCGCGGGTCCTGCCTGGCCGGGCTTTTCTCTTTGTTCTGCTCAGGTCTGGGGCGGCCTCTGCGGCCAGGGCTGCTTCCCGGGGTCACCCTTCCTTGGGCCTCCGCATTAGCCCACTCCCACACGGACGTCTGAGCCCTGTGTCTTCCTCTTCTCTGTCACATTGTATCTGTAGGCGATCTCCTCTGCTAGAATGTTACCCCCAAGAGGGCGGGGATTTTTGTCTGGTTTGTTCTCTGCTCAGTCCCTATTTCCCAGAACAGCGATTGGCTCAGGGAAGGTACTGAATGAATAATTGTTCTAATGAGTAAATCCAGTTTCTTTTTTCCATTGTTGTTTTTTTTTTCTCGTACCCCATATAGCCGCTTTGTCATTAATCCTTCTCCAGAATCCAGCCCCTTAACTCCTTATTTATTCATCCCAGCAGCTAATTAAGGTTTGCTGTCAGACACCTTGTCTAGTGCTGCTGGTATCTTCTCTTGCTGTCTCTCCAAATGGTTCACTTTCTGTTTTCCTTCAATCAGTTTAAATTCATTAATCCATTTATTCACCAAACGTTTGTTTTGCTAGGCATTGAGTACAGCATCAGCAAGACAGACAAGTCAAGGCTCTTTCTCCTGCATAGAATGGCATTCTAGGGGTATATTTTCTAGTTTAGTCTACTTCTGAGCAGAGCCTGTACGGCTCTACCTTCTTGTTTAGATTTTCTCACGGGTATATCCAGATGTCATCAATATGCAGCTTTTCCTTCTTCTACCCGATGACATTTTTCTTTCCTCCCTTTCCTTTCCTTCCTTCCTTTCCTTTCCCCTTTCCCTTTCCTTTCCTTTCCTTCCTTCCCTCCTTTCCTTTCTCCCTCCCTCCCTCCTTTCCTTTCCTTTCCTTTCCTTTCCTTTCCTACCTTCCTTCCTTTCTTTCCTTTTTTTGTTAATCCTTATCTGAGGATATTTTTTCCCCATTGATTTTCAGAAAGTGGAAGGGTGGAAGGGTGGGAGAATGGAAGGTAGGAGGAGGGAGGGAGGGAGAGAGAGAGAGAAACATTAATGTGAGACATATCAATTGGTTGTCTCCTGCACATGCCCTGACTGTGGTGAGACAACCTACAACCCAGATATGTGCCCTTGGCCCTTGACCCTTGATCAGGAATCAAATCCATGACCCTTCAGTTGGCTGGCCGATGCTCTAACCACTGAGGAAACTGGCCAGGGCCCTGATGACATTTTTCAAAACGTAGCTCTTGTTTCTGTGTCCATATTATGTGTCTAGTCTGTTTGACTCTATTCCTCTATAGGGCTGTGCACGTTAATTAGAGCTGTGTAAACCATTCTGGATTCTGGTGGTACACTGCTCCTTGACACTTCCTTTGCTTCACTGACTTGGAATGAGGGGAATTATCTAAGCGCTCAGAACTGGTGTATGTTCACAAGTGGATGGTGTATAATGGGAGGTAAAGAGGAATTTATTACAAGTGGAGTACCAGGAAATCTTACAGCCACCTAAATAAATACTCTTCAGAAACACCCATTTTCTCATCAATGTTTTTGGTGAACATAGATTATTTTAAAACAGATTTTGAGTTCGTCCAAAAAAAGCCAGTAAAGTATGGATCACATAGATGGTAGCCTTGTACCCCAATGTCTCTGCAGTCTCTGTGAGTTTAAAGCAGGCGTCCTCAAACTATGGCCCGCGGGCCACATGCGGGAGTTTTTGCCGTTTTTTTTTTTTTTTTTTTTTTTTACTTCAAAATAAGATATGTGCAGTGTTCATAGTTCATAGTTTTTTTTTAAACTATAGTCCAGCCCTCCAACGGTCTGAAGGACAGTGAACTGGCCCCCTGTTTAAAAAGTTTGAGGACCCCTGGTTTAAAGGGAAGGAGAGGGTAGAAGAACTCATGTAAAAACATGTCAAGGGACCCAGCATAGCACAGCAAAGAATACAATGTAACAATTACATTTATGTAACTCTTTATAGTTGCAGAAAGCTTTCCCATGTTCTCTCTTATTTTCACAAGAAGTTCGTGGATTAGAGCAAAAAGTATTTCCATTTTATAGATGTAGAAATTATGCCTAACCAAAGATTAAGTTATTTGCTTACACTCATACAGGTAGAAAATAATCAGGAGCCTGGATTCTAACGGAGGTTTCTGACTTCATATCTAATTGAGTTTCTGACTTCAAATCCCCGATCCTCCCTTTATAGATGTCATCATAAGTGTGACACTCTAATAAGTGTGCCATCATGAGGCTCGAGGATGCTGTCTTGGATCCTGGTATTTGGGGTGAATGTGTGTATATTTCTTATGTGTGTTGTGGTGGGAGTAGGATGATCTTTTGAGATTGTCAGTGACCTGATGGAAGGATCTTAGCAAGAGGTACTTAAGAAATCCTGGTCTTAAATATACCTATGACTACAGTTACCTTAGGATACAGCAGAGCTAAGCCTTTCCCCTCTCATGTCCTTTGCCAAATGGTTTGTTTCCTTCCAGGGAAATCCCAGAGCCTATCATGGAGGACACCAGTGAAGACAGCTCGATCCATAGATTGGAAGGCACTGATGGGGACTCTCAGGTTGGCGGTCTTATTTGCAAGACCAAAAGTGCAGCCAGTGAGCAGCATGTCTTTAAGGCCCCCGCTCCCCGCCCTTCATTGCTGGGACTGGACTTGTTGGCTTCCCTGAAACGGAGGGAGCGAGAGGAGAAAGACGATGGGGAGGACAAGAAGAAATCCAAAGTGTCTTCCTACAAGGACTGGGAAGAGAGCAAGGATGACCAGAGGGATGGTGAGGAGGACGGCAGTGACCAGTCTGGTCGAGGTAGCCGGAAAGACAGGTAAAGGCTTTAGGATGGGTTGACCCATAGACAATGAAAATGGAGGCCAGAAAATAATGCCCCACATTTATCTCTCAGTTTCTTGGATTTATTTTATTTTTATAATATTGAGGGCAGGTAGGAACTGGTACGTTCTTCAGATTTGTGGGGAACATTTAAAGGAGACCAGCGAGTGGATGGTGGTGGTTAGAAATGCTTTGGGTTGTTGCCATGTGGAAGCCTGCAGTACCAGGGGGTAAAGGACAGGTCACTCGTTGGGCACAGCCAGAGGTGGGCAAGGCTTTTCTCCTTACCTGTTGCCCTCCCTGTTTCAGACATTATCGCTCTGCTCGGGTAGAGACTCCATCCCATCCCGGTGGTGTGAGCGAAGAGTTTTGGGAACGTAGTCGGCAGAGAGAGCGGGAGCGCCGGGAACATGGTGTCTATGCATCATCCAAAGAAGAAAAGGATCGGAAGGAGAGATCACGGGACCGAGATGGTGACCGCAAGAGAGACAGAGGTAGACTGCCCAGCATGGTCCCATAGCCCATTAAGTATTTGAATGAACATGCCAGCATCTTCCCTGTTGCCGGAGTTTTTATAATGCCCATTAAATTAAGGAGCCCTATTTGCATAATGTCATTCTGATTGGTTTTGACCCTGTTGTGATTGGGAATAGCAGGCAGTTTAAGAACTGTTACTTGCAACATCTCTGCTATGTAGAGTTGACAATAGTGCTAATGATAGAGGGAGGACAGTGCTATGGAGTAAAGCTAGACATAGTCCAGTGCTGGCTTTGCTCAGTATTGTTTAAGTTTTATAGCTTATTGACTTGTAACTATTAAGCAGCTACTCACTATAGACTTGTAACTGTCCTTTTCTGAATTCTTACAGGAAGTAACTGTTACTGTGAGTTTGAAACTTTCTAGCCAGTAACTATTTTTCCCCTTGAAAGAAGGGGGTATGTGAGTGTCAGGAGCCCATGGATCGTAGTAGAGCAGTGCAGGTTGTGCCTGTGAGTGAGTGGGAAGGCCTGTCCTTTCCTGAGGGTGACGACGGTGGAAGTTTGGATGGGACACATGTTTTCTAAGCTCTGTGTGTGACTCTTGGCAGATGAGCGGGATAGAAGCAGGCACAGCAGCAGATCAGAACGGGATGGAGGATCAGAGCGCAGCCGGAGAAATGAACCAGAGAGCCCGAGACACCGACCTAAAGGTAGAATGAGCTGTTGCTGGTGGTGGTTTGTGAGGGGTCAGGCGTATAAAGGGCAGGGAGAGCGACTCCCCTCCTCAGTGGGACTGCTGTGGGCAGAGAGGGAATTCCTGATTCCATCATGAACTTCTAGGACTCTTTGGTTCTGAGTTGGGTGGGAAGGCAGATGGATATGCTCCTTTAAGGTGAGGGGCGGCTTACTGAGTGGCCACTTTTCCATGTGGCAGGAAAGAATAGGAGCTGGAGAGCAGAAGAAGGAGGCATTAAAATAATTACATTTAAAGGGTTATGTTTGCAGAGACAAATAGGAAATTCCTTGAAATGTTATAAACACAGATGAAAACTGAACTGTTAAAACACAGATACCTTTTTTTTTTTTTTAAAGTATTTTTATTGATTTCAGAGAGGAAGGGAGAGGGAGAGAGAGAGAGAAACATCAATGATGAGAGAGAATCATTGATTGGCTGCCTTCTGCACACCCCCCACTGGGGATTGAGCCCGCAACCTGGGCATGCGCCCTTGACCAGAATTGAACCTGGGACCCTTCAGTCCACAGGCTGATGCACAGAGCCAAACCAGCCAGCGCAAAATGCAGATATCTTTAAAAACTGTCAGAACCATCTTATCCGTTATAAATAGGTACAAAGTTTATAAATAGTAAAGTAAATTTGGGAAGTTGACTTTTAGCTAATAGTTCTAGAGCCATGTCCTGGTTAATTTACATTTTTCCTATGGATGTGTCTTTTGTGCCCCAGACGCAGCCACCCCGTCAAGGTCTACCTGGGAGGAAGAGGATAGTGGCTATGGCTCCTCAAGGCGCTCCCAGTGGGAATCGCCCTCGCCAACACCCTCCTATCGGGATTCTGAACGGAGCCACCGGCCGTCCAGTCGAGATCGGGATAGGTGATGTTCTGGGCAGAGCAGCCTAGTTTCCCTCGGTGGGTGGCATGGGTGGATGGGATGAGGGCAAAGGGCTCTGGGCTGGGAGACCAGGTGGCAGCTCAGGGACATGTCTCAGCCTAGTGACTGCTTAGTGATGCTGGCTATACTGTTTCCCAGGTCTGTGAGGAGCAAGTACTCGGACGACACACCATTGCCAACCCCATCCTACAAGTACAATGAGTGGGCTGATGACAGAAGACACCTGGGGTCCACCCCGCGTCTGTCCAGGGGCCGAGGTAAGGCCGCGTGGGAGTAGGCGGTAGGAGGCAGGGTCACTCCCCCTGGTCAGGCTGAGCAAAGCTGTGCCTCGGGTGCTGTGCACCTTGCAGATCTGTTGGTGGCCACTGGGGATAAGCTGGGGTTGTGTGGTCTCACCCGCTGCGTGTTCTCCTTCAGCGAGACGTGAGGATGGAGAAGAAGGGATTTCATTTGACACAGAAGAGGAGCGGCAGCAATGGGAGGATGACCAGAGGGTAAAAACTTTTTATCTTTGAGGGACTGAGTGAGGGATGGTGACCATCCATCCGGGAATGGGTGACAGGATGTGTCAGAGCACAGGGGCCACGAGTGACACTCGAGTGGAATTGGACTTTGATGACAGTCTCAGGGAAGCTGAGCCTTGTTCAGTCCCAAAGCTCTGGAATCTCTCCAGAGGCACAGGCTCCCAATGAAACGTCTCACCTGAGGCAGGAACCACCCGACTTCTCTAGTTATGTGTTGGTGCCACCATGTGGTGAATCTGAGAAGTGCTGACATGATGAACTGCCGTGGGAAGTCTTACATACGTAGTCGGTCACTGTAGTCTGGAGAGGCTCATCTCAGAGTGGGGTGACCTCCTGCACCTCTCACAGGGCTGCTCCACCGCACCAGTGACTTCTTACCGAACTTCCTCCCCTTCTGGCCATGTCTTGTGCATAAACGTGATCCGTTTCCTGTTCCCGTGCTTTGTCTCCTGCCCTGCAGCAAGCCGACCGGGACTGGTACATGATGGATGAGGGGTATGATGAGTTCCACAATCCCCTGGCCTACTCCTCCGAGGACTACGTGAGGCGGCGGGAGCAGCACCTGCATAAACAGAAGCAGAAGCGCATTTCGGCTCAGCGGAGACAGATCAATGAGGTGATGCTGCTGCCCACCGCGGCGGGGGCAGGTTCAGCTGGAGTGGGGGCACGTGGGGGCAGCAGCGGGTCATGTGCGTGTGATGGCAGCACAGCTAGTGTCCCCTCAGCCGAAGTGCCAGGAGCAGCTGTAGCTCTAGAGGTGGAGGAGGGGAGTGTGTGGGACTTGACAGTAGCTTACAAAAACCCAACTTAAAACTTCTCTCTTTGCAGTACTTCCTTGAGGGGTGCTGTTGATGGGAACTGGTTGGGTGGGGCTTGGCTCTGTGGTCTGTGTTCTTTGAGTCTCTGAATGGGGCTGGGGACAGTCACCATTTGTGTGTCCAGGTAGAGGTTCTGGCTGAGATAGAAAGTGCCGCTTCTTGGAAAAAGGCCTGCAGGTGACTTGGGATCAGTGACTCTTCTGTCTGAGGAGCTGCAGGGTAGAGAGGCCTGTGACATGGCGCGGCCCCCAGGGCCCTCTGTCAGGACGTCTTGCATGCACTTGCCTGGTGACCTTTCAGAACCACCTTTGGTTTCATTCTGAGTGTGGCCTCCCACTGTGTTCTTACAGGATAACGAACGCTGGGAGACCAACCGCATGCTCACCAGCGGGGTGGTCCACCGGCTGGAGGTGGATGAGGACTTCGAAGAGGATAGCGCAGCCAAGGTGCATCTGATGGTGCACAACCTGGTGCCGCCCTTCCTGGACGGGCGCATCGTCTTCACCAAGCAGGTGAGGTTCCTCTGTGGCCTGAGGCAAGAAAGCTCAGAAAGACCGGAAGTGGAAGTGGGAAGGAAGGAAGGAAGGAAAGGGGAAAATATGCCCCCATCACAGTAGGGTAGCCACCCCTTTCATTTACTGGGGCTGTTGGGAAATGGACCTTCTTGTTGAGATTGATGATCAGTGGGAATTTCTCTTCCCCTCAACTTCCTGCAGCCGGAGCCTGTGATTCCCGTCAAGGATGCCACTTCCGACCTGGCCATCATTGCTCGAAAAGGCAGTCAAACAGTGCGGAAGCACCGGGAGCAAAAGGAACGCAAGAAGGTTGGCTTCCTGTCTTCTGGGGCTGGGGAGTCTGCATATTCTTTCCTTTTTAAAGTCGTATCAGAGCTCATAGGTAGTGTTCCTTTTGGAGGTTAAAGGACACTCACGGAGCAAGAACCAGTCCTTGGCACAGGGCATTGCGTCCCTCCACCAGGACCTTTGCTGGGACAGCCACTGGCCGGTGCTTTGGGAGCCTAAGGCTGAAGGTGGAATGCCTGTGGGAATTCACCACCTGCTGCTGGATGAAGCCTGGACCGTGGGATTGCTTTTCCTGAACACAGTCTTACCACAGGATGGTACAGGCTTACTTTTCGTGTCTTTTTCAGGCTCAACACAAACACTGGGAACTGGCTGGAACCAAACTGGGAGATATAATGGGTGTCAAAAAAGAGGAAGAACCAGATAAAGCGCTAACAGAAGATGGTAAAGTGGACTACAGGTAGGAGTCTCGGCCAGCAGTGGGCTCTCTCCAAAGACGGGCCCTCAAGGGCACTTGCATTGGAACTGATAGGATTCGGGCTCGTGAATCAGAAAGTGATGTCACTTTGAGTCTTCTGGTTTCTTCTGGACCCTTCCTCCTGGTCTTTCTTTTCTATCATCTTCAACTCTCCCTAGATATTATTCCTATTGCTGCTATTTCTGCAGGAGCTTCCTCTGTGTCAGGCAGCGTTAAGTGCCTCAGTTACTTGCTCACTGAATTCGCACCACAATTCCATGGGATAGGTGCTGTTACTCCTATTTCATGTGAGGATAATGAGGCCCAGGGAGGTTAAATAACTTGTTCGAGGTCACCCAGCTGATAAATGGTAGAGGGAGGACCAGACCCAGACAGTCCAGCTTAGGAGCCCACTCTTAGCTACTCTGCTAAAGTGCCTCTCAGGTGCTTGGTGGGAGAAAGTGGGCTTTGGCCCCTTAGATTTCAGTTCAACATAAGGAAGAACTATTTTTAACAGAGGTTCAAAAATAGAAAGGGTTGTCTTATCAGGTAGTGACTTCCCTGTTCACAGAGGTATCCAAGGCAATGTTGGGTAAGTGCTTATTAGGACTCCCACATTGGGGAGGCGGCTGGACTCACATGTCTCTTGTGAAGCTCGTCCTTTGAACACTCTGAAGCCCTATGGAACTGTCATCTGAATTAATAATTCTCTGTACCCTTGTGACAAGTGTCCTAAATGAGAAGTCGGTACTATTTTTTTAAATTGATTTTAAAGGAAGGGAGAAAGAGAGAGAAACATCGATCGGTTGCCTCCTGTACGCAACCTTTGTATGTGCCCTGACCAGGGATTGGACATGAAACCTTTCAGTGTATGAGATGATACTCCAACTGAGCCACACCAGCCAGGGCAAGAAGTTGATACTATTGACCAGCCCTTGTTAGTTTCTAGAAAATTTAATCCCTTGAAGGTTAATTGTTAGCTGACCAGGAGCGACTGGGAATTAGAAGTAGGAAGCTTTTCAGAGCGTGGGTAGGTGTGACAAAGGAAACGTCTGGGGAGGCGGTGGGGGAAGATTGTGTGGACTCACGTAGCACTGGGCGGGTGTCCTTTTGCTGTGGAGTCTTGGGAAAACTACATAGTGCTTTTGAGTCTTGGGATGTGCACATGTGTCAGATATTTGAGTGCTTTTAGGAGAAGTAGGTAAATATTAGGTCGACTGTTCTCACAATTCTTTGGAAACGAAGCCTTATAGACTGCGCCATCCGGTCGAGAGGAGGTCGGAGGTCTGACCTTGGTCTGGCCTCTGCAGCCATGACTCCTTTAGCCCCTTAGGGGTTGTGCTGAACTTGCCCCAGGTGTTCTGTGTAAGGCAATGACTTGTCATTTCAGCTCCTCTTCTGGCTGAACTCATTTTTAGAGCAGAGGATTTGCCCACCTGCCAATCTGTAACTCCTCTGAGCCATTTAGCTGTTTGACCGGGGCCTTGGGTGTGTTGTGGATGATGGATTCTCACACAGCAGCTCTGCTCCTTTAGGCTGGAGGAGG
Source organism: Eptesicus fuscus (assembly GCF_027574615.1). Classification (NCBI taxonomy): domain Eukaryota; kingdom Metazoa; phylum Chordata; class Mammalia; order Chiroptera; family Vespertilionidae; genus Eptesicus; species Eptesicus fuscus. Next base: position 9,383,478 of record NC_072493.1, read on the forward strand.
CGAGCGCATCTCAGACCCCCTAGCTGCTCCAGGGTCTTGAAGGTTTATTAGGTCTTGTTGAAGCAGTCCTCGTTCTTGGGCGAAGGAAGAAGGGCAGTAACCTGATGAGGAAGGAAAATGTGGGAAATCGTGCAGGGTGCTTAGGCTGCCGTGTGTTTTCAGGACAGAACAGAAGTTTGCGGATCACATGAAGAAAAAGAGCGAGGCCAGCAGTGAATTCGCCAAAAAGAAGTCAATTCTGGAGCAGAGGCAGTACCTGCCCATCTTCGCTGTGCAGCAGGAGCTGCTCACTATCATCAGGTAACAGCCCGGGGCCGGGGAATTCCAGCCCTGAATCGGTGTCTCCTTTGGCTCCTGTGTTTACTTGGTCGTTCTTTTCCTTTTGGGCGTTTCATCTGATGGAGAAGGGAAAGCAAGCAAGATGGCATTGTTTTGCTCTTGTTCGCTTGTTTAAACCTCACCATGTTTTAGACCTTTCAGGGGGTATCTGTTTTCCCAGGGAAATCCTCCTCGCTAAGCAGGCATGCTTCTTGGCTAGCCAGACAGGAGGTGGCAGCATCTTCTGGGAGGCTTGGATGTGGTCCTCCACTCCGGCTGATTTGCCCTTTGCCTTCTCTCCCTCGTAGAGATAACAGCATTGTGATTGTGGTTGGGGAGACGGGGAGTGGTAAGACCACTCAGCTGACCCAGTACTTGCATGAAGATGGTTACACGGACTACGGGATGATTGGATGCACCCAGCCTCGGCGTGTGGCGGCCATGTCGGTGGCCAAGAGAGTCAGTGAAGAGATGGGCGGAAACCTTGGTGAGGAGGTGAGTGGGCGAGGGCTGAGCTGTAGACATTACCCGGTAGTTCCCGTCTATTTGAGCTGATCTGCTATGGCCTGGACCCAGCACGGGGTGTGACAATGGTGAGCTGTAGCAGAGCTTCTGAGCCCTCTCTCTCTGACCTCCAGGTGGGCTATGCCATCCGCTTTGAAGATTGCACTTCAGAAAACACCTTGATCAAATACATGACTGACGGGATCCTGCTCCGAGAGTCCCTCCGGGAAGCAGACCTGGATCACTACAGCGCCATCATCATGGATGAGGCGCACGAGCGCTCCCTCAACACTGATGTGCTCTTCGGGCTCCTCCGGGAGGTGAGGGCTGCGGGGTTGCATCCACGGGGCTTTGACCAGCACACTGTCAGCAGGTAGTGTCCGGGGCGCTTCGGTGGGCTGGGGTCGAGCCTGGGGAAGCTGGGGGGTCTCTCAGGCCAGAATGTCCCAAGGCCCTTGGTAGCTGCGTTCAGACCTGCTGTTGGAGTTTATTCTGTCCTTGCTCAGCTGAGTGGCTCATGTTCTCTTGGCTGTGCTCCATGGGTTCGGTCTTTAGGATTGTTATGCATCTATGTGCCGGTTCATCAGCTTCGGCTCTGTTTCATTTGGGAATAATGTTCATTGATGAGACTGGAGGATGGAAGCCAAGGGTCCCAAACCTGTGGGGAAGCCTCTGACTGACCTCTTCTCTTAGGTGGTGGCTCGGCGCTCCGACCTGAAGCTCATTGTCACATCGGCCACTATGGATGCAGAGAAATTTGCTGCCTTTTTTGGGAATGTTCCCATCTTCCACATCCCTGGCCGTACCTTCCCTGTTGACATCCTCTTCAGCAAGGTACTGAGGCCTCCTTATTTTGAACTGACCCTGAGCTCTGATGGGAAGTTGGAGGGCGCAGGATAGGATACTGAGTTGGGAAAGGTGTTGTGGGTACCGTGAGGCGCGTGGGGCAGCCTGCAGCTCCAGGGCTCAGAGCCAAAGGACTGTGCTTTGGGTATGTTTTGTTTTATTGTTTCTTTGGAGCGGAAGTGTGGGGCCCCTGGGGTTAGTCAAGCTCATCTGCAGGTGTGGCAACCCTGAAAGTCTGCCGTCTCTAGCCCTAGACTAGTGCCTGGGCCACTGGTTCCCAGAGCGGTGCCTGGCCTGCATTTCCCTCGACACTTTCCTCTGACGCTGTCCCTGGCTGGTGTTGCAGACCCCGCAGGAGGATTACGTGGAGGCCGCAGTGAAGCAGTCCTTGCAGGTGCACCTGTCAGGGGCCCCTGGGGACATCCTCATCTTCATGCCTGGCCAGGAGGACATAGAGGTACGTGCCTTGTCGTGACCGTGATGTACGGGTGTATCCTGTGTGTGCGCATACAGTGTCTCATGGTTGCTGTGACCTCAGGTGACCTCAGACCAGATTGTGGAACATCTGGAAGAACTGGAGAATGCACCCGCCTTGGCCGTGCTGCCCATCTACTCCCAGCTGCCTTCTGACCTCCAGGCCAAAATCTTCCAGAAGGTGCGGCAGCAAGAACGTCTGTCTGTCCTGGGCCCTCACCTTTGGGTCCTCCTGGGTTCTCACAAAGGAGGGCAAGAGAGAGCACGAGTTACTTTTCTGGCAGGGGTGGGACATGCTGCTTCCTCGGGTTCAGGGGGTCTTTGCTACCTGAAGGTCTATAGCTTTCTCTCCCTGTACCTCCTTGCCCGGCTGTAGGCTCCAGATGGTGTTCGGAAGTGTATCGTTGCCACCAACATTGCTGAGACATCTTTGACTGTCGACGGCATCATGTTCGTTATTGATTCGGGTTATTGCAAATTAAAGGTAAGAGAAGACACAGGCGCCGGGGCCCAGGGCCCTCACCTCAAAGCCTGGTCAGGGTGGGAAGCAGGCTCTGGGTCCTCTGCTCTCCAATGAGGGATTCACATGAAGGTGGTGTTGGTTTAAGAGACTAACGTTTATTGAATTCTGAACTTGCTCTGTGCTTGACTCTTTAATCCTGCCTGTGTTGCTGAGACACTGCTCTGCAGTGTGTAACAACCAGGGATGTCTTTGTCTCAAGGCTGCTTCCCTTTTCCTTTCCCCCCTCATTCTGACCTTAATCAGCTCTTTGCTGCTCCTCCTAGGTCTTCAACCCCAGGATTGGCATGGATGCTCTGCAGATCTACCCCATCAGCCAGGCCAATGCCAACCAGAGGTCGGGGCGAGCTGGCAGGACGGGCCCAGGTCAGTGTTTCAGGTAGGAACCCTGTGCCAGCCTGCTTTCCGGGGCGGCGCTGGGATTGCTGCGTGTGGGGCCAGGGCTGGGGTGGCGGGATTGGACTGTGACCCAGCAGAGGTTGGGGACCGATGGTTAGGCTGCCACTTGTTGGTCCTCTCATCATTCGCTGCTGAGGAGAAGAAGTAGCTTTCCAGGCAGCTCTGAGGTCTAAGCAGTTTTGGGTTTTAGGCAGACCTATGTTGAATGTGCTTGCCGTAGAAGACCAATAATTACAGCATGTTTTCCCTTAGAGGATAAATCTGAGCAAATTACACACATCATTGGTTCTTTTTTACATCTCCAACTATTCTTTTTTTGGTCCTAATTTTCAGAAATAATGTATTCACTATAGAAATTCGGAAAATACAGAAAAGTATGAAGAAAATAAAACCCAGTGATAATTCTAGTTCCAGGCTCTTTGGTTCCAGAAATGAAACAAGCATATAGGACCCTCTAGCAGAAGAGTAAGCTGGCAAGACTAAGTTTTGAATAGGTGGGAATTCACAATTCAGAGAGAAAGTGGGGAGAGGCGGGGAGGAAATGAGGAATTCTCCTACTCTTGGCCTCCTCTGTCCTGGCTGTTCGGGGTGCGCGTACAGTGGAAGCTGAGGGAGCGTCACTACAGCGCAGGCAGCCAGGCGTGCTGGAGGGCTCAGTGCCCAGTGTGCTGGTGGGTGCAGTGGCACTCGGTCTTCTCCTTGGCAGGCTCTACACCCAGAGCGCCTACAAGAATGAGCTCCTGACCACCACGGTGCCCGAGATCCAGAGGACCAACCTGGCCAACGTGGTGCTGCTGCTCAAGTCCCTGGGGGTGCAGGACCTGCTGCAGTTCCACTTCATGGACCCGCCCCCGGAGGACAACATGCTCAACTCCATGTATCAGCTCTGGATCCTTGGAGCCCTGGACAACACAGGTGCTGTGGCCCCGGGAGCCGGGCAAGGCCTCCTGGGTGTTGGTGCCTGGGTTCTTTGCCTCTGCACCTGACTGTGTTCATCTGGATTTGCTCCTCTCTCCTAGGTGGTCTGACCTCAACTGGGCGGCTGATGGTGGAGTTCCCGCTGGACCCAGCCCTGTCCAAGATGCTCATTGTGTCCTGTGACATGGGCTGCAGCTCTGAGATCCTGCTCATTGTCTCCATGCTCTCGGTCCCAGCCATCTTCTACAGGCCCAAGGTGCGGAGAGAGTGGCTGGCTCGGTTTTCTTCCCAGAAGCCTCAGGGGAGTTATGGGCTCGAGAAGGATTAGAGAGGGCAGTAGTTTCTCTCTCTGTTATTAAAATGGAATGGAGCCCTGGCTGGGTGGCTCAGTTAGTTGGAGCATCATTCCATACACCAAAAGGAGTGGTTTTGATTCCTAGTCAGGGCACATACCTAGGTTGTGGGTTTGTTACCTGGTCCGGGCACATACAGGAGGCAACCAATCGATGTTTCTCTCTGTCTCTCTCTCTCTGTCTCTCTGTCTCTCTGTCTCTCTGTCTCTGTCTCTGTCTCTCTCTCTCTCTCTCTCACACACACACACACACACACACACACACACACACACCCTCTTTCTCTAAAATCAATAAACATACCCTTGGATGAGCGTAAAAAAATATTGAAAGAAATAGAATGCAGGGATATGAGTAATGATTTTGATGTTTTCAGTTAAGCAGGTTGGGGTCAAGGTGAGGGGAAAGGATGGTTTGAAAATTTGCAAGAGCATTTTTTGTCTTCTAGATGGGTTGTACCTAAACTCTCACCATAAGGATGAATCTTGTAAACCACCTATCTTTCTCATACTGTTAGAGCACTATGTGGATGTGTGTGAAGTTGTGTGTGTGTGTGAGAAACTCCAGCCTCTTCTCAGTGGACCTGGACTCCCCTGTGCTCAGAGGTCCCCTTTTCCTTCCTAGGGCCGAGAGGAGGAGAGTGATCAAATCCGGGAGAAGTTTGCTGTCCCTGAGAGTGACCATTTGACCTACCTGAATGTTTACCTTCAGTGGAAGAACAATAATTACTCTACCATCTGGTGTAACGATCATTTTATCCATGCCAAGGCCATGCGGAAGGTGCGGCACTGACCCAGAGAAGCGGGATGTTAGGTTGAGGGGTGGAAGGCTTGGGAAGGGGGCTTCATCCGTGCCTACCTGTGTCCTGCTCTAGGTCCGGGAGGTGCGGGCTCAGCTCAAGGACATCATGGTGCAGCAGAGGATGAGTCTGGCCTCCTGTGGCACCGACTGGGACATCGTCAGGAAGTGCATCTGTGCTGCCTATTTCCACCAGGCAGCCAAGCTCAAGGTGAGCCTGTTGGAGCTTGGCCCCTTTCTGGCCTGATATTTGTGCCTAGGAAAGGGCTTCTCTTCTCCCTGTGCAATCCTGCAGATCTGGGCCTCCCCACAAGCCTGTGTCGAGGTCTTATTTAAGGGACAGGTGAGCTGCCCAAATGAGCAGCATCTTCCTGATGTGGCCATCTGTTGTGTCTCTTCCTAGGGAATCGGGGAGTACGTGAATATCCGGACAGGGATGCCCTGCCACTTGCACCCCACCAGCTCCCTCTTTGGAATGGGCTACACCCCAGACTACATAGTGTATCACGAGTTGGTCATGACCACGAAGGTGAGTTTTCCGAGGCGGCTTGCATGACATAGGCCCACCTGGCTAGGCCAGGCCCCTTCACTGCCTTCTGGGATGAGCTTTGACCTTGGGAGGCTTGAGACCACATGCCTTGCTTTGAGGGGAGTTGAGGGTGGCTTTCAGGTGAGGGTTTGGGGAAACTTGCACAGAGTTAACCTCTAAGTTACGGTGGTCTTGGCTGTGGACAAGCAACCCCTGTGGTGTCGTCATTAGAATGGTTTTTTGAGGGTCTGGGCCTTTTCTTTTGGATACTAGGCAGCGTTTTCTTAAGCATGGAGACATTTTGGTGGGAGAAGGGATTAACATTCACGTGTCTGAGGCTTTTCCTTGCCTATTTCAGCCGCAGAGGGCTGGGGGTTAGGGCCCTCCCCACATAGCTCCTAATTGTGGAGCCAGCCTGGGAGGGACAGCCTGAAGCCTCGGCCCTCTGTGATCACCACTGTGTGGCCCTCTGCCTGCAGGAGTACATGCAGTGCGTGACTGCCGTGGACGGAGAGTGGCTGGCGGAGCTGGGCCCCATGTTCTACAGTGTGAAACAGGCAGGAAAGTCTCGGCAGGTAAGGTTCCCGTGCTTTCCAGGAAGGTTCTGTTTGCCTCTGGCATCCATTTCCCCTCAGCCTGGTATTGAAGACACATCACCGTCTGATCCCCCCTCTTTACTTTTTCCTGGAAGATTTTAAAGCATATCTCAGACAACATGTTTTTTCATCCATAAATACCTGAACTTTGTATCTCTAAAAGGACTTTTAAAAATTAAAATGTAACTCCCATGCCAGTACCACTCAACAGCATTAATCATCTAAGTCTTAAGTGTCACCTAAGTCTCTAGTACTTATTCAGATTTCCTCTTTTATCTCAAAGATTTTTATAATTAATTTGTTGAATTAGGATCCAAACATTGAAACTTGTTATATGTAATAAGTATTTTATTCTAGAGAAGGCTCTGTCCCCACCTTTTTGATGGTATTGATTTATTGGAGAAACCAGGTCATTAATCTTGTAGAATGTTCCATATTCTGTATTGGGCTGATGGGTTCTTTAAGGTGTTGAATGAGTGCCTCTATGCCATGTACTTTCTGTGAACTAGTAATTAATCTAAAGCCTTGATTAGACTCAGGGTCAGCTGATCAGCAAGGGTGCACAAATGCACGTGGTGCTGTGCACTTGTTTAGTCCTGTCAGCCTGGTGCTCCCCCTTACGATGCTGCTGAGCTTGCCTGGAGGTTCCACCTGACCCCTCCATTCTAACTCCTGACTCTTACTCCATCTCCACACGGTCTTAGTGTCCTCGATGGCCACCACCTCGATCCATTACTTAGGGTTGCAGAATGCTGTGGGGCTTTTGCTTTCCCCTTCTCAGTGTGGTCCTGCCCACACTGGGCCTGCACATATCTTCCTTATGTCTGAGTGTTTTAGCCAGAGGTAATGTCTTCCCTGTTTCCTGTGCTTCCTAGCACAGTCATGAACGTCATAAGAAAATATAAGTACTTACTGAGTGGAGTGCTGAGACATGACTGAATAGGGTTAGGATTGCATCATCCAGTGTCTATCTCTAATCAGTCTGGCCTTGGTGCTGAGGGAGGCAGCCACGGAGCCCCGCCTCTGGGAGCTGTGTGGTCTACACAGCACCTGGCTTGCAGCAGGGAGATGGGACAGACAAGTCTTTCTTACCCTCTGGTCCCGTGGCTCCCAGTACCTCTCTCCCTTCTCTAGGAGAACCGCCGACGGGCCAAAGAGGAAGCCTCTGCCATGGAGGAGGAGATGGCGCTGGCTGAGGAGCAGCTGCGAGCCCGGCGCCAGGAGCAGGAGAAACGCAGCCCCCTGGGCAGTGTCAAGTGAGCTTTGACTTGGGACCCTGGCTGGGAGGGAGCCCCCGGGAAGTCCTAGGGACCAGCTGGATGGACCGACTAGGTCCTGATGCCGGGTCACAATTGAAGGAAAGTTGAATGTGTAGAGGTGAGTTGGGGACAGAAGTTGATAGTGGTCATGTGTGGAGACATGGAGGAGTTCCTGACATAGGGGTGGTGCTGATCCTTGTTTGTCATGTTCTTTTGGGGCCAGGGGGCGGTTGGAGCAGCAGGGTAGGTCTCACAGCTTTGCTGACAAGCTGGGTTTGGAAAGCACTGGTGAGGGGAGCAGCGCCTGGGCCTGTGCGTCTGTGCTGGTGCTGGTGTTAAGTCAGCCTTCACAGGAAGGGCACAGTGTTTTGCAAGATTACCCTCGCTTCAGACACCAGCTGCAAAGCTCCCATTGTCCTCAGGGCTGCTTCAACCTCCCGGCACTCGGTGTGTGACAGGACACGCCGAGTATTGCCAATAGGGAAGCTCACCTGAGCTCCGGGCCCAGTTTCTCAGGGGTTCACATATAGGCACATAGATTGAGTCAGCGGCCATGTGGTTCCTCAGCCTCAGCCCCGCTTCCCTCTCCAGAGGCTGGGCTCAAAGCACAGCCCTCTAATGACATGGTTGGCTTTTCTGGCCTAGTGGCCCCAGTCCTAAATCACCTTATTGGCATAAACTACTAGATGTGGTCCGAGCCACCCCCAAGGCCCACCTTCCCTGCCGTGAATTACAGAGATACTCCAATTCATAGGAAACCCCAGGGCTCTAGAGATTACCCCCAGGGATGGGGACAAAGGCCAGCCGAGTCTAAGACACAGCTGGAGTGGGAGCCTGGTGAGTGGATGGAAGGCTACCTCCGCAGCTCACCTCGGGGGTGTGAAAGGAGTTATTGAGTAATCTGTCTTACAACATTCCTCAATGGGTATCGAACGAGGTGGTGTTCTATGCTGCTCCCACTCACAAGTGGGGAAGGCTGGGGGAGTGGCAATGTGCCAGGGAGAAGCCCCTCAGCCTGAGGCCTGCCCACACACCAGTTAGAAACAGCAAGGCCTCAGGCTCCCCGTCCTGCCTTGTATCCTGGTTGGAGCGAGCAGCAGTGTGATTCCTAACCCCTCTCTGCTCCAGGGCTACAAAGATCTACACTCCAGGTCGGAAAGAGCAAGGGGAGCCCATGACGCCTCGCCGCACGCCAGCCCGCTTTGGGCTATGAGCTGAGGCTGTCCCTGCAGGGGATGGAGCCAGGGATTGAGTGGCTGGAGCACCCAGGCCTGCTGACTACACCCTTTCATCTGTGTGATTTCATCTGTGCGCTTTCATCTGTGCATCATGGCCCCAAGGGAAGCTCCTGCCAAGGGCAAGGCTCTGCCAGGGCGGAAGGAGTTCCTCAGTGCAGCTCTGGGCCGCAGAGCAGCGAGAAGCTGCGAGAGGTGGCTGGACCCGTCGTGTCCAAATAAACTGTCCCCAGGACGCTTGGTGTATAAATGACTTGGCCATTGACTATGTTTTTTAAAATTCTTGTGTAAAGCCGCAAAACAGACCTAGAGGGAATTGTAATTTGGTTATAATTCAGGATTTGGAAATAAATTTATTCTTTGTAAAATGTTACTGCATTTCTGACTGTTCCGTTTTCCCTTGCCACCCTAAATCACATGATGAAGAGAAGATGGGCAGGACCCCAACCTGACTTGACTTGAATGGATCCTGCTAGAACCGTAACTCTTCTTGTTTCTCTTCTCCAGACAGGGCTTCTTAGAGGAGGGGTTGGGAGAGTGGGACACAGCTGACAGGGAGCGTGGCCTGGGCCACCAGCACCCAGCTCTGCGAGTGCCAAGCTGGCCTAAGGCTGGTGGGCGGCGGGAAGGGAAGGAGGTCTGTGGCTGCGCATCCTCTGCCCGTCCTTAAGGAGTGTGTATGGGGGGACGGTTTGGCCAAAGTTTCTACTCTGCATGTGTAAGGGTTGTGTATTGATGGAAAATAGTGTAAAATGTTGCTTATTGATTTTCACATAAAAGATGATTCTTGCCCTAGCTGGTTTGGCTCATTGGATAGAGCGTTGGCCTGCAGACTGAAAGGTCCCGGGTTCAATTGTGGTCAAGGGCACATGCCCTGGTTGTGGGCTTGATCCTCAGTAGGGGGCGCGCAGGAGGCAGCCAATCATTGATTCTTATCATTGATGTTTCTATCTCTCCCTCTCCCATTCTCTCTGAAATTAAATGAACAAATAAATAAACAAATGATCCTTATGTTGGAATCACTAGTGTTTTGTTAAGCAGCCTCTTAAGTCTGCTGAGGTAACTTGAGTATTTGGCCCTTTGCATCACCCAAGGTCCTTATTTTGTGATTCCCTAGGGTTGGGCTTCTACCAGGTGTGCTGGGTGCAAGGTTCTGTGTTGGGGCCGCAGCACCGACAGGCTTGGGGCTAAGAAGCAGCTGGATACTGGCCAGCCCTCAGCCAGAGCCCAAGGTGCGTGGCTCACGCTGCTGACTCAGTTCCACTCCCTTCCCCACTCTGTTCCTGGGATTTGGATTTCCATCTGTTACAGCTCATTATAGGTTAAAATTTAAATCAATTTTAAGGATGAGTTTGGAAGCCAGACTTTACCAGCCAGCACCAGCTACACCTCTACTTCCATTCTTTTTTTTTCTTTTTCTTTTTTTTTTACCTCTAACCGCCTTTATTGGGAATGTAGGTGAAACGGACTTCTCGCAGCTCTGGAGTGAAGAGAGGGCTTCTGGCTGCTTGCCTGGGAAGGCTTCTCTCTTGGCCCTGGGTTGAAGGGCTAGCAGAAGTTGTCTACTTGCTCTGTGGAGAGAAGTAAGCTGGGATGTAATCTATTTACACACTTGGCCTTGGGATGCAACAGAAAAGGAAAAAGATTGAGGTTTCAATTCATGGCTTTATTATTGAAAGGCTCTGATGAGTCACAAACTCACCTTCAGGTTCTTTAGAGAAGAAAATTGAGGCCAGAGAGGTGTTGAAAACCATGAGTCCAATCTGACCTTCTAGTTTAAAAGCAAGAACACCTGGCGAGGGACACTTGGCACACCTGGGTGCCACCAGATGAGGGGAAGCTCCTCTCCCCAAGGCTCTACCGAAGGCTGCCTCAGAGTCTGCACCTGTGTCTCCAATGCTTTTTGGTTGGCAGATCCTGTCCATTCAGATCCACCTCTAAGTTCCTTTTAGCTTTAATGCTCTGATTCCTACCATCATTCCCTTAAGCCAGTGGTCAGCAAACTGCGGCTCGCGAGCCACATGCGGCTCTTTGGCCCCTTGAGTGTGGCTCTTCCACAAAATACCACATGCGGGCGCACACGTACAGTGCGATTGAAACTTCGTGGCCCATGTGCAGAAGTTGGTTTTCGGCTCTCAAAAGAAATTTCAATCGTTGTACTGTTGATATTTGGCTCTGTTGACTAATGAGTTTGCCGACCACTGTCTTAGGTGAGAAAATCTTTTCCTAGAGGTACAAAAGCATTTCTGTGACAACAGCCCTGAAGTGCCTCCTGAGACTGGCCTTTAGACTTCTGGGTTTGAGGGAGCAGCAAGGTTGTTGCACTGTCTTTTCAGGGTTCCCCTGCCTGTATCAGTCACGTGCATCTCCTTGAATGCCTATTGGGTGCTTTAGACACGTTGGATATGTCAACAGTTGAGGGTCTTGGGCTGAAATAGGGGACTCATTCTGGGGACCCCAGAGTTTGCTTGCCAGGCCCTGTCCATGGCAGGAAGCTTCCCCCTCAGCTGGGTTGTGTAGAGGAGGCTCAAAAGGCAAGTGTGTATGTGGCAACCTGGTGGTTCAGGGAGCTCCCTCTTCCCTTCAGTAAGGAAGCAGGCTGAGGGGCTAATGTTTGCTCTGGGCCCCTTTAGCCCAGGGAGAGAATTATACTCTGGTGGATGGAGAGGATCTGTTACACAGGATTCTGCTGGTCCTAGGTATCAGAATCTGAGTGGCATCCTCTCACTGGGTGGCTGAAGCACTTATCCTATATAATAAAAGGCTAATATGCAAATCGACCAAACGGCAAATCGACTGAATGGTGGAATGACTGGTTGCTATGATGCACACTGACCACCAAGGGGCAGACGCTCGATGCAGGAGCTGCCCCCTAGTGGTCAGTGAGCTTCCACAGGGAGAGCACCACTTAGCCAAAAGCCGGGCTCACTTAGCCAGAAGCTGGCTAGTGCAGTGGCAGTGGCAAGAGCCTCTCCAGCCTCCGTGGCAGCACTAAGGGGAGCAGGCCTAAGCTGTCAGTCGGACATCCTCCGAGGGCTCCTAGACTGCGAGAGGGTGCAGGCCAGGCTGAGGAACGCCCCCCCTCCCAGTGCATGGATTTCATGCACTGGGCCTCTAGTTTTGTTTCTAATCCCCTTGGTTAAGTCCTAGCTTTGTAGTCATTTTTTCTTTTCTATTATTTTTTGAGAGCAGTTTTAGGTATGTGGCAAAATTGAGCAGGAGGTGCAGAGATTTCTCCTGCTCCCGCACATGCGCAGCCTCTGCCATCAACGTCTCCCACCAGAGTATAATGGAGTGTATCTTTGTTACCCTAGATGAACCTATACATTGTTACTCCCCCAAAGTCCACAGGTTACATTAGGAGTCATGTTTGGTGTTGCACATTCTATGGGTTTGGACAAACGTGTAATGACGTGTGTCCATCATTAAGTATCATACAGAAACTGTTTTTTAAAAATGTCAGCTGTTTAAACTACTTTTTAGGAACTAACTTTGGTTATTGCTTAGCAGGGTTGGGGAAAGTCTGGCTCCCGGGCCCTGTAAGGCCTGCAAGATCATTTGGTCAGGCCCTGCCAAGGTATTAGGGGTGAGTTAATTGTTTGACCAAATAGAGCAGGCTAATTTGTAAGTTGATAATTTTGTATGGCCCTTGAATGATGTTATAAATATCCAATGGCCCTTGGCAGAAAGAAGATTCCCCACCTCTGGCTTAAAGAATTATAGGCAGGCAACACTCAGCCTCCCTGCCCCTTGTCCTGTCTGAAGGCCAGACAGCTGGGTGACATCATGATGCTTTTCTGGCTCTGCGATACCTTTGCTCCCCATAACTCCCTTGCTACCTGGTTGGCTCCAGTGAAATCACCCCACAGGAAGTGAAAGACAACTTTGAAAAAATGTACAATATTCAAAGTATCCAGATATTGTCACTTTCACCAACATGTAGAAAACCTCTTTGTAAAATAAAGTCAAAAAATGCCTTAGTAGACTGTACTGGGACTTTTAATGACACTGAACTTTGGTTTAAGTAAATGGTCCACAGGCTAGAAGCAGGAAGCTATTATTAGTACCAGGTTCTCCCGTCTTTGTTTCCTCCAGAAAATAAATCCTTATTCTAAGTCAAATGGGGGAGCACAGTCAAAAGAGTGTAAGCAGACCACACCCACCACAGAAGAAACGACCAGATGTGCCCTCACCCCGCCTCCCGCTGCCCCCCTGGCGTTGCCTTTCCCGAGTTCTGGCAGGGGCATCGCTGTAAGCAGTGACTTTTCTTGGCCTTTGTTTGGCTGGGGAGGGAGGTTATTTAAGAACTGCTACCAACTAGTGGGTTTCTTCCTTTGCTTTCCCTTCCCCTCCACCCTGAAATGCAAGATCTTCTACTTCTTTCTCTTACTTTACCTTAGTAGCCATTTCTCTCAATTTCCTACAGATTAGAAATAGGAATTCTAGACATGTTCTCAGTTTAACAAAATCCTACCACAATAAAATAGTTTAGCTGCCCTTGGAGTTTGTTATAATGGAGTTTTACTTGTATTGAGCTGGCTGGGGAAAAGCATAAAACTGTTAGGAGGAGGAATGAAATGTGGTGGCCGGGGAGGAAGCAGATGGCGAACTCTCCCCCTCCATTTGGAAAATGCCTCACTTATTTCTCGTCCTTTCTTTTGTACCTCAGGATTCCTTTCCTCTTTAAGGTTTTTAGATTTTTTTTCTTCTTACATTCCAGACAAAGATAGAAAGAATAAAAAAGGAGCTAAGTATCTCTTGTTGGTTTATAAATGAATCCAGGAGCTCGCTTTGGGAATGACAACCCCTAAAAATGGGAAAGAGGCCTATACTTATTAGAATCCAGAGAAAGCAGTGGTGAACACCCTGCTGGGGGCTGGAGGGGCCAGAGATGTCTGCAGGATGCCAGGAGCTCACCGGGACTGCTGTGCGCATGTCTTTATTTTAGGGTTTGGGCCTGGAGATGGAGGTAGGGTGCCGAGGCTCCCTCCCCTGCAGGAAGTGGACAGAACTCAGTAAACATCAGCATATTGCAAAGTAGGCTGGGACCTTGATATGTTCTCGTAGGAGCTGATCCAGGTCAAGAGGGAGGGATGGGGACTCACTGTCCTCTGAGAGACGTGTGGGAATGATGCCCAGGGGAGGGCGCTGGTTCTAGCAATATGAAGAACCGTAGGGAATCGGGAGGAAGCGACAGTCTTGACTTGAGGAGAAATTAATGAGGGGATTCCTCAGGACTGGCCTTGGGCAAGGAAGGCTGCTCGGTTGCAGTGTGATTTTCCTCATGGTGACAGGGCGTCTGTGTGGCAGAAAAGATGGCTGTGCAGGGCACAGGGCGCTCTCGTGTGGCTCCCAGAACACACTGCAGGCGGAAGATGCCTGTTCTGCGGCTCTCTGTCCCCACAATTCCAGCGGGTCAGGGTAGGGGCAGATCTGAGACATGAGCACTGGGTACCAGCAAAGACACTTAAAGGGTGAGAAGAACAAGCCTTGTCTATAGACAGAGAAACAGTGGTCTCTGGTTCTGCCTTGTTTCCTTTTCCCTTTTGAGTTCGCAATCCAGTGATCTCTTGAAAAATAATATCAGGCTGCTATCGTTTTGACCCATGGGACTAAGACAACATCACAGTAAGTGGCAAAAGACGGATGGGGGACATACCTGAGCAGAGCGGAGTCCCGACAAACTTGGTGACATCCCTTCTCTGGCCCAGGCTCTGGGTCGTCCCCCTCCAGTCCAGGGTGCCACACACCTTCCTCTGCGTGGGCTCTGTCTTGCACGAGCTCAGCCCTTTCGCGCAGAACCTCTGGTGCCCGGATTTCAGCTTCTTCTCCTCGATCTCGGTCTTCAGCTTCTTGTTTTCCTGCTGCAGATGGACCATTACATTGTGGAGGTGGCTGGGGAAGGAAAGGGGACAGGTGGGTGTTGGTCTGCGTCAGCTCCTTGGTCCCCCCCAGGAAAGGACAGAGAAAGGCACCCCAGAATGGAGAGCCTTGGACGCCTGGTTCCTTCCAGAGCGAGCCCTCTCAGACGTGCTCTGTGGGAATGCAGCCTCTGTGTGTCCCTGGAAGAGGCCAGGCCTGGGGTTGAGGTGGACTCCAGACCCACTGAGTCATCTCAGCTCTGGCTCTGTTTTCTCAGCTGTTAGACGGGGATAACTGAGTGTGACAAATGGGAGAGATCTGATTGGAAGAGCCGGAGGGCTGTTAGGAACAACTCTGACCATGTGTCTCTCCTGGCCATGCCTCGGAAACACTCTCACTCCGTTCTGATGCCCGAGTCCAAGTTCTTTCACACCCCTTTGCTGACAGGTGGGAAGCACGGGGATCCGGCTCTGTTTGAGAGCTCGGGCGAGTGGCTTATCCCCGTTTTACAATGAGAAAATGGTGGCTGTAATGCAGGTGACGGGGAAGATAACTCTACATATTTCCCGCGGCTTGATCCATGGCAATTATTCACATCAAGGTGGAGGGTAGGGTGACAAGGGCTCAGGGACCAGACTCCCCGGGCTGGAGGGCTGGCTCTGCCCTTACTAGTTGTGAGGCCATGGGCACGTTACTTAGCTTGTGAGTCCCTCTTTCCTCATCCGCCTAAGTTAACACAGGTAAAGCCCTTAGTGCCTCACATGTGTACATAATACATATCAGTGGAGCTATTATTATTATTCGAAGATGGTTTTCCTTCAAAGAGATTAAAGAATGGGTTCCTTATGAAGAGAGGACCAGAGCTTGGCACAATATAAGAAAAAGCCTGAAGTTCTCTGTTACCTTCAGATTCGGACAATTTTTCTTTTCGTTAAACCCTTTCAGAAAATATTTTTACCCTAGTGAAGAATTTCATGTTTTTTTTTTTTTTATTCTAAAGGAAGTCAAATAAGAAATTCATCCTCAACTTCCCCTCTGGGCTTGTGCTTTGCCCTCTTGCTGTCTATAAACCTGGCCAGAGTGGAAGACACCCAGCCCCTTGGAGCTCCTCACGTGGTCGCCGCATTCCACATGCCCCTGGGCCTGCAGGTGGGGTCGCCATGCCCCTGGCTCTCTGCCACTCTGTCTGGCCCACTCCTGTCAGCACTCCCGATGCCTTCACCATTTCGTACTTTCTATCCAAGCCATAGCCTCTCCGTTCCTACCTCCTTATTCCAATGCCCTCTCTTTCCACTCGGGCACCCCTCTCTAGGTCGCAGCCTGGAACGGAGCCTTCTACAAATGGATTGGTTCTAGGTGTGCTGGGATACCTCCGCCCTTGGTGCAGGGTCTGGGGCAGCTGCTGACTGGTCAAAGCAACCCCATCCCAGACCCTTCCCGGTGCCAAACCAGTGCGATCACATTCTGAGTGTTCTCTAGCAGGAGACTGGGAAGCACTGCCCTAGAGCTTGTCTTTCCTTTTACTACTCCCCCTTGGAAATCTCAGTTTTAGACATTCCTATCTTTACCCCCTTCCCGAATTCCAACACTCCTCTCCTGCCACGCTCTGCTGATCCAGCTTTGACCATGAAAGTGAAGCAAGGCCCAGAGGAGGGTAGAGTAACGGGTAGAAGGAACTAGGTCCCCAAATGACCCTGTGGGACAGAGGAACCCCACCAAGCTGGACTTCTCACCTCCTAGAGCTGTTCCTTCTATGTTCTATGTTCCTCCACTTGGAGATCTTTGTTACAGCAGCTTGGCGCCCCCCCTCCCCCCAACTAACACAGTCTGCTTTCTGTGCCCTTTCCCTCTCAGCGTTTCTGACCTCGGAGAATCACAGGAAGTGACAGTGGGAAGGCGCGTGGAGACTATTAACTTCCTTTTATTATTGTTGAGGGAACTATGGCCTCAAGAGGTAACGTGATGTGTCCAAGGTCTCACAGATGTGGACAGGACTTGGGGTCTTTCAAAGTCCCAGGCCTTTCCTGGGGTCTGACCCACGTAGCCAGTGAGAAAGCCAGCCCTGGCTCCTGGCCGATCCTTCTACTTAGGGCCCAAGCCGCAGCCAGGGTGGTGTGGGATGACTTACTCCTTTTCACCAGTCAGCTTGGCAATGTATTTGACCTGTTCACGGAGCTTGTTTCCTAGTTGCTCATTGGCGACCCTGTAATAAAATCCACGAGAAAAGAGTTCCCAGACCCCTGTGAGCAGAGCATGGGCCGGCTACACGGGAGATTGGGTGTTCTCAGCAAGGCTTCTGCGGGGCCCCAGTCCCCAGAGCTGGAGCCTTCCTGGGCCCTGGCAATTAAGAGGACTCTCCATACTCAACTCCTGTGCAGATTCCCTGTGATCCCAGGCGAGTTCAAGGGATCTAGGCAGCGAAGCCGGACCCCAGGCTGGGAAGAGGAAATCTGACCCTCAGTGAAGCACCCATCAGAGCTGCTTCTCTTCTACGTCAGCAGGGCCTTCTGGCTTACCCCCAAGACTTGGGTGTGGGCCGAGATGGGGTCAGCTTCCCAGAAGGGCAGTGTGTGTGTGTGTGTGTGTGTGTGTGTGTGTGTGTGAGTGAGAGAGAGAGGGAGAGAGAGAGGAGAGACTATACTTGGGTACATGTATGGGTCCTCAGTTTAGCCCAGGCCTTGGGACCTGGCCTTATTTCTTCCTTACTCACTTCTGCTCTTTTGCCCATTGCTCCATGTTGGTCATGATCTGATCATTCTCTCGGTGCAGCCTGCAGGTGTCTTTGAGCACAGGCCGCTGGGGCAGGCAACAGGGCTTTGTAGGAGAAGAAAATGAGATGGTAAGGGGTGGGAGCATGGGCCCATCACCTCCCTGCTCCCAAGTCAGGCTTCTTCTCTCTTCCTGGGAGAGGAAACACTGCCTCTGCTGGCCAGAGTTGGAACTGCCACAGCAGGATGCCACCTCCAGCATGCCGGCTGCACCCACACAAAGGTGCCATCTCTGAGCAGCCACCGTTTACTAGTATAGTAGAGACAAAGTGGACTTGTACACTTATTTTCAGGCCAAAGGCATTATTGTTCTAAAAAAACGATCGGTTAAGCCAATTTTTTAATATGGAAAGAAAAAATATCTTGAGGAAGAGATGGCTTCCCGCCCCCCGCCCCCCCCATTGGAGCCAAGGCCCTGTGGCCACCCCAAGATATCCTACGGCTTCCTGCCATGAATTTCACTGCTCAGGGTGCCAGGCATGGGGCACATCCTAAGATCTTAGCTGACTACACTACAGGGAAAAGAAAAGCATCAGAATGGGTTCTGGAGGGAAACTGCCCCGTGGGCTTTCTAAGTCGGGGGGGGGGGGGGGGGAGGGGGGCGGCTGGGGCACCTGACAGGGAGGTGGCACTCTTTCTCCCCTGGAATGGGGCTTTTGTTTGGCTCAGTAGCTCTATCAACAAAGCCACAGGAAGATGGTTAGGTCAACACAGACGCTACAGCACCCAGACCCTGCTTTGTGCTGAATAGAGCAAGTCTTTCCTTGCTCCCAGGCACCTCCACCCCCCACCAAGGGCTGTACGGTAGCCAGGTGGCTGTAGGCAGTGCTGGGAGGAAGTGGGAAGAAGTGACCAGAAGTCGAGGAGCACCTACATCCTTCTCGTCGGCAAGGAGGTTCTCCTTCAGGGTGGCCATTTCTTCCTGGAAGGACCGGAGCTGCTCTTCCTTAGCGGCCAGCATCTTGAGGTCACTCTGGTGCTGCTTCTGCCACTGCAGCACTTGGTTGCTCATCTCCTCCAGCTTCTTGTCGAAGGCGTGTACCTGCTCAGGGCCGCAAAGTGAGGAGGAGACCCCGGCTTGCCCCCGGGCCCCAGAGACCCATGACCAGGCCAGAGGGCCCTTTCTCAGCTTTGTTAGGGGGCATTTTATTGCCAGTGGCCAGCAGAGGGCGCTGCTGCTCTGATCGTTGCCTCCGGGCCTTAAACTCACAGGACCAAACAAGGGGAGGGAACCCATTATGGCTCAGTGCTAAATAGTTGTGGGTGTAAGAGGTGACCTTGGGGACCTGGAACAGGATGGCAGCCTGAGCCCCAGGCTGCTCCTCACCTCTATCTCACTCTCCTGATGGAAGCCTTGAAGTTTTTTTAATTCCATGTTGAGCTTTTTCATCCTCTCCTCATAAGCTATGATTTCCTCTTCCAGCTGAACTTTCCTATCTTGGGCCTGCATCAAGCTTCGGTGCAGGCTCTTGGTCTCTGAGATCGAGTGGTTGAGCTTTAGGTAAAGACAAAGGGGATGAGGTGGCTGTCAGAGCCCTGTGGGCCTCTCTGCCGAGCCCTGAATGGAGAAGGGTTCCAACCCTCCCTGTCCTCTAGCGAGGGCGGCAGACACTGGTCACTTTCCTGCTGTCCCACAGAGGGCGGGAAGTGACGGTAGTTGGTTTCTGCATCCCTACATTCCCTCCTCTGTTACCTCTCTTTTTAGTCCTATGAATGGATCGGTCAGACATGGTCAGCACAGGGATGGGGCATGAATTTACCTGATAACCCAGGTTTTGGAAGGACCTTGCCCTGGGTCACCCCTGGGCAGAAAGATCTGTCAGATTTGGCCTCCCTCCTGCTCCTCCCAGCCCTCCCCAAAACCCTTACTCAGAAGAATTAGGCCTTCTCTGGACAGACATCCCAGCTCGTGCCGGGGTTTGCACGAGCCTCGGGGACAGTCCATAGTGTAGGAAACTGGTTTCTATGCCTCTCCCGCTGCAAGGACATGTCTTTGTCCTAGAGATACAGGGTGTGGCCCACCTTCTCGAGAGCTTGCGTCAGGTCGTCTTGGCAGGCAGCTGACTTCCGGGATAGTTCCTCATAGACTTCTTTACTGACCATGGTCTGCTGAAACTGCTGCTCTTTATGCTTAGCCTTGTCCAGCTGGGTCTGCAGACTCACTAAGGTCTCCTTCTGAGAGGCTACCTTTAGGGAGGGGGAATATCACTGTCAAGGTTCATGGCTATGGAGGCATTCTCTGTGTCCACAGGAAACAGGACGAGCCCTGGGCTCTCCTCTCTCTGCACTCACCCGCAGAGCAGTGTGTGATAATGCCCCCATCTCCACCGCATTGTTGTAAAAGGAAGAGCTGCCATTCCGGGCTCTTCTGCACTCCTCTCCCCACTGTTCCCCTTCTAGTTAGCATGTCCCCCCAAATACAAGGACTCCTGGAGGTTCTGGGCCATGATGTGTCAAGCACATGAAAATCCCTTTCACAGACTCTGCAGCCTTTGATAGAGATCCAATTCTAGGATGGGAGACGTGATATGGTATCTCAGGTGTGTGCGTTATGCCTCACTTTGTTCCTGACACAATTCATTAGACTTACTGCCCCATGAAAATAGGGCTGCACGTGCTTTCTTGTTTGGAGGTTCTAGCAGGGGAGCGCAGCTACTCATATACC
Source organism: Eptesicus fuscus (assembly GCF_027574615.1). Classification (NCBI taxonomy): domain Eukaryota; kingdom Metazoa; phylum Chordata; class Mammalia; order Chiroptera; family Vespertilionidae; genus Eptesicus; species Eptesicus fuscus. The sequence continues at coordinate 9,403,519 of NC_072493.1, forward strand.
CTTGACCGAAGACCGGTCCTCTCCTCTGGGGGGAAGGTAGTCCTCTTCGACTGAGCGCACAGCTTCAGGAGGGACGCACATGGATTGGTGAGGGAGGAGGGGGACACCCGCCTAGCCAGCCAGATCAGCCGAATCAACCCTGGCGATCAATGGGGTGACAGATGTCGCAGCCAGATCGCCCTCACATCCTGCACGTGCTTTCTTCCATCACTTATAGCTCAGGGTATGGCACATAATAGGTGCTCAGTAAATATTAACCTTTTTGGCCTGAGTGAAATATTGCATTGGGCGATGTTTGAAATTAGAGATGCACTGAATACACAGTTCTGGCGGAAGTATATTTAAAAACGAAAGTCTGTGTCTTAAACAGTGTTGAGTATTCGTGCTAGTTAAAAGGAATGGAGATTGGGAGTTAGAGGGCCTATGTTGAGGTCCTGGTTCTGTCATTTACTTCATCTCTCTTAGTCTCAGTTTCTTCTTCTGCAAATCAGGATACTTTCAACTGCTTCATAGAGTTTTTGTGATGACCAAATGGGATGTAAAAGGGCTTTGTAAGGTTATAAATACTACATAGCTGTGAGCTATGATCATGAAGATGCTAAGTAATTAGCCATTTTATTCTGTACTTTAAGTACAGGATCGACATCTAAGTCTGGAAGCAGGAGGGAGACCTCAGAAATTCATGTGCCTGACTTCTGTGTTTTGGTATTCCAGTACACTGCATTCTTATTTGGCCACACACACAGAGAAACACTCTTTTGGGTTTTCTTCAGTAACTGCTCAGTGCTTGAAGTTTATTGTTTTTTCAAGTGGAATTCTGAGTATCTCTGACCTTAGGAACTAGTGAGTGGGAGAAGCGTTAGATTGTATTTTTGCCCCTATATTTATATATCTGGGAGGGGGTGGTGAAGTTAATCCTAAAGATGGAATAATTTGTTCTTCTGCAAATAAAAGTACAGTTTTTGGAGACTTTGGAAAACCATGGAGTCACCTGGGTCTGCACAGTAAACCAGAGGAGTTGCTGGAGAAATTACAATTCACCGTAAGCTCTTGATAATTGGTGGCCGAATTGAGAAATGTCACCATAGAGGTGAGACACTAAAAATAAAGGTGGTAAAAATATCACAGTGATGCTAGACATTGAAATGGAAGCTTTATCTTAAACTTCTCTAACATGAGTGGTTTAGCTCAGGAAAAGATACTAAAAATACTATATATACATACATATATAAAAATTAAAAAATCAAAGAGTTTTAACAAAAAGTTCTCATAAAGATCTACTCTCTCCTTGCCAAAGACATTAGACCTGGATGGTTTTATAGGTGAATTCCACTAAGTCATCCTATATTCCTCACTTTCTGTCAGTCTGGTTGATTCTACTGCCGAAACATATCCAGAATTTGCTGATTTCTGTCTTAACTGACAACACTCTAACTTAGATAGCAATACCCTCCCAACTGGTTTCCTCACTCCCACACTGACCCCTCTCCCCAATCCATTCCCACACATTAGGTGAAGTTATATTTTGAAAACTGAAATCAGATCAAATCATTTCCTCTGCCCCTTGAGGAAATTTCATCAATGTCTATCAAATGTTCTTAGAATAAAACCCAAAATTTCTTAACAGAGGCCACAATGTCTACCCCTACCTATCTTTCTACTCTCATCCTATACTAATATCCTATACTAATATCTTGATTACTGTATTACTGGCCTTACTTCACTTCTTAGAACATTCCAAAGCGTGATGGAAAGAGTGATAGATATACACAGTCAGGACTTATACTTGGAATGCAAGGATGGGCCCAAATTAGGATCACTTTATTAATTTTATTCAGCACATTACAGGGAATATCAGACTGAAACATGAATTCCATTAACATTAAAAGCAAGAAAAGGATGCTACTGTGTTCAACTTTAGGCAGTATCTAATGCAATAAGGCAAGAAAAATGAGTAATATATATTACAAAGGTTTAGAAAATTGTTGCTTGCAAATGATCTAACCATAACTTAGAAAATCCATGAGAAGCAACTGAAAAACTATTACTGCTTATAAGTGAGTTTAATAAGATATCCAAATATAGAATAAATAAAAAATAAATTAGCTTCACTTCAGATGGGAAATTTTAAAATTGAGAATATTGATGGAAGAAAAATACATTTTAGAAAGCAAAACTAAGTCTCTTTCTTTAAAAATAATATTGTTACTGATTTCAGAGAGGAAGGGAGAGGGGGCGAGCGAGAGAGAATCATCGATAAGCTGCCTCCTGCTCACCCCCACTGGGGATCGAGCCCACAACAGGCGCATGTGCCCTGACCGGGAATTGAACCAGTGAACTCTTGGTTCCTGGACTGATGCTCAAACGTTGAGCCACACCTGGCTGGGCAAAACTAAGTCTCTTTCTAATGGCTATTTCAATTGATTCAAAAAGTCTACCATACTTGGGGCATACTTTTAAAAAGTGAAACATGCTTACACATACATAAAAACCCTCTAGCCTCCTGACTCCCACCAAAAGAATTCTGAAATTAGTGCTTTTACTTCCACATTGACATGGCTGTCTTTCTTTTGGCAAATGTAATGGCAGGTCCATATTAATACTTAGGTAGTATCCCTTATTTACAGAGTGGTTCCTCAGGGATTTGAGTGACTCAGAACTCAACTCTGGATCACAGTAAAGGAGAGATTTATATCTCTGGAGGGAAAATCTCCAGAAACATGAGTTTCTATGCTGTCTAATATGGTAGGCACTAGCCACATGAGGCTATTTTCAGTTAAATAAAACTAAAATTAGTTAATATTAAAATTATAAAACCAGTTCCTTAGAGATACTAAGCCATAGTCCAAGCACTCTGTGACCACATTAGGCTAGTGGATGTAGTATTAGACAGCTGTAATTTAGAGTTTAGACAGCTGTAATTTAGAGCTTTTCACCATTGCAAAAAGTTCCATGTGGCAGTGCTGTTCCTACACTTAGAATAGTCATAGTATTTTAAAATTAACTTAAAAAAATATTGTGAAGGAATCAGAGCTGCTGGTCTCTCATTTGTATCCCAAGAGACCACCTATTAAGATGCTCTAACTGTTTCTTGCCCAGAAAGATGGAGTGTATTCAGTTGGGGAAAGTATTGCCATTCAGGATGAAGGGAAAAGAGGTTAGATGTTAGACTCAGATGATTCAGGTTCAAATCCTGGCCCATCCCAGCACTTACTTATTAGTCACTTTATGCCTCAGCCTTTCTTTTTTCTGTAAACCGAGGATCATAGTAATGCATGTCTTGTTGGGAGTAAAGCAGACGGAAGGCATGTAAAGGACCTAAGTCGACAGTCAGTAAGTGATGACTGAACGCAAGCACCGTGCCTCACATATGTTTGGTGCCATTTGCTCCTCTCTGTCACCTTTATCTGTGTAATGAAAAATAACCATCTCCTCTCCCATCCCCTTTTTGTGCTTTGGTATTATTTTTGGAAGTGTTCCCTAGCAAATTGCCCCAAACAATGGATTCACTCAACTCTGGTCTCAAATGCAACAGCGGAGGACTTGATGCCAAAGCCCAGATAGTCTGGGAGGTCCACCAGATGTTTGTAAAGAAGACCTTCCATGCCCTGACCGGTTTGGCTCAGTGGATGGAACGTCGGCCTGCGGACTGAAAGGTCCCAGGTTCGATTCCGGTCAAGGGCATGTACCTTGGTTGCGGGCACATCCCCGGTGGGAGATGTGCAGGAGGCAGCTGATTGATGTTTCTCTCTCATCGATGTTTCTAACTCCCTATCTCTCTCCCTTCCTCTCTGTAAAAAAAATCAATAATAATAATAAAAAAGACCTTCCACATGTGGAAGAAACATTTCTTTGGCTGAGCAACTGGGCACTGAAGGGGCACCCCCTTCAAGGAGGAGAGTGGAGCTGTGGGGCACACAGGATGCCCTGGGCCCAGCAGGTAGTCGCATTTCTCTGGTGGAGGAGAGCTAGGAGCCCATTTCAGGCCAAGGGACACTGGGTCAAAGTTTCTTACTCCCTTGGGGTTTCTGTCTACTCACCTCATTGGTCAGCTCTTGGATGACTTTCTGGGAGGTGCTCTGTTTGCTGAGAGCGGACTCCAGTTGTGTAGAACATTGATTACTCTGTGCTTTGATATTCTCATTTTCCTCCTCCAACTTCCGTAAAGTCTCCTTTGACTGTTCCCCAATTAAAGAACAAGCCCAGAAAAGAGGTGTTACCCTCAGACTCCTATAGAACCCCACTCTTCCTTTCCTTACCCACAGCTCCATTCTGCGCTCTGTGGTATCTCAGGCCTTCTCTCTCCTCTTCACTTGCCTTTCCCACCCTCCCTCCCTCCTCCCTGAGGTCTGAGCACCCACAGCCTCCGTTTTGTTTCGAGTCTTCCAAGATTCTCCTTCTTACCATCTTTTCTTTTTTTTTTAATTCTTGTCGGAGTGTCTCAATCTCTACCTCCACCAACGTTTCCTGTTCTTTACTTTTTTTCAGTTGTTCCCGTTTCTCCTCTAGTAACCTTGTTACTTCCTTAAGCTCCTCTTCTAGAGTGGTTTTGGTGCTGGTTAGCTCTCTGTGCTGAGAAAATAAAAACTGAACTGAAAGACAGTTTTAGAATGCATATTTTTGGAAAAGCACACAAACAAACCCAGACAATTGTACACAGGGAATGGCTGAAATAAATATGAGGACAACTTCTTGGTTATTTAGCATGTAAAAGTTTCCTCTGATATTCAGCAACATTTTACATTTTTTCAAGTAGATATAACAACTTATTTTATTTATAGAACCAGCTCCCACAGTATCAACCTTCTCTCCCAATTACCAGCTCTTTCCACATAAAACCTCTGCGAATAAAGTTTAAAAAGATCTGAGAAAAGCGCAGAAAGAATAATTCAGAGATCAAAGGTTTTAACTTAACTGACAAGGATAGCTTTTGAATCCTAGAAAAACAACAACACATTGTCCTTTGACTATTTATTTATCCTCACCCGAGGATATTTTTCCATTGCTTTTAGATAGAGTGGAAGGGAGGGAGAGAGAGAGGGAGGGAGGGAGAGGGAGAGAAGAGAGAGAGAGAGAGAGAGAGAGAGAGAGAGAGAGAGAGAGAGAGAGAGATGAGAGAGACACATCAATTGGTTGCATCCTGTATACACCTGACCAGGGCCGGGAACAAACCTGCAACCCAGGTAGGTGCCCTTGACCAGAAATCGAACCTGAGGCCCTTTGTTGTGCAGGCTGGTGCTCTAACCCCTGAGTAACACCAGCTAGGGCTGTCCTTTGACCATTTTTAAGCCTAGCACTTGAAAATACTTGTTATTGGTCATGGGAACTGGAGCTGACTAGCTGGCTTAGCATTCTAACACAAATTCCAGACAATTCGTTCGCCATGGATTGCTGGTGGCATCTTCCCAAATAAAGACCCATCTATTTAATGTTAAACAGAGCAAATGCCTGAGCTGGCTGGCAGCCTACTTGTCCTTCATACCTGGTGCTGTAGGGTTTTGATACGCTCTAGATGTTCATTTAGCTTCATTTCCTGCTCAGTCACTGTCTTCTGAAACTGCCTCTTTTCCTTCTCTGAAATTTCAAGCTTCCTCAGGGTCTCAGAGAGTTCCGATGTCAGCTCCTCTATCCGTTTCCTAAAGCAAAATGGCAGGAAGTAGGAGGACGGGCTGTGGCCTGTGTGGATGGACCGTGAGCTGGCTAGCCCACTCCTGGGCAGTGGCCCGTTGTGTCCTGGCTGGCTCACTAGGGACAGAGCCTCTCTCCGGAGGTAAACCTGTGGTACCTGTTGGGTGCAAGTTCCTCCCCAGCCGCCAGGGAATCCTTCTGCAGCTTCTGGAGCTCTCGCTGCAGCTCCTGGATGGTGTCGGCCTTCTGCTTCTCCAGGAGAACGCAGTTCTGCAGTTTCCTCTGGGAATCCTCCAGGCTCGTCTTTGCCAGAGCGGCCTCCTCTTTGTACTGGGCTGCTTGCTGAGCTGCAAGGACAGGAGACAAGCCAGGGGCATGTCCTCGTGAGAAGGAAGGATGTGTGGAGATCAGACTCTCAAATCAGACCAGTTAAACAGTCCGTTCCTTCATGACCTGCTTCAATTTCCCATCTGTCCTCATTTCTCTCCATTTCGTTATCGCTCTTAAGGAGCGTTGTTAAATCATATGTCTTCAACTACCCTTCAGCTGTGGTCTCCTTCTTCACTAAAATGAAACGAATTGATAGGCATGGCTCAGTGCATCTTATGCACCTCATCCTGCCCTTGGGCACACGCCCTGACCCTCTAAGAGCTTAGAATCTAGTGAGGAGCCATAGCTGCCCCTCTCGATAAGGGCGCGCTGTAATGTTACACTTGCAATGGCTGTTAGCTCAGGAAGCACGTCAATGTGAGGACCGTTGGAGGTGGACTTACAGAGGAACAGAGGCAGGATTGCACCTTAGAAGAAGGAAATTCCAGGTGAGAGGAATGTTAGCGTAAATGCTTGGTGAAGGGGAGGGGAAGGCCTGAGGGGGGAGGATGGGCAGAGACTGGTGTGATTGGAAAGGAAACTGGGTAGGAGTTCTGGGACACAGAGCTGAGGAAGTGCATGAACTAGAGGGGGATTTGGAGGACTTTGAGAGAAAGTTTAGACTTGATTTTTGGGTTCTTGAGCAGGAACCGGACATGAAGGAAAGAGTTGCTTTAGGAACACTGTGATGGAGTAGAATGGAGAACGATTTCCTGCACTATCCTTTAGCCCACGTCCTTGCCTTCACTGGGCACGAAGCTGCTTACTGGAGTTTCTCTATGCCAAATATATCCCCATAGCCAACAGTTTCTACTATAATTTCTACTTTAAACATCAGTCTCCTCTTCATTTTTCAGCCTAGGACACTGGAGGAAAGGTGGTGTCACTATGGAAATAATTATACACCTTGTAAGAAGGGAGAAAAATATTTTAAGGGGAGAGAATAGGTTGGGGAATGCTGAGTTAGAGGGGAAGGTGAGTTGCCCAGGGGGAGCTAGTCTCTAAAAATAAGACTGGCCACTGGTGAGAAATCAGGCCTGTGCCTAGGTTTTGGAGTCATCTGCAGGGCAATGCAGCTCCAAGGAGGAGAGGCGTTCACTAAAGAACAAGTGTAGAGGGAAATGAGGAGAGGAAGAGGGCAGAGGGCAGAGTCTTAGGGATGAATGATTCTGAGCAGGGGTCGGGGGAGGGAACAATTATGAGGTTTGTGGGACCTGTTGTGTCTCCAAAGCTAAGAAACACTTGTTGAGGTAGGCTGGCCAACAGCACAGACACACAGAGTCAAAGGAGGGCGAGGAAGCCCGGCTTTGGACCTTTTACTTTCCCCCAATTTCTATGTCACATAACACAAAATTTACCCTTTTAAAGTGTCTAGTCCAGTGGTTTCTGGCATCCTCACAAAGGTGAGCAACCATCCTCAATATCTAATTCTAGAACATTTTCATTACCCTATAGAAAACCCTATGTCCCAAGCAAGAAGCTACTGGTGACCTCTGAGAAAGCAGTGGAACAAGGACACAGAAGAGAATTTTTGGAGGCCCCCCCCTCCCAAAAAAAGGGGAGAAAGAGTAAAAAAACTAGGGAAGGAGCCCTGGCCGGTTTTGCTCAGTGGTTGGAACATTGGCCTGTGAACCAAAGGGTCATGGGTTCAATTCCCAGTCACGGGCACATACCTCAGTTGTGGGTTTGATTCCCGGCCCTGGTCAGGGTGTGTGATGGAGGCAGCCAGTCAATGTGCCTCTCTCACATTGATGTTTCGCTCTCTCTCTCTCTCTCTCTCTCCCTCCTCCCTGCCTCTCTTTCAAAAATCAATGGAAAAACATCCTCAGGTGAGGATTAAAAACAAAAACAGGAAAGGAAGAGATGAATTGTGGGACAAAGGATCTGGAGAAGATGGAGAGGAATGTGGTGCAAAGAAACTAAGTACAGAGCCTGCCCTCCCTGGCAGAGAAAGGAGAGGGTCTTTATCTGAACTGCTGAGGAAACAGCAGGCAGTTCACTTGCCCAAACTGATCACCTGCTGTGTGGTGAAGGTTCCAGAGAGAAGGTGAGGTTGGAGGTGAATGAAGTAACTGCTGAGATGTGAGATGAGATCAAAGGAAGACTTGAAGTGAGAAAGTAGGGAGGCAGAGGGGGATGGCCATTTAGAGAGAGAAAGGGGCTCTAGCTCCATGTGTTGGGAGTGTGGTGGGTAGCGCTTGCTGGGGCCTCACCAGCCATCCTCTGCTGCTGCTGGGCATTTTCAAGGAAGTCCTTCAGCTTCTCCACCTCGGCTTGCAGGGCCCCACACTCCACCTGGCATGTGTTCTGCTTCATCTCCCGGAGGGTCATTTCCAGTTCTGTCGTCATCAGCTGCTGCTTCTCAAACTCCATCTCTTTTTTCAGGAGGGTTGTCTGAACCTGTGTCAGTTCCTTCTCTAGCTCGTGCAGCATTTCATCTTTCTCTTGGATGAGCTGAGGAAAGCAACGTGTGAATGCTAATGAAGGCCTGACAGTGGCAGGACAAAGTCAACCAGAGACTGTTTGGAGCCCTCTTACAGCCACCATCTTCTCATGCCTGGATATTGCAATAGCCTCCTACCTTAGCTCCCTGCCACCCCTCACTGCAGCAACCAGAGGGGGGTGGGTGGCTCTAAAAATGCAAGTCAGATCTTGTATACCTCTGATCAAAACCATCCACTGGCTCCATCTCACTTAGAAAAAGGCCTCCCAGGATGCTATGCTCTTGACCTGGTCCTTGGCTACTAGGTTGACCTCACCTCTTGCCACCCCCACCTTAATTGCAAGAGGTGGTTTCCTAGAGCACGCCAAGGGGACTCCCACTTGAGAGCTTTTGCACTTGCTATTCTCTCAAGACCTTTGCCTGCGTGGCTCCCTCACTTCATTCAACTCTCTTCCCAAATGTCACCTTGTCAGAGGGGCCTTCCCTGACCACCCTGAATAAAACAGCCACCAAGCTATTTTAGGAATTTATCAGTATCTGACATACTAATTCTGTTATTTGTTTATTGTCTGTCTTTCCACACTAGAATGTAAGCTCCATGAGAGTAAGGATGTTTTATTACAGTCTTTTTAAAAATTATTGTTAAAAGTTAAATTTATTGGGGTGACATTGGTTAATAAAATTTTATAGGTTTTATAAGTACAATTATATAATATTTTTAGTGCCTAGAACAGTGCTTGGCACATCTTAGGAGCTCAAAAATATTTGTTGGATAAATATATGAATGACTCAAAGTTTCCCCCCACGCCCACCAGATGCCTTGCTTCTTGCTGTCATCTGTCCACATGCCTCTATTTTGACTGATGGATCACCTCTGTGCCTTGAAATTGGAGGTGTGGATGACCAGTCAGTCAACTAGTTGGATTATTTCTACTCGCTCTGATCAAGTTTAGAGCTGGATAGTATTGACTACAGAAGCTTTTGTCCTTGGTTTCATTCCTAAGCTTCTCCAGGGCCTTGATTTATGTTGGCAACTACAGATCCTTTAGGGCGGAGCTCCCTTAATATTTTCAAACTGCCTGATTTGCATATGCTAAGGTATTTGTCATTTTTAAAAATTGAAATTCACTCTATAGTCTTAATTAGGCTACACATTATTTTATACTATTTCTTTCCACTATCAAGCATGAACAAAAGCATAAAGGAACAATGCCAAGTGTGTCCCTAACTATCTGCCCTGCAGGACTGGGGACAAATCTCTTTCTTACAGAGGCAACATCTCTATTAAGGTAATGCTATTTTATTTATTTATTTATTATGTGCTATGGGAAGTACTGAAGAAGTCCTCAGAATCGTCTCTGGGCCCGAAGAGACAATGGTACACATGGTACATGTGTTGATGCTCCCCAAGCATTCACAGTGGGTGCAGAATTGCCGAACGTGCTCTATCTGGCCAAGGCCTGGCCTCGCACCCGCCCTATTGCTAGTTCCGACTAGAGAGCTCCTCGCCTCACCGTGTCTTTCTTCAAGCTGAGTTTTTGGGCCTCGGTGAACTGCGTCTGCAGCTCCTGCAGCCGAAGCTGCAGGATGATGACCTCCTTGTCTTTCCTCTCCATGTGGGCAGATGCCTCCTCCCGCTGCCCGTGCAGGTCCAGCTCCAACTTCATCATTTCTACAGTGGGGCCAGACAGGGGGCTTCTGACTTAGAGGCGGCTGCCGCCTTCCTTCTGGGCCCCGCCCTTTGGCCACAGCCCACCAGCCCACGGTGTACCCTTCATGATGTCTTTCTTTTGTTCTGACACGGTCTCGAGCTCCATGCGCAGGTCCTTCACGAGGTTCTGGTACTCTTCCACGTGCAGGCACTGGCTGTCTTTCTGCTCCTGCAAGTGCTTCAGTATCTGGAAAGATGGAAAAGAGCAGGGCAGGGTCAGAACATGGGGGAAGAATGCTTTCTAAAATCCCGAATGTCCAGAACAGGCAAATCCGGAGGGTAGGAAGCAGAGTAGTGGTTGCCAGGGGTTGGGGGAGGGGTGGATGATGGGGAGTGGCTCTTCATGGATACCAGTTTCTTTCTGGATTGATGAAAATGTGCTGGAATTAGTGGTGATGTGGCCCTACTCTGTGAATATACTATATGACACTGATTAGACACTATAAATGGTGAATTTTATGGTCTGTTAATTACATATCCACTTAAAAATATAATAAAAAAAGGATATGGCAGACTTCTCACACTCACATTGAATGTGTACAAAGGAAGCCAATTCTTCCTCCCTATAACAATCAGTGTCATTGATGGAGCATGTACCATGTGCCAGGCACTGTCCCAGGTACTGCAAACAACACAGGCACAAATCCTTACCCCCATGGAGCTGACTGTCTGGGGGGATGAGCATAATAAGTAGTGACTTATAGAAAACAGAAATTGGTAAGTGCTATGGAAGAAGAAATAGAACAACAAAGGGGAATGGAGGTAATGGGGCAGAGACAGGTATGTGGGGTTGCAATATTAAATAGGATGGGTTGGTTGGCCTCACTGTGCAGTGACTTGCTGGAGGTAAGAATGTGAGCATGTTGTAGGTATCTGAGGGAAGAGCTTTGTAGCCAGTGACAAGACCCCGGAGAAGGAACATGGAAGAGGCCATGTGGTTACAGTGGAGTGAGTGATGGGGAAAGTGGCAGGAGATAAGGTGAGGGAGTTAAGGGGCAGTCACATCACATGGGACTGTAGTCCCTTGGCAGGGACATTGGCTTTTATCCTGAAGGAGAGGGAGATGGGCTGTAACCAAGAGAAGGCAGGGACATATACACTTGGCAGAGGAGGAGCAATGAGATGTCTGGGCATCAACGGAGGTGGGAAGAGATAGTCATGTGACTTCAGAGTTGACAGTGAGGGAGGCCTGCAGCAGGAAGGCAGGGGACAGCTGGAGAAATACAGGCCAGTCACCACATGACTCAGGTGGGCACTGCAGGGACTCCAAAGCCCAGCCTATGTCAGGCCGGTGGAGGGCGAGAGGACTGCTGGCATTAACTGAGATGTGGATGGTTCGCTTCCCAATAGAATATCCAGGCAACACGAAGGCTTTGGATAGGATATATAAAATGGTGGGGGAAGGTATATCCTGTTTCTTGGGAAAGTCTGTATTATTTAAAAAAAAAAAGAAATGTTAAAAGAGGAATTAGTGTCTAGTGGATACAGAATTTCAGTTTTGCAAGATGAAAAAGTCCTAGAGATTGGTTGCACACCAATGTGAACATACTTAACATGGATGAACTGTACACTTCAAAGTGGCTAAGATGGAACATTTAATGTCATGTGTTTTTTAACTCTATAAAAAATGAAGAGTAAGGGAGAAATGAAGACACTTTTCAGACAAAAATAAAAAAAAAAGAGTTCTATCCTTGCTGCAGGTCAGGATGTGAATAACATGGAACTGACCTTTAAAATAAATATTGACAGATGTCCAATGAGGAAACTCCAAAGTTCAATACTGATCCCTCATTCACTCAAACTTTCTGGGATCAAAAAGTCCTGGAAAGAGGAGTCCCTGCTCCCCAACTGGGGACCCCTTGGAGAACTTATATATGTGTCATCTACTCTCTCTGCCACCCTCGCTGTCCCTATTTCAGCCTCAGCAGGCTGCCCTTCTTGTACCACAAGTTCAGGCATGACTCACCTAGGAGGAGACCTGACTTAGTTTTGACTATTGGTTGGTCAAATCTTGCTATTTGTTTACATGGTTTAAATGCTTATTCATTATGAGAATCAACTTTTGAGATGCCTTTGAGTATCTAAAATATCAGGTTTTCAAAAAGAGAGTGAATTTGAATTAATAATCTTCCCTAAATTTGCTACTTTTCAACTCCAACCAGACGCTAGAATGCTGGAATGGTCCTTATGAATCTGGCAAGCCAACAGGACTCTCTATCTGGTTTAGGTGGACTGATGGAAGTACATTAAGAGAGAGGTGCAATTCCAAAATCCAATCCCAAAATCTAATGCTGGCAGACACACTCACTAGTGCATGGCAGTATCCATGTGGCAGGGCCAACCAAGGTCACACAAATACAAAATAAAATATAATGTAATATAAAAATTAAAAATAGGCAGGAAAACTCAGAATCAAACCCCAATTGACAGGATTCACCCGGCACAAATAAGCAAAAGTTGTCCCACCTTTTTGATGTCTTCACAATCCTCCGAGGAGCTAGGAGGATGTCGGTGGGTGGCTGTATAAGAAGCAAAGTCTGCTTGTAATTTTATCAACGCCTCCTCACGCTCCAGAACCTGCAAATGAGCCCAAGTAGGTTAGGCTGCATGATCAATGTATCGTGTTTATACTAGTACTGTTTTAGCAGGGTGTTCCTTTTAATAGCCTAAGTTTCTTGTAACATTATATAATTCATTACACACTTCCTGTGGGGTTGATCTGGGGCAGGAATTATGTTCTCAATCTTACATCAAGGTTCACTAAGGCATAGACAGTGATTTGTCTTGAGTTTGTCAGTGGACACATTTTGGACTCTCTCCTGAACCTGTGTGGTCCAGTTTGTTAGGCAGATGAAGGTTCTTTGGAGGCTGTGAATTAGGAAAGATGCACTTAATCTATCAGAAGATGGGATTCAAAGTTCAAGAATTAAAGAAGGAAAAATTTTTAATGGAATGGGCAAATGTGTATGTACTTTTTAAAAATAAAAAACATGAAATTTTTGTTCCCTTATATACTGGAAATTGACAATACTTCTATATCATGATCAAAGACACTGATAAACAAAAGTGGAACCATACATAAGATTTGCAACTTATTCTTCACAATTTATCACAAGCATCCTTCTATATAGCCCTTACAGATCTGCTTAATCCATTTTCTTGGTTGCACTGTATTCTCTAATGTGGATATCTCTTTAATCATTATTGATGAGCACTTAAGTTGTGTGAAAGATTTTATGACTCCTTACAATCTTGAACTTAGTGTGAGTGGGGAGAATGCATACTAGGGAGAATATGAATAAAAACTTGCAGAGGCAAGTTTATTTAAGACATTTGAGGAGTCTTGGTGAAAGAGATTACTTTAGGTGACTCTCTCTCTCTCCCTCCCTCCTTTCTTTTCTCTTGGCTTTGTTTTGGGTCTCAGAAAAGTGTTCTAGAAGAAGGCACTTACCAAAGCATTACTGCAGGCTAGCTTATTTCGAAGTTCCTGGATTAGATCATCCTGTTCAGAGACCTTTTGCCAGACTTCAGAGAGTCGTTTCAGGGTCTCCTGATGTTCTTGAATCATGCAGGGAGAAGTGTATATACGCACCTTTGAATGATCGCCCTTGTTCTCAGGTTCCTAGGATGTTTAAAAATAAGGGGTGGTTTTGTTCATAATTTTTGAGTTAAGAATGCTGTGAGCATGAAAAAAAACCACTCGATTTATATTCTAGAAGTTTATGTTCATACATGTGAATCATAACTTTCTTAACAAAGGAAAAAATTAACAAGTGTAAAAATATGGTATAAAGTTCAAACAGTTCACGAGAGAATACACTGAAAAGTCAGTTCTTCCACCTTGGCCTTCTATGACTCCTGCAATACAATCCTTGTTACCAGTTTTTTGGGTATCTTTTCAGAAATTTTATGCATATATGTATATGTATAAACCCCCCTAGTTTTTTGTCTACACAAATGAAAAGTCTTCTATACACTAATGTAAATTGTGTTTTTACTTGACAATTTATTGAGGACATTTTTCATTTTGTTACTTGTACATCTACTTTTAAAATTAATTTCAAATTGCACAAGTAATGCATGTGTACCTTACCTTTCTAAAACATTGGAACATTAAAATTTCTCTTTGATCACCTCCACTAATCCTATACTCACTGCATTCTTCGAAGATGACCATTTTTGCATAGCCTTCTAGAACTTTATCTGTACATTTACATACATATAAACAAACCTGTAGAATGCAAATATTATGTTGTCTTTTTAAAACATAAAGATAGATTTTTTCACTTAATAAGATGTCTTAGAAATTTATCCATATTAGTACATGTGCCTTTATCTTGTTCTTTTAAATTCCTTTTAAGTGTATTTATCTAGTCTCCTATTAATGAGACTATAGGTTGTTTTCAAGTTTTTTTTTTTCTTCCTAAAATGAACTTGAATATTTTTGCATAGAAATCTTTGAGTACATTTTTCTGGTATATGTGTAAATTAAATTCATAGAAGTAGGACTGATAGGATATATTTAAGACTTTGATAGATATCACACAATTGCTCTTCAAAGACATTGTATCAATTAACATTCTCATCAGTACTAGTATGCCTGTATTACTTGTGTAATGAAAAAAAAAAGCCACTGAAAAACAAATACAAATTCAGGCATTTTGGCTCTTTGTTCCCATGGTTCGTAGCTTTCTCCTCCTGTTTGATCCTGAAGTCATGCTTTGCATGAGTCCTATGACCTAGAAGAGCCCTTCACCAGACCCCCATGAGAACATGGCAGATTTGAGAACTCATTTGGTAACTCACTTTCTGCCTTATTTGAAGTGGTGGCTTTTTATATTGATTAAGGGCCTCAAAATTCTTAAGGAACAATCTTAAAGGGGATATGAAGGCTGGATGTTCAAAGCTGAGGGCTGCGCAATTCAAGGGGAGGAATGACATCTGGTTGAAGGTCTGAGTTTCTGGCAGCGGAGGCTGGGGCTGGTACAGGGGACCACTTGGGAGCTTGTCCACTCGCTGGAGCTCCTGGTTTGAGAGGCCTAGTTTAGGTCCTACCTGACCGACAATCCCGCTGAGTTCCCCCTCCAACATCTTCACTTGACATTCCAGTAACTCAATGTTGCTTAGGGAAGTCTGGTATTTATCCCTGTAGAGGTTTAAGCTTCTTTCTAGGGAGACAATCTTGTCCCCGGCCAAGGCGAGTTTCTCCTGTGCCAAATGGAGCTTCTGCCCTGTGTTTCCAGTATGCGTTCCAATTTCCTCCTCATACAGAATCACCTGTTGGTGTAGGAATGAAACCACACTGAACCCATAGAAGCATCTAATGAGAAAAGAATATGGCTATGAGACTCCATGCAGAGTCTTATATCTTAACTCATCTTAAGAAACACAGGACCCAGCACACATCTAAAAGCTACAATATAATATCAGAATGTTAATGGTTAGAAATAAAAAAAGGTTGTCTTATTTAGATGCTAAGCTTCTTAAAGACAAGGACCATATTTATTTCCCATTCTGCTGGGTGTGTAGTAAGAATTTTGTAAAGACTTGTTAGTTGATTAATAGGAATCCATTTGTATAGCTCCATTAAAAAAGTTTTTCAAGGGCTTGAAACACCAGTTTTCTCTCTTCCCTAGATATTCTCTAGGGGTCTAATTTAGAAGATGTAGAGCACCTTGGGCACACAGGTCCATGTCAGCAAAGTTCCCTGGAGACAGTAGGGCAACATGACCCGAAGTTCCTCTGAGATTTGTACAATCCTTATTTAGATTTCTTTTCTTCCTAATCAATTAATTAGCCAACCAATGGACACATTCACTGAATGCTCATGAGCAATGTCTTGGGTGCTGAGGGGATACATATCTATGCGACACAGGCTCCTCACTCAGAGTTTATAAACTCTGATAATTTTGGGGAGATATAATTTAAAATGAGCAAACAAATGTACATAGTGGAGAGTGCTAAATTGTATGACTTGGCTGACACATATGGAAGGAGTTAAGAGCAGACAAATCGCCAAGGAAGGCATAAGTTTGGTTCAAATAGTTCAGTGTAGAATTTGAATAGAACACAATCTATTGGTCTAAGCTAATTACACGTGTTGCCTGCCACTTCAGATTCTTCCTAGAAAAGGATCATTTAGTTTGAGGTGTTTATTAGGGAAGGAGAAAGAGGAAAGGGCATATTTCACATTCAAATGTTTGTAACCGAAGCTGCCAGTGGCCTGTTGATAGCCCCTTGGCACTCACCATTCCTTTGCATGTTACATTCCTTCCAACCACTAGCATCTTTAACTCTTTGCTTAAGAGCTGTTCATTCCCCAGGGGCCACGCAAGCAGAGGAGCAAGACAAGGCAGGTTACAAGTACTGGGGAGTTAGTACTCTCAGTGCAGTCCTCTACCAATGACGGGGGAGTATTCTACACCATTTCTAGGAGTTCTCCAGGGACCGAACCCCAGCTGTCGACAACTGTGATCTGAATAGTTTTTCTCTATGGGCTTCCTGCCCTTCTCTGACTTACTTCCCTACACTCTCACTATGCTCCCTAGGATCACCTCCTGAATTAACTACTTACATTCATCTCCTTGTCTTAGGGTCTGATATTGGGAAACCCAACCTTAGACAGAAGCTTGATGTCTTTGTGTATTAAAGTATTGAGGGAATTTGGCACAATGCCTAAAGTAATTTTTCCAGTACTTTCCTGGTTTGGGATCTGTATCAGTGACTGTTGCTTACTAATGTTACTGCTACCTGCCCCATCAATGCTTCCCCTCCTCATTAGTGATAGAACCTTGACTTTATTTGGAACAGCAGTGCACCTCACTAAAACAGTGCATTTCCTAGGCTTCCTAGCTATACCATGTGACTAATTCTGGCCACTGATATAAAAGTGAACATGTATGGGGCTTTTAAAGTATTCTTAAAAGGGAGCAGTGTGCCTTTCTCTCCACATCCCCAAATTCTATCCTGATTATTTGGATCAAGGATGTGATGGTTGGAGCTCCAGCAGCCACCTTGAAATGGAAGCCTTGAGCCGATGATGATGGAGCTGAAAGATAGGACCCTAGGTACCCAATGACATACGCAGTTACCATAACATTCCTAGACCTTATTTTATATGTCATAGAAATAAACTATCTTATTTAAGCACTATTACTTGGGGGTTTTCTGTTATACTCAGCCAAATAGAATCACAACTAATTCAGGGTCACTTTATCCAGGCTGAACTATTGTTTAAATTATACTGAGTTTTACTAGTAACAACAGTCCTGCATTAGCATTATTAAACCACAATTCATGCTCACCAGCTTTGTTCCAGATTATATTTTGTAGGATAATCTTTCTTTGTTCCTTTCCCACCTAATCCTTTCTAAGAAATTCTCATTGGCCATAACATTCCCTTTTAAAATAAAGTCTGTTCTTTAAGGCCCTTCATAAAACCCCTGGAGTTAGTCTTTAAGCAACAGCACACACACAGACACACACACACACACACACACACACACCCACCACCACCACCACCATCCCACCACCACCACCACCATCCAAGACAGTCATTGGAATTTTACCTTTAAAGGCAAAGGAAGAAAAGCCAGGGAGGCTGCCTGTCCTTTTACTTAGAACCCACGGTTTTACTGTTGCTAGTGCTACCATTGCTCAACTGGGTTAGGTTCTAGCTTTGGTCTTAGAATTTACCTGGGATTCCACAAGGATTTTCTCTCTGGTTTAAAAAATTCAATCCTGCCTGGCTGACGTGGCTTAGTGTTTGAGCATCGACCTATGAACCAGAAGCTCAAGGTTCGATTCCTGGTCAGGGCACATGTCCGGGTTGCGGGCTCAACCCCCAGTGCGGGGTGTACAGGAGGCAGCTGATTAATGATTCTTTCTCATCATTGATGTTTCTATCTCTCTCTCCCTCTCCCTTCCTCTCTGAAATTAATAAAAATATAAAAAAAATAGAATCTTGGGACATGAATAGAAATTAATGTCCAGAATATAGTTCGGGTAAGACTAGATGATCTCAAACTCCAGTCTGCAAAAAGGTCTGACCTGGTATTCTCAATGTGTGATTCAGATCCAATGTCTGGTTCCCTTATAAACTGTGCCAGTGTCAGAAATTTATATATTATCAAAACTTGATAATTTTTTCTAAAATGGTTCATTTAATGGGCCTTATGCTTTTTTTTAAAATAACCCTCGGAGACTTAGAGTCTTTTGCATTTAAATTGCAATGGTAATAAAATGGAATTGATGGGCCTTCACACACTTCTCTCTCTCTCTCTCTCTCCCTCTCTCTCTCCCTCTCTTTCTCTCTCTCTCTCTCACACACACACACACACACACACACACACACACACACACACTCGGAACACATACCCCACATGCATCAGTACTGGAGGTCTCACCCAATTATACCATTCTGCTTAGTTCCCTCTGCTCAGCTTCGAAAAGATCAAGACTTAAAGAGGGAAAGCTGATAAAACCCGCTCAGGATGTTGTGAAGCTCTCCTCTGTAAGTCCAATGTTTGCTTTCTAGTAGGCTTGGCCTGTTTTCTGTAGGTACATGAGCCTATGAGACACTTCCATAGTAACTCTAGCTATACCTCATCTTCTTTCAATTTGCAGTGATGGTGAAGAAGAACCAGGTCGGAAGTCTGCTTCTCTAGGACAGACTGATACTGCAGGAGGGAACAGTAAGACGTCTGCAACTCCTCCGTGCGAAACTCCAGTTCTTGCTGAAGGGCCAGCAATTTTTTCTTGAGTTGTTGGAGTTGTCTCAGGTGACACTGTTTACTGGCCCCAAACTCCATCTGTGATTCCTCGAATGCGAATGCTTGCTTCTTATTCTGTAATTGAGGTAAAACACACAGAAAAGGCTTTAGAGTGTTACTAAGCATGCATTCATACTTTGATTTTTTAAAAATTTGTTCAACAGTTCACATCCATTTACCCATCCTTTTATCTTTTCATCTACAGAGCACTTATTAAACATTTTACTCTATTCACAATGAAACATCACTTTGTATTTCCACTCTATAAGAGGATTTAAAAGAAGAAAAAAACCATAGTTCTTTCTTACTACTTAGACCTACCGTTCTTCTTATTTAGGTCAGAAGAAAAAACACACATAAAGGATTGAACTAGAGAGTAGTATAAAGATATATGTGATAATATGCTTATGTTTCATCTTCACATATAAAAATAACACAGTTGACCTGGAAGGTAATGAATTTCTGGTCATGGTCCTTGGACTAATCTTGATTATTAAAAATGCCTAGATAAAAGGGTAAACTCTTGGTGGGGTTTTGAGGAAACAGGTTTCTGGATGGTGGGAAATGGGAGGCAGAGATATTGTTCAGGCATGTCTGGCCACTGACTCTGTCTCCTTTTGCTGATAGAAGATGTGACCTTGCAGAGGCTGTGTGTGTGTGTGTGTGTGTGTGTGTGTGTGTGTGTGTGTGTGGTAGATTGTCAGATAGGTAGGTAGATAGTTCTCCATGCCAATACACAATTTACCTGAAATGCTGCTAGACCATCCTACATTTTCAGTCATTCATTCAATAAACATATGTTGAACACCTACTTTGTGTCGAGTATTTTCTGGCAGGACATAGTCCTGAGTTGTTTATCTAGTACAACTGAGGTCTTTGCACTAATGTGTCTATATTTTCTTGCCCAACATGCCTGATGACACGTGAAAGAGGTGAATGAAGAGGGTGTCCCTTAGCTCCTGTGTTTGCTTCTTATCCTCCTTTTCGTTCTTTAAAACCCTGTGCAAATCCTGCTCTTCTTCCTGTTTTCCCTGCAAAGGTGTCTTTGCATCAATACCATAGACTTTACTGGCATGTCCTTAACAAGGCACTGTACATTCTGCCTTGCATTGTCATGATTTCTGAGCATATCATATTGTCAATAGATGATAAACTCCTGGAAGGCAGTGGCCATGTCTGCTCCTATGGAACCCAGATAGGAGATTTATACACAGCGAAGTATTGAAAGAGAGAAGGAAATAAAATGGAGAATGAGCACTCTTATTGGTTCCCAAGAATTTGAACTTGCAGCCTTGGCTTCATTAACAGAGTACTTTTAAACATTTAAAAAATGAACTGTTTTTCTTAACAGTTTTAATGAGGTATACTTTAGATACCATAAAATCCAACCATTGTAAGTGTACAACGTAATGATTTGTGGCAACCTGGAGTTGTGTGATCGTGAGCACAATCTAGCCTTAGAACATTTCTGTCACTTCAAATAGTTCCCTTATGCCCATTTGTCACTCCTGTTCCTCCCTCAGCTCCAGGCCACCACTAATCCGCTTTCTGCCTCTATGGATTTACCCTTTCCAGCCATTTCATATCAATGGAATTGTATAGAATGTCATCTTTTTGTCTGGTTTCTTTCACTCGGGAAAATGTTTTTGAGGTTCATCCAGACTCTACCAAGCATCACTATTCTGACCTTTTTATATTGATGAATAGTACGAATATACCATATTTTGTTCATCTGTTTACCAGTTAATGAATAGTTGGATTGTTTTGGATTTTGGCTATTATAAATAACTAGAGGCCCGATGCACAAAAATTCATGCAAGAGTAGGCCTTCCTTTCCCCAGCTGCTGGCACCGGCTTCCCTCTAGCATCCGGGACCCAGGCTGGCTTCCCTCCAGCCACCCGCCGGCATCTGGGACCTGGGCTGGCTTCCCTCTGGCTCCAGCTTTATCAAGAAGGACGTCCAGAATGATGTCTGGTCTAATTAGCATATTACTCTTTTATTATTATAGATGCTGCTAGAAATAATAATAGCTGTTGTGTTGATATTATATTTTCATTTAATGAATTTGTTCAGCAAATATTATGGTGCACCTAGTATGTGCTAAGCACTAGATAATGGGGATACAGAAGTTTATAAAACATACAGATTCTCTGCCTTCCAGTAAAATATGTAGTGCATTAAAGGGAAAGAGTGCCATGGAAGAGGGTGAAGCAGGGGAGGGATGAGGAATGCCAGGATGGAGGCAGCTGTAATTCTGAATTAATTGTTTTCATGGAGGACCACGTTGGGAAGATGACATTTGAGCCAAGACTTGAAGGAGACAGGGAAGGACCCTAGTGGGAATCTAAGCAGGAATACTTCAAGGAGAAATAACAGCAAGTGGCAAGGCCTGGAGGTGAGAGGAGCCCAGTGGTGTTTGAGGAGTCACTTTGTTCTGGCTGGAGCAGAGAGAGGAAAAGGGAGAGAGGTACCAGGTGAGGTGAAAGGAAAGAGAGGTGAGGTTCTTTAGGGCCATATATGCCATTCTAAAGACTTTAACTTTTCCTTTCAGGAAAGACCATTGGAGGGTACTGAGCAGGGGGGATTGACGGGATCTCCTGTAGATATTACAAAGGACATGCTGGCTGTCCTATTGAAAATCAACTATAGGGTGCCCAGCTAGCGTAGCTCAGTGGTTGAGTGTTGACCTATGAACCAGGAGGTCACAGTTCGATTCCCGGTCAGGGCATATGCCCAGATTGCGGGCTTGATCCTCAGTGTGAGGTGTGCAGGAGGCAGCTGATCAATGATTCTCTCTCATCATTGATGTTTCTATCTTTCTCTCCCTCTCCCTTCTCTCTGAAATCAATAATATATAAAAATATATATATGAAAATCAATTTATAGGAAGGCAGAAGCAGGGAGACCAGCCAGGAGGCTACATCAAGGATGTGGATGAGAAAGGATGATGGCTTGGACGAAGGTGGTAGCAGTAGGTGGGAGAAATGGCTGGATTCTATATATATTTTGAAAATAGAGCCCACAGGATTTGCTGCTGTGTTAGATGTTAGGTGGTGGGGGATGATGGTCATCCAAACAGGATGACTCCAGGTTTTGGTCTGAGTAATTGGAGAGATGGAGTTTTAATGAGATTAATTAAGTAAGAGCTGGGAGCCAGGAGAAAATCATCTCTAGTGAGAGTGGCTGGGGCAGCACAGATAAGGGAGGCTTAGTCCAGCTCAGAACCAGAAAGTCTATAGCTGATTGTGTCGTTCAATCTGATTTACTCTCTTTGGCTCTCATAGAAGTTCATTTCATCCTTAATGTCTCAGAATAGAGAAGGCAGACAGAGAAAATTGACCACAATAGTAACCAGGCAAAAGAAACCCTAGGTCAAGACCAGCTGAACTCTTGGCCTGAATATCTGGTTTCTTTGGGGGGGAAGCTGATGAGACTTCTTTCCTGAGCCAAACAAAGCCAAATTTTGTATTTACTTTGTGTAGCTATAATTTCCAGTATTTATATGAAATGTTTTCAGTTAAGTGCTTTCATTCTTTTCAAAAGAATTTTCACCCCTTCCTGTAAATGAGGTTCAGGGAGAAGAGACTTGGAAATAATATATATATCTTATCTAATAATAGACAAATATGCAAATTGACCATACCTACAACACACCCACAAGCCACGCCCACCATCCAATCAGAGTGAGTATGCAAATTAACCCAAACCAAGATGGCTACAGCCACAGAGAGCAAGGTTTCCTAGGTAACAGAGGAAGCCAAGCTTTCTGCCAGCCGTTGCAGGCCTAAGTCTCCACTCAAGCTACAAAGTTTCAATTATAGAAGGTAAGCAAATTCAAACAAATGGCGGCAGAATGGAGCTTGAGAGAGCAGGCCAGGGTTGCCGCCGGCAACAGGGGAAGCAAAGCTTTCCACACACCCTGGCCGGTCCCACCCGCTTAAGGCAACAAAGTTTCAATTATAAACCCAACACAAATGGCTGTGGTCCTCAGAGGGAGCCCCATGCTTGGTTCTGCTCCAGGCTACAAAGTTTCAATTGTAGAAGGAAAATAAATTCCAGATACCAGGGCCTCCGCTTGGATTGCCAGGGGGCGTGGCCAGCCTGCAAACCACCACAGGCCCTTTGCTCAGGCCGCCCCACGCCCCAAGGGAACCCCACCCTGATCCGAGACGCCCTTCAGGGCAAACCAGCTGGCCCCCACCCCTGTACCAGGCCTCTATCCTATCTAATAAAAGAGTAATAGACAGATTGATCATCACTGCAACACACAATATAGCTGCCCCCATGTGGTCAAAGATCCTGCCCCCATGTGGACACAGATGGCCACCACAAGATGGCCAGCAGGAGAGGGCAGTTGGGAGGCACCTGGCCTGCAAGGGAGGGCAGTTGAGAGGGACCAGCCCTGCAAGGGAGGGCAGTTGGAGGTGATCAACCCTGCAGGAGAGGGCAGTTAGGGGTGACCAGGCCAGCAGAGGAGGGAAGTTGGGGGCAAACAGGCTGGCAGGGGAGCTGTTAGGCATCAATCAGGCTGGCAGCGGAGTGGTTAGGGGGTGATCAGGCTGACAGGCAGAAGTGGTTAGGGGCAATCAGGAAGGCAGGCAGGCAAGCAGTTGGGAGCCAGCAGTCCTGGATTGAGGGGTCCCTGATTGGAGAGGGTACAAGCTGGGCTGAGGGACAACCCCCCTCCGTGCACGAATTTCATGCACCGGGCCTCTAGTATATATATATATATATGTGTGTGTGTGTGTGTGTGTGTGTGTGTGTGTGTGTGTATACATGTGCGCTTATACACACACACGTATAGGGATGTTCTCAAGAGCCCAAATCCTCTGTCTATACAGCTAAGCTGGGGTGAAGAACTACTTAGAAAAAGACATAGTAAGTACTTAATGCAGATAGAACTAAAACAAATGAGTGAACATTCAGGGTAGGCATAAGTCAGAAGGCTGTATTTTAGTGAAGCAAATACCCAATAAAATCCTTAACAAAATTTGCCAAAATTCTGTTTCTCTTAGCTTTGTGGTAACACGATAGACCATCTAGGTGATAAGATTTCACTCAAGTCTTTCAGTACAGGGCAAACATAAGACCTACCCTAATGTGTCTGGTTATAAAGATCCCAAAATGGCTCATATATATATAGAGAAACAATAGTTTTCTTGGATAAGAATTTTAAATATTTGCATGCTATAGATACCTATGAGTTTAGAGGAATCAAATTTCAAAGACTTGGAGAAATGCCTAGACTTATTAGAGACCTATTGAATTTCTACTTATTTATCCGTAAGTATTCAAAAGATTATTTTTCTTAATTCTAAATGAGTAGACAATGACATGCTATGGATTAAGCCTACATTTCACTTGTATGTGCCAAAGAGCAGTATCATTAAGGCATTAATGCATTTCCTATTACTTTTTGGTCCTCTTTTTAAAAAGTTTTCTTTCTAATGAAGACAGATATT
Organism: Eptesicus fuscus; assembly: GCF_027574615.1. Taxonomy (NCBI): domain Eukaryota; kingdom Metazoa; phylum Chordata; class Mammalia; order Chiroptera; family Vespertilionidae; genus Eptesicus; species Eptesicus fuscus. The sequence continues at coordinate 9,427,904 of NC_072493.1, forward strand.
TTATTAGATTCTTCTTTGACCTTTAAACTGAGGTCTGGAGGAAATGAGCAACTTGGAAATGATTCTATGGAAGTAAGACTAGTTCTCAGAATGACTATCGAGAATTGGACATGATTCCGGAGGCCATGTGGTCCACTATGCTTCTCAAATAGATTTCTATCCAGGCCTCAACTATTTTAAAAGATGAAGAGCACTGGCCACCTGAAGGAACCTGTTCCCATATTTAGTCCTACTTATGGCCAAAGAGATTATAGCTATTGTTCCCTTCTTGCCTCCGTGGCCACTTGGTCACAGAAGGAAATTAATTGGCCTGGCATGATTTGCCTTTTGAAAAGTCACAATGGTTTCCACCCCATACTCTGTGCTTTTCAAGTTGATGCTAATTGATTGATGTTAAGTTCTACATTTTCCCTGATATTGAAGTTAAGCTGACAGGTCTATAATTACCAAGGTTGTCCTTTTTCCCTTTTTAAAAAGATGAGCACTTCATTTACCCTTTCAGCCTACAGGGACTTTCTTTATCCTCTTGAGTTCTCAAAAATAATCGCTAGCAGCTATGTAATAACACCTGCCAATTCCTTAAGTACTCTTCTAAATATGTCATAAGGCCCTGCTGATTTGCCTAAAGCTGGCTTTTCAAAATACCTTTTAACTATTTTATTCCTTGTTCTAGTTTTCATTGACTCTCTTCTGTCTCAGGTTGGCATTGCTCTGATAATAGATCCCTGCTGATATTTTGTCTTCATTTAAGAACTGAAAGTCTCATATATTTCCAGTCATTGTCATGAACATTTTTCCCCCTTTCTTGAGGTGTTGAGATATTTCTCTTGTAACTCTAGTTTAGCATTAGATCACTAGATAAGTTTATCTGTTGCATTTTATATTTTCTACAAATTACATTTCTTGCCTGACTGGGGAGCTAACCTGCAACCTTGACATATCAGGATGATGCTCTAACCAATTGACCTACCCTGCCAGAGACTTAAACTTTCTTTCTTTCTTTTTTAAAAAAATATATTTTATTGATTTTTTACAGAGAGGAAGAGAGAGGGATAGAGAGTTAGAAACATCGATGAGAGAGAAACATCGATCAGCTGCCTCTTGCACACCCCCTACTGGGGATGTGCCCGCAACCAAGGTACATGCCCTTGACCGGAATCGAACCTGGGACCCTTGAGTCCGCAGGCCGACGCTCTATCCACTGAGCCAAACCAGTTTCGGCGACTTAAACTTTCTTGAACATAGAACTATATGTTTAAGATACATGCATTTCTTTGGGATGCACCTTCATGGTTTAGATGTTCTTCTCATCAGTGATCTCTGCTTACCAGAGATTTACATTAAAAAAAAACTATTTTGAAATAATTTTAGATTTCTAAAAAATTGAAAAAGTTGTATAGGCAGTTCTCATATAGTCTTCATCCAGCTTCCCCTAATGTTAAGAATTAACAATGTTATCTCCAATAAGGGTTTAATCTCCACCATTTACAGGGAACTCATACAACTTAACAAAAGGAAGATAAACAACCCAATCAAACAATGGGCAAGGGACCTAAATAGATACTTCTCAAAAGAGGACATAAGGAAGGCCAAGAGACATATGAAAACATGCTCAAAGTCACTAGTCATCTGAGAGATGCAAATCAAAATAACAATGAGGTACCATCTCACACCTGTCAGAATGGCTATCATCAACAAACGACAAGTGCTGGCGAGGATGTGGAGAAAAAGGAACCCTCGTGCACTGCTGGTGGGAATGCAGACTGATACAGCCACTGTGGAGAACAGTATGGAGTTTCCTCAAAAAACTAAAAATGGAACTCCCATTTGACCCAGTGATCCCACTTCTAGGAATATATCCCAAGAAAAACAGAAACATCAATAAGAAAGGATATATGTACCCCTATGTTCATAGCAGCACAATTCACCATAACTAAGGAAACAGCCTAAGTGCCGATCAGCTGATGAGTGGATTAAAAAGCTGTGGTACATCTACACAATGGAATACTATGCTGCTGTAAAAAGGAAGGAACTCCTACCATTTGCAACAGCATGGATGGACCTGGAGAGTATTTGCTAAGCGAAATAAGTCAGTCAGAGAAAGATAAATATCACATGATCTCACTCTTTTGTGGAATATAATGAACAACATAAACTGATGAACAAAAACAGATCCAGAGACAGAGAAGCATCAATCAGACCATCAAACCTCAGAGGGAAGGTAGGGGAGGGTGAGGGTAAGGGAGAGAGATCAACCAAAGGACTTGTATGCATGCATATAAGCAAACCAATGGACACAGACTCCAGGGGGGTGAGGGCAAGAGCAGGGTAGGTGGGGGAGAAAGGGGGATAAGGACACATATGTAACACCTTAATAAATGGAGAAAAAAAAAAGAATTCACATAACCATAGTATATTTGTCCAAATTAAGAAATTAACATTGGTGGACTGCTATTATTTAAACTAATACTTTATTTGAATTTTATGAAATTTTCAACTAATGTGGTTTTTTTTTCTATTCCAGGATCAAATCCCAGATCCTACATTGCATTTAGTATATTTACTTTTTTATTTCTAATGATTCAAAATGATATTTCTGTGTGATAATCTTCATTGAGAGTCTATCAATCTTTATATATTCAACTAATTACTTCTATTTGCAGAAATCAAATTTCTTACAGAGTTTTATGCTAAAAATAATGTCCCCCATACACTTCAAAGATGAGTTTCACAATTTGAATTCTACTGAATATCAGGCTATTCTCCCCATGTCACCACCAGGGCCAAAGGAGTCTGGGAAATTGTTTAGAGATCCTTCCTTTTCTGGTTTGATCATCATAATATCTCTATTGTTCTTTTCTCCTTTCACTTTGAGGTGTATTTTTGTTGTTGTTAATCCTCACCTGAGGATATTTTTTTCCATTGCTTTTTAGAGAGAATAGAAGGGAGGGAGGCACGGGGAGAGAGAAAGAGAGAGAGAGAAAGAGTGTGTGAGTGAGAGAGAGAGAGAGAGAGAGAGAGAGAGAGAGAGAGAGAGAGAAACATCAATGTGAGTGAGACACATTGATTGGTTGCCACCTGCACATGCCCTGACTGGGGGCGGGGATAAACCTGCAACCCAGGTAGGTGCTGTTGACCAGAACTGAACCCGGGACCCTCTGATGTGTAGGGCGACATGCTAACCACTGAGCAACACCGGTCAGGGCAATTGAGGCAGTCTTTTGATTTTGGGGCAGGGTAGGGATTAGAGTGAAGCAACTGACATGCAAATATCAAGGAGACTCTTACTCTCGAGGTCAGGAGTTGGGAGTCCAGTAAGTGAAAGGATGGCACCTGAAGAGTGAGGGCCTCTTAAACTTTGCACCCTAGGCCTGTCACTCGCTTTACTTCAGTTTTCACTGGGTTTTAGAACACAGTGTATTATTATTATTATTATTTTTAAAATTATTTTCTAGTTCATAAGTGCTGACACTAGACTGAAAGCTGAGCCCAGTCCTGAAGGGCTCAGGTCAATTTGATTGTAACAGACTCTGGAGTCTCTCAAAGGGATCTGATCCTTTTGCATGTTATGTTGCACAGCCCTAGAAATAATCCCTTCTGATGAAAGGATCTCTGCTCCTGAGTATAGGAACACTATGGAAAGTCTGTAAATATGTTTTTATAATGCTGTGTAAAGTTGGTGTACACAGAAATGAAACCAGTCATGGCAGCTGCTGCTCTCTGGACAGGCCCTTGATGGAAGTCAGAAGGGATGGGGCGGGGTGTTGGAATGAGCGTCTGTTCCCTGCAGGCCAGTCTGGTGCTCAGACACCTTTAGACTAAGGTGACCAGATTTTAACATTGGTAAAGCGGGACACCATTGACCCTGCGGGGGGGAGGGGGGTCTTGATTAAAAATTTGGTCTATATGGAGCAACAAAATTTTCATAGAATGCAAAAGTAGTATTGTAATATATTTTTTAAAATTTCAACATAAGTACAATTTACAAATATAATAAATAAAAAATTATGTATAGTATTATTTTATTCTTTGGCATATTTCTCATTTGAGTGAATTTTTTTAGTAGATTGCTGTCGTTGTTTAAAAGGTCATGAATTTGCTGAAACGTAAGTCGTAAGTGTCACTTTCAAGGCCGGCGCTAGACTTTTTGCCGCCACTAGAAAATATAAATAATACGAGTACTGTCTGCTAAATTCAAGAAAATTTATGTATTTATGAAATAAATAAATAAATTACTTACCTAAATTATCTGAATAGCTGATTTGTAATGACATCACTTGTTTAACTAGCTTACTAGCACGCAGTACGATGTATATCGTCTGAGAGACAGTTACAAAATGTTTTCGTCGTAGCCAATCCCAAAAAATGCCATTGTTCATTAAGTCCAAACAATGGTGGTCGAATTCTAACAACTGATCAACAATGCGAACTTTGATAAGCAGTTCTCGATAATCAGTTCTCAACAATTATTTGTTATTATTAAAGTTTAACATTATAAAATTAACAAAAATAATATAAAACTCATATCCTGGCTAAATAGCCACATGGCCGCCCAAAACCGTATATTCCCTTCCCGTTCTCCCGCCGTTCCCTAGCTTGTCGAGCATTCTTTCCAAAAATCGGGACTTTTTTAAAACGCCGCGGGATGCGGGACAAATTGTTAAAAATCGGGACTGTCCCGCCAAAAGCGGGACGTCTGGTCACCTTACTTTAGACTCACTGTAAGTTGCCACTGCCAACACAAGCAAAAAGCCTGTGATGTGTCCATGTGCAGTGGGACATCATTAAAGACTGATGCCGGCCTCCAGACTAGCCTTGCCTCGGAGCCTAGGAGTCGAACCTCAAACCCTCAGAGAGCCGAGCCCAGCCCCAAAGAGCCAGCCTCGCTCCTAAGACTCCAACCTAGTCCCGAACAGCCAAAGCCAGTCCCCCAGGGCGGAGCCTAACGCTGAACAGCTGAATCCAAACGGGAGAGCCAAACCTACTCCTGAAGGGCGGAACTTAGCACCAAATAGCCCAGTCAAGGCCCAAGAGCCAGTCTAGTCCCTAGGTGCTGACCCTAGCCTAGCCCCAACAGCCAAACCTAATGCCCAAGGGCGGAGCCTAGTCCCGAAAAACTGAGGCCACACCGGAACAGCCGAACTTAGCCCCTAAGCAAAGCTGTTCTTCCAGGAGGCCCAAACCCAGTGTATTCTTTAAACACACACACACACACACACATAAGTTTTTATTGATTTCAAAGAAAGGAATGGTGGAGAGAGGGATATAAACATCAATGATGAGAGAGTATCATTGATCGGCTGCCTCCTGCATGCCCCATACTAGGGATGGAGCTTACAACCCTGGCAGGTGCCTTGCCAGGGAATCAAACTGTGACCTCCTGGTTCATGGGTCGGTGCTCAACCACTGAGCAACACATGCTGGCAGAACACAGAATATTCTTGATTTACAAGGTCATGACATTTTCTTTCTTCATCACCCACTCCTTGCCTGCTACTCCTTTAGTTACAGATAACATCTGATATAATTAATTTTAATTTAATTTTCGTGTATAACTATGGTCCTGAATTATGACCTCTTGCTTATTTCCCCAGCTCCTTGTTAGATATCAGTCAACATTTCAGGAAAGTTTTGCGTTTCCCCTTTGTTCCCATATTACATTTCCTCGTGGAAGGCAGACATTGCAGGGATTTTCTGAGGGGAGGAGTATAAGTCCACCTCTAATTGTGTATTTGTATGCGTAGCCTGCAATTTAAATTCTGTACTAAGTGCTAGGGGGAAAAAAAGAGCCTATTTTAAAGCTTGTTTCAAGCTGTTAGACCTTCTGAAAAATAAATAGAATAATAAAATGTGACTTAATATCTTTCTCCTTCCAGGTTTCCAGGTATTTATAAGCCACATGGCTTTCCCTGACTTGGGGAATAAATAAACTTGTGACAGCAATGGTGAAAATATTCTAAAACATTAATATTTAGAAAGAAGTAAATTATGATAACATTCTTCCTGAGAACCATTTTAGGAAAACCAATGGATTTCTCTGTATTTGTGACTTACTGGGGAAAGAATAGCAATGCTCAGTAAGATAAGGTGGAATTGCTTTGTTGGTAGCATTTTTAGGGTATTAAAGAGAAACAATTTGTGGTTTTTACAGGGAGGTGGTAAGTCCTAGGAGAACTCTAACAGACACAATTAAGGGAGACCGGATTCTTGACCACAAACGTCGAAGAGGTTGGTGGTTCCTTAAGCAGCTAACTTGGGTGTACAGCAACAGGTCTGTGCAGCGGCACCTGCTTTATGGTTGCCAAGAGCTCAAATCCCTAAACGGAAACGAAGACTGCAAAGTAAGGAATTCTTGGAAACCCAAAGTGTTTAGAGAGCTTTGGGAAAATATTTCTCCGCTGGCCCCTCTAGCCTGTGTGGATACATTTAGAGACTGGTTTAAGGACTCAGTGCTAGAGTTCCCAAAGAGAGAAAACCTCAAGCTGAAAGGAGGCTGCCTCCACTGAGGAACTGCTTAGGTGGCAGACAAGGATTAGTTCAAAATCTCAATCTCAAGAAAGATGGCCGTGCCAGGAGGGAGGTCCTTCTGTTCACACACGTGTAGGAAAGTGTCACTGCGGGTCTTGGCTTGGGGACCGCTGGGAGCAGCAAGCCCTGTGACAAGGAACTGAGTGTCAGGTAGCAGTTCCTGTGGGAGGTGACCTTAGGAAACTCAGGTAGTGGAGAGAGAAAATAAGACAAGGAAGAGCAGGAAGCTGTGAAGGGTGTGTTATCAAGCTAGTTACCACTGAGGGCATCTGGCACTGGGTCCCATTGAGGAACTTGGGGACTCAGCGAAGAGCACGCCTGGAATTATTTCTGACTGAGGGGCAAGGGGGAGAGGCTTTTTAATCTACTGTCTCTCCATCAGTCATTGATTGAGGGCTGCTTCCAGAGGCACTGACTCTTTTGCACTTCAGCTCACCCTGTGATTGGGTTCCCGCATGGAGAAGAAAAGCTGCAGGCAGAGAGCTACAGATGTGGCAATAAAGAGCACCAGCTAAAAAATACCAATGACATATTTAACAGAACTAGAACAATAATCCAAACACTTATGTGGAACCACAAAAAGATCCTGAATAGCCACAGCAATCTTGAGAAAGGAAAACAAAGTTGGAGGAATCACGCTAGCTGATATCAAACTATACTACAAGGCCACAGTAATCAAAACAGTGTGATACTGGCATAAAAACAGACATGTAGATCAATGGAACAGAATGGAGAGCCCAGAAATAAGCCCATGCCTATGTGGTCAATTATCGTTTGACAAAGGAGGCAAGAACATACAATGGGGTAAAAACCATCTATTCAATAAATGGTGTTGGGAAAATTTGGATACATACAAAAAATAAATAAACTAGACCACCTTCTTATACCACATACAAGAATAAGATCAAATTGGAGTAAAGACTTAAATGTAAGACTCAAAACCATAAAAATCCTAGAAGAAAACATAGGAAGTAAAATCTTGGATATTTCTCTTGTCCCTACGCCCCACCCCTGAAATATCTACTGGGGCAAGGGAAACAAAAGAAAAAAAATAAACAAATGAAATGAAATAAGACTAAAAGGTTTTTGCACAGCAAAGGAAACCATCAACAAAATGAAAAGACAATTCATGGACATAGACAACAAACAATATGGTGATTGCCAGAGGGAAGGGAAGGGAGGTGGGGGGAGGTAGAAGAGGGTAAAGGAGGAGATAAATGGCGATGAAGGGAGCCTTGACTTGGGGTGGTAAACACACAATACAATATACAGATGATATATTGTAGAATTGTATACCTGAAACCTATATAATTTATTAAACAATGTCACCCCAATAAATTCAATAATAAAAGAAAAGACAACTCACAAACAAACAAACAAACAAAACAGAAACAGACTCATAGTTACAGAGAACAGACTGATGGTTGCCAGAGGGGAGGTGGGTTGGGGGACTGGGTGAAAAAGGTGAAGGGATTGAGAAGTACCAATTGGCAGTTACAAAATAGTCATGGGATAGAAAGTACAGCATAGGGAATGTAGTCAATACAATAATATTAACTTTTTCTGGTGCCAGATGGGTTCTGAAAATATCAGGGAGAACACTTTTTAAAGTATATGATTGTCTAACCACTATGCTGTACATCTGATAGTAAGACAAAATAATACTAAATGTAAATAAAATACAAACTGTTTCTTTGGCCCCCCCCCCAACTCCCCCCAAAAAGAGCACCTGCTGCACTAATGAGCAATGACACCTCTGAGCAGGTGGAAGGGGTGTTATTCTTCGGTTAACGTAGAAGTTTGTCTAAGATCTATTAGTAGATGCTGCTCTCCTTATATAACTATAATTTGGTCTTTCAGGGCAATGACCACAGGTGCCACAAATCCAGGTGTGAAAGGCCAGATAAGGAAAAAGACAGAGCCTCAGATGTAGATGACCTTGGAGAGAGCTAGATAGAAAATCCTGAGGGCAGGATGGTGTGTGTGTGTGTGTGTGTGTGTGTGTGTGTGTGTGTGTGTGTGTGATAGGGGAGATGTGTTTCATTCTTTCTCATTGCTTTCTCAATAAATGCTCTCGTGGAAGAACTTTCTGTTCCTGTTCCTGTTCAAGGGAGCAGAGTGGAAGTGAAGAGAGCAGAGGTGGGTAGCAGCTACTGAAACCCTTACGTGGATGCTGTTCATCATCGCCTCCTCCACACAGAGCTGATTCTCCTGCAAGGTCTTCCCCTGTCTCTTGCAAACATCATGTAGATTCTTGATGTCAACTTGCAGGCTCAAGAGCTTGCTGCTCAGGCTGCTCACTTCTCTGTCTCTTTCCCCCGCCTAGGCCGTCAGAAAAACAGAGGCAACAATTAATCAACCACCAAGTAAATGCTTGCTTTCGTTCACTTAACTGGTTGACAGAGACTTTAAATTGGCTGAAGATTTGTCCATCTACCCTTTGCTGTTATTACTCATTCCGTGTAACACTTACACATTCTCCATTCTCGAGGTGTCTGAGTGCTCTGCATTATTCAGACAATTACTTATTTAATTAATCTTCGCCCACTGCTGTGTAGGTGCATCACAGACACTTCCCCTGTTTTGCAAGAGGAAGTCAGTGCCTGGAATAATTCCAGGCACCTCGAGGATTGTCTATGAATATTAATGGCTCTGCCACTGATGAGATCAACATATTGAGATGTCAAATGAACTTGTCAAGACGAGTGAATCAGGGATGGAGTTACTGTGGATTCTGAAGTCTCTTCACTCTCTTCGATCCACTAAACCAAAAGACCTCCCTCACCTGTAAATCTAGTGCTTTTTCTTTGGAGATACACCAATGGGAATAAAAGTAAAATCCCTGGGCTAATTATATAAGATCAATGCCTCTGAATATGAGTGAAAAAGATGAGTTAATTATTGCCAGGTCAGAATGGAAAGTAGTGGTTGAGATCACTAAGAGAGAGTGTGACGTATAGTATCTTCAGTGGGGTTAGGGGTGTGGAGCTGTGGTTAGAGGGTGGGTACTCCATTACACTAGGGTGTCACCTTTGACTCCCAGTGTTGGGGTGGCTGGCACCAGGGTGGAAAGACGTTAGGAAGTAGCCCTCTGTGATCCTGTCCAGTGCTTTAGCTCTGACACTGTGCAGACTGTCCATAACACTCATGAGGACAGGCACTACCTACCACCTCTGAGTTTCAGATGTTGGGAATGAGGCTGGTGCTTTTATGGCGGGTACCTGGTTTATGTTAGGTTACTCAGAGTAGGCTCTTAGACAAGGATTCATGACACCTATTAAAGAAACACTCCCAAGAGCAATCAGCAGGGACGTGGGGGAAGCAGGACAGGGAAGGAGAAGAAGCCAAGCAAGGGCAGGATTTCAGACAGAGTCCTGAGGGCAGGAGCTTTAGCCTGAGCCCACGGGGAACTCTGGAGTGTAAGTTACACCTCAGAGTCTGTCCTCATTCGATGCACAGAAAGCCGGGTTGTCAGACTCCGCATCAGCCAGTCAATGGCTAAGGGCAGCCCCACGGGAGGAAAGTTCCCAAGGACTTCCAGTTCTGTGCTCTTGTGAGCAAAGTGACCCCAATAGCCCAGGGGCAATTCTTTCTAAGAGAGTTGCAGGTGCAGAAGCACACAGAAGCCATGGTACAAAGAAATGGAAAGTGACCCAAGCAACAAGGTCCCATGGCTAGTTAGCAGCAGGACGAGGAGACAGAGAAGTGAGCACCCTGTAGCCAGTGCTCTGTCACCATATCTCACCGATGGCTCTGGCTTCCCCGGGAAGCTGGACACCTGATATGGACATCATAAATCAAGCCCTTCTGGACAGGTCAGTGTAAGAGACCTCTGCACAAAGCTGAGGGGCCAGAGAATAACCGTGAGCATCGGACACCACAATGTCAGACTATTCGGAATTCAGAAGGTTTCCCAGAAGTGCTGCTGTCTCAGCTGATTTATTTCTTCATTTCCATTTAGTACCTGGACTTTTTTTTTTTTTTTTTTTTTTACCACTTTACAGTTTAATTAGGTTAACGGCATGGCTCTGTCATTAAAAGGATTTCATTATCTCAAAACTCTCCCTCTTCCTCCCATCTCTTGTTTTTCACTTTCAGAAAAACAATGGTGGATGTCAAACTGCCTCAAGCATGTAATTACCAGTAAGACAATTACCAGGGACTCTCTTAAGAGAATATGTGTAGAGCAGCTAAAAAAAAGTAGTGTACAGGCATGGTTTTCTAACTAGAAAATAAAACCCTTGACCGGACAAGGAGCAGAAGCTTGATTCTAATGCTTTAAAATCCCTTGTGTCATGGCTGCCCTGGTGGGAACAGGATACAGAGGCACATTTGGGAGTGAGACCCTAGGGATCCCCTCCTCTCCTGCTCCTATCTTTCCTTGGCATCTATGAAGAGATTAGGTGACAGTACAATCCCTGCACTATGGAAGTGCACAGGCCCTGTACTCTTGCCTTGATGCTGAATATCTGCATCTCACGGTGAGGAACTTGCCACCAGATTGTCCTATATGGAGCCTGGTGCACTGTAGACTCATTAACAAAGCACCAACCCTATACAACCAGAATCTCTCCAAGTTAAAAGTTAAATGTCCTCTCTCTTTCAGGGCAATAAAAAAATACCCTCTTCCTCCAGTGTTGGATGTTCTTGGAGCCGAAGGCCTGCTAAGCCCAATTCTGTTGTACGCCCAGGACTTCAGAAATAGATCTTTAATGTGCATGAGCTCATCTAATTTGAACATTAGCATTGACTCAGAGTCTCTGAGGCAATTTCTTCATTCATAACACAAGAGTTTTGGAATAAATAATCTTTCTTTGAGGAGTCCCTCAACCAGTTGAATAACAAATGTGTTTTGCAGGATGTCAAATGAAATTTACTTTTGAAATCAAAATCTAACCATTCACTCCTAAAGACCCAATCGTACAGGGTTTTTTATTTATCAGAACAAGAGTGGAAATGCTGAGAGAGCAATAAAATGATTTCCTTGAATCATGTATTATTTTTTACTGTAGGAAATTGTAAGAAGAGGCTGTGTTCACCTCAGAACTCCAGAAAGGCAAATGTTTCCGAGCTTCCAGTAAACCTAATTTCTTGCTAATATCTTGCACAGAGGTCACTGAACACTGTTTTCTAATCCCATCTACTTTATGAAGGCTAAATTCCAGGCAGATGCCTTTTGAGTATCAGTACATAGTAAGGGTTGATTTAATCTGACATTTCATCAATCAAAGCTCCATAACCATACCAGTGCATGAGATGAACTGAGAGTCATAATGCTGACCCTCAGGCTCCATCCGACCCTGACCCAGACCTGAAGTCATTAATGATGACTCAAATTACAGGCCTCCTATGCTAGGTAAGTTTTCACTTAAGCCAGCACTTAGATTCCCAGTTTTGCTTCTGTAAGGTTGGAACTTGGTCACTTTGCTTGAAGGCATGTGACATTATCCAACCACAGGCAAAATGGTGAATACTGATACTGCAGCTGCTACTATGCACATGATAGTTATTGGAAAATAGGTTATTCACTGAAGCAAAATTTCTGATTGACTAAATGGATCTTTTTTCGAAGAGCATGCCTTCTTGAACATGTACTTCAAAAGATGGGAAGAGCCCTGGCTGGTGTGGCTCAGTGTCGACCTATGAACCAGGAAATCATGGTTCAAATCCCAGTCAGGGCATGTGCCTGGGTTGTAAGCTCCATCCCCAGTGTGGATCGTGCAGGAGGCAGCCAGTGATTCTCTCTCATCATTGATGCTTCTATCTCTCTCTCTCTCTCCACTCCTCTCTGAAATCAGTAAAAACATATTTTAAAAAAAGATAGGAAGAATTTTGCTCTAGGCTTCAAAGTATTGACAGATAGTCTCATGCTTTTTTAGGGGGATCCTGATGTTAAACCGAAGCTTGTGATTCAGTTGCCTTCTCAATCCCAAGAGCATTAGGAAGGTTCAAGGTGACAGCATTCATAGGCATTTGGCACTTGAAAAAACAAGAAAGCTTGGGTGGAAGTTTCCAGAGTAATTTTGGGGTCAACCAACACCACCATAAAGCTCATCAGCTTCAGGAAATTATCTTCTTTGAAGATAATGACAAATTTTCAACAATGAAAAGCCAGTTTAATCACCATTACCATTCAACATATATAAGTTTATAGTGAGAGTTATGTTTTAAAAAAACATGAAACATTGCTTTAGGAATTTTTACATTTTCCTTGTATAGCAACAGAGTTTACAGTTATCCACAGTAATTTCAAACACTGTTAGTGTTACTCGTAACTTGCTTCCTGAGTTTACTGTTCCATCTATAGAGACATTGCAGTTTTTGATGACTGATGACGGGAATTAATGGGCACTTATCCAAGGTTTTGTCTGGGAGCAAAAACTTTGGAATCTATTATGCTCATATAGTAAAGAATGAGTGTATATTTTATTGTAATCTAAATTCTTTAAAAATTGGCTCACTGTATAAAAGTATACAGTTCAGTATACACATGGCATATGGCAGCAACTATGGAATATGGGGCAACTTTTACTGGCACTTGGGCAATTGCCACATACTTTTCTCCATCATATCCTTGGAGAAATTATTTCCCTGGAAAGTAAGCTCCACGAGAACAGGGATCTTTGTCTGTGTTGTTCACTGCTTCGTCCCCAGCCCCTAGGACAATGCCTGGCACATTGAAGGAGCTCCAAAGATACCAGCTGAATGAAGGAATGCCCTTCTAGAAAATCCATACCAGATCCTTGTTCCGGCAGAGCTCGCAGCAGATCCTGTACGGCTATCCTCTAGTAATCCAGCAGGAAAGGAGCTGAAACACCGCTTTTAGAAGCTGCTCACCTCTTGGTAGGAGGTCTGTTAAAAAGCATATGTCATGTGGGACAACCCTATACTAGTCAGAACATATCCCTTAAATCCTTTCTGGAACAAGTCAGGGAATACATAAACACAGTTTGACCAAAATATTAGAATAATCAGAACACTCCACTTCCATATCATTCTGGATAAAGAGAGAATGTTGGCAACAATAGTTAATATTTTTAAGAGCTTTCTCTGTCCCAAGCACTCGTGTTTTACAAGCAGTATTTTACTTAATCCTTAGAGCAAGCCTCTGAAATAGGTGCTCATTCTTTATATATATTTTAAAAATATACTTTTATTGATTTCAGCGAGGAAGGAAGAGAGAGAGAGAGAGAGAGAGAGAGAGAGAGAGAGAGAGAGAGAGAGAGATCAGTGATGAGAGAGAATTATTGACTGGTTGCCTTCTGCTCGCCTCCCACTGGGGATCCAGCCCGCAACCTAGGCATGTGCCCCAACTGGGAATCGAACCATGATCTCCTGGTTCACAGGTCAATGCCCAAACACTGAGCCACACAGGTCAGGCTCTTCATATTTTTTAGGTAAGGCAAAGGAAGCTCTGAGAGGGTATGCAGCATGCCCAATACCATATTGCAATTAGATGTGCACTCAGACCCACCTAGTTCAAGACTGGACTCTTAAATGCTGTGCCCTACTGCCCAACCCTGTCTGTGATATTTCTGGATGCTTATTACTGGCACTTTGAATTATGAACCTTGAAAAGAAGTTCCTTGTAACAAAGGTTCAACTTCATGTATGTATAGGAGTTAGAAGCCTTACCTCATCTTTCATTTCCTTGGCACTTCTCAATTCTCCTTTAAGTTTTAGCATTTTCTGAGCTTTGTTATAAACCTGGAAAAGCATAAAAATTTAAGATGGAAAAAGTATAAATGAGTCCAGTCCTTTAAAGACTTTCCCATCTGGATATGTGCTCTCAGCAGGGAGTTCAGAAAAATTTCCCGAACTGTTAGCAATACTTACTTGTCTACCCATCTGTTTGTGTTTCCAAAAGTTAAATCCTCCATCAGGAAGATGACCATGATTTTATATCTTTTCCAAAAAACTATCACTAAATAGTTTCTAAATTTATCCTTCCTGGAAAGCAAAAGGTCTGAAATGATTTTACTTCCTGTATTTCTAAGTATTGTGTGGCTCAAACATAGTTAACATTATGCACTAATTAAAATCAGAATGTGCACAACCCAACTTTATTCTCATGATAACCCTGGGAGGTAGCTACTATTACTATCTTTATTTTACAGAGGAGGAAACTGAAGCCCAGAGAGGCTAAGTGACTTACCCAAGGTCACACAGGCTCCCTTACTACTCCACGAGGAACTAATCTATAACTATTATTTTGAAAATATCTTGTGATTTAAGCAGCAAGTTACTGTAACATTGGTGCTTGTAAAGTTAGGAAATATAAAGTGCTGTGAATGTCTAGATAAATAGCCTCAGAGAAAGCCAGAGATTTTTGCACATGTATGGGTGTAAGGACAGGATGATGCATTTGAGGTCATAATGCACTGAGCTTAATAAAATAATCGAATTCATTCTGTTTTTAACTCTAAGACTAGAAGAAATTTCCACCAGGCACTTACCTGCAGAATAGTTCCAAGAATGAGAAGCTATCAAAATACTCATTCTTTGTAATGAACCACATCCCCCACCCCTAATATAAGCCAAGAGGAAGAAAGAATGCTGGTGAGACATGGAATTTGGAATGTTTTATGGGGTTGTATTCTGATGTGCTGCACTGTTTATCCTCTTAAGTTTTCATGCATAGAGATGCATCATGGGAATGGTGATGTAGCTCAGGCTTACCCAGCAGGGAGAGGCTAGTGATGCTGCAGTAACAACTCCCAAATCTCAGTGGCTTAAAACCATGCAGGTTTATTTTTCATTCATGCTACATGTCCTTTATGAGTCAGCTGGGGTTCTGCTCTTCATTGTCCTCAGCTGGTAGAACCTTTATCATTTAGTATGTTGCCATGGCAGCAGAAAGGGAACTTGGTGAATCACATACAGATTCTTAAAGTGGAAGTGACACATTTCACTTCTGTTCCCATTTTTTTTGGTCAAAACAAGTCACATGGCCATGCCTAACTTCTTCCTTTATTCCCCAAAGGAAATATTGGTGAACATCACAAATGACTAGGTATTTTAGGTGACTGAGCTGCTATAACAAAATATCACAGACTGGGTAGCTTATAAACAACAGAAGTTTCTCATAGTTTTGAAGTTTGAGAAGTCCAAGATCAAGCCACTAGCAGAATTGATGTCTAGTGAAGCTCTGGCTGGGTGGCTCAGTTGGTTGGAGCATCATTCAAGGTCAGAGCACATATACCTAGTTTGCAGGTTTGATCCTCAGTTGGGGTGAGTGCGGGAGGCAACAGATCAATGTTTTTCTCTCACATCGGTATCTCTTTCTCTCTCTACCCACTTCCTTTCTATAAAATCAGTGAAAACATATCTGAAGAAAGAAAAGAAAGAAGAGAAAGAAAAGAAAAGGGAAGGAAAAGAAAGTAAAGGAGAGAAAAGGAGAGGAGAGGAGAGGAGAGGAGAGGAGAGGAGAGGAAAGGAGAGGAGAGGAGAGGAGAGGAGAGGAGAGGAGAGGAGAGGAGAGGAGAGGAAAGAATTGGTGTCTGGTGAAGTCCCACTTCCGTTATGGTTGTTTTTGTTGTTGTTGTCAATCCTCATCAGAGGATATTTTTTCCATTAATTTTTAGAGATAGTGGAAGGGAGGGAGGGAGGAAAAGAGAAACATCGATGTGAGAGAGACACATCAATTGGTTTCCTCCCCACACACCTGACCGAGGCCAGGGATGGAACCTGCAACCTAGGTAGGTGCCCTTGATTGGGAATTGAATCTGTGACACTTTAACCACTGAGCAGCATTGAACAGGGATTTTTTTTTTCTGTAACTTCACATGGTGGTAGGGACAAGGAAGCTCTGTGAGGTTTGTTTTTTAAGGGCACTAATCTCATTCATGCAGGACGCACACTCATGACCTAAACACTTTCCAAAGGCCTCCCCTTCAACTCGGGGGTTAAGGTTTCAACACATGAATTTTGGGGGGACACAAATATTTAATCCACAGCACTAGGAAAATTAGAAGATAAAAAATAGTGTGGCATAAAAGAACACTAAACAGGGCTCCTGGCCACCAAGCTTCTAAACCTGGTTTAGCATCTAATTAAAAAATGTACTGATCTCTCTGAGCCTCTGTGTGTGGCTCTGCAAACTGTGGGACTGGACTAAATGACTGTTAATTCTTTCCTAGCTCTAAGGTTTACTGACTAAATGTTCTACCTTGACAGACATCTTTCTTACTAAAGAACCATGAACTCAGTCTAAGCATCACATAAAATTGGAAAAAACACACAAATATATCCTTGAGAATAATATTCTTCTCCAGGCAGACCTACTGGTTAGTCAGGAGATGCTTCTTAGATCAAATGCAATCTTGTCCAAATTGTGACTGTTTCATCTACCGTGGAGTTACACAGCTATAGTTGCAAGGGCCAAGAGTATTTGGAAGAAAAAGCAGAAGGCACAGGCTCTCATATTTGCATGGAAATATATTGGACTTCCCTAAGTAAAATAAGTCAGAGGAAAAAGAGAGAGTTGAATTGTGTTCCATGAGAGAGACATGGGAAGTCCTGTGAGTCATTAACAACAGCAGTGGGCAATTTGGAAGTGCTTATGATGAAATAAAATGGAAGGGTTATATGATAAATTTTCGAAGCATTTGACAGTAATGTTTGCCAGATGGATAAGGAAGAATGCATTGAGGGAGCCTCAAATGCTTTATAAAATGATCACGTGAAACTTTACAGCGCTCTGTGAGGAGTGTGACTGGGCAAATATTTTGTACAGGAGAGAACTCATCACAGAAAGAGGGGTTCCCTACCTGATCTCTGGGCCCAGGACTTGAATGTCTTTTCTATCCTCAAATCCTTATTCTACGTCTTCTGTGCTGCTGTCTCCTGCATTTTTATTGAAACCTTAACTTCCTCCTGTCTCTTTTCCTCCATCAGCATCTTCAATTCTGCTGCAATTGCCCAGGGAACTGCTGTCTTGTATTCCAAAGTTCCGCTGTTTGCTTTTCCAGTATGCCGTCCCTTGGTGACAGCTGTGTCCAGAAAAAAAATTATTGTAAAAATAAAATCTTGGTCAGTAATGTTTTGTGCCTCCTAAGTTGACCTCAGTCCACACTCAGGGCATCTTATAGATTTCCAAGAAACAGTAACACCGCACCTCACATGGGTGACTGGTGTAGCAGTTATGAACTCAGGTGTGCAAAGGAAAAGTTACTATTTTTCTATTACTCTTTAACGAGCCCCATTTCCACCAAATGGGAGAAAACAGAATCTTAGTTATCTCTGAAAAAGCATCACCATTTTAAGGTTAAAAATGATCCCCTTCACCTCTTCAAGGTTTTCCAGAGTGTAAGTTCTGGGGTCCTAGGTTGGATCCTGGCATCACGGTGACTTCTGGTCCATGGCCATGGGCATCTCTCCCAGGTGAAGTGTGCTAAGATGTCTGTGTCTTGGTCAACAGGCCACGAATACGGCATCTTCCTCAGACTGCAGGCTTTGGATCTGCTGGCCCTCTTTTGTCCTTCAAGGATGATCCTAATGCAGAAGACAGACACACACACCTGTGAGATGGGGCTTCCCTACCATCATTCTATGTTTTGCCTGGAAAGGTGTTAAGAAGGGGATAGAATCCAAAGATCTTGCTCACTTTTCTGCTCCTCATTCCTGGTATTGATCAAAAGTCCCTTCTGCCTCTAAATTGCTAAACCAATCGGGGAGGTTCTGTTGTGTTCTCCACTTTCGCCCATGTCTTCGATCTCTGGGTCTAATCCTCTTGCATATGTTCAGATTCTCTGCTTCTTCTTTCTTAACTCAGAGAGTCTTTGTTTAGTTTTGGGGAGAGGAAGAAAAAAGGGTACAAGTGAACAAGTTCAATGAAATACAGGTTGAGCGGGCAGGATGGGAAACACATGTTAGTACTTCATGCACCATCGGCCCACGTTAGATTACACAAAGGCCCTCATCACAGGCTGCTGATGCTGCCTCTCTCCCCAAGGAACTGGTCACTACCTGGGTACACAGATGGCCTACTGGTCTTAGAGCAACACTGTCTGTTACTTTTCCTTCATCACTTGGATGGAAGAATACCAAGGATCACTTTTTCTCATCTAAAACTTTTTTCCTAGGTTTTCATGGAAAGAGATGCCATTCAGTTTAAAGTTAAAGCTCTCCTTGGGGGTTAATCAAAATAAACAAACAGATTTACCTACACTGAGTCCTAAATCTTTCCTTTAGTCTTACTGAGTTTTAGATTTTTCTCCAATGTACTATCTCCTTCCAATGAAAAAGTTTGATGAATCCTAGGTTCCTTATTATTGAAATAGTGAAAGGATGTTCAGCGTTTCCCCTATTTTAAAACAATATGTGAGCACCATGAATGAACATGGATGCTTCTTCCTTAATAAATAATTTTTACCCAGAATGCATGGATGAAGGCATAGTGTACAGAGGTCTGGCATGAAGAGAGTCTATCTCTTTGAATCCAAACCCAGTTCTACAAGAGAAAAATCCCTGGTCATATAGGGCATATCTACTGGGGGAAGACAGTAGGAGGAGATGATACTGGAGATGTTTTTTTTCAGGGTCTGGGAATTCTGCACCATAATTTAGTGAACAATAACCTGACACCAAGATCACTATCTGGGTCATAGTCCAACTCCAGGACTGAGGTGCTTCAGGATAGGAAGTAGGGCTGATCGGGCTTTGCAGGAGTTTTAGAATGGAAAAGGAAAAAGGGTCCAGGGGAATAAGAGAAGGAATTCCAGGGTTTATCAGACCCACTGTCGCAGGTAAAAATCTCTCTCCCTGCCTATCTCCTTTGGTACTTTTCATAGCGTTTTTCAGTTGCCTTTTTCAATATCCATACTTTTTATCTTCCTTAGTAAGAGCACCCTAATTTTATTGTGGTGTCCATGTATTCATCAAGAAGACTACTGATTTCAGCTTCTCTTGTGGTTGGGGATGATTATAAGTTTTAACCAATGAGATGTAAGAAGAAATATTGTGGGAACTTCCAGGAAATTTTCTTAAAGAGAAGCAGTGCACAAGTCTTTGTTCCTTGCTCCTTTCTGATTGTTTGGAATGCTGATTTAATGGCTGGTGCTCCAGCAACCATTTGGAACATGAGGAGATACTCAAAGAGACAGAAGGAACTTAGGCCCCCGATGGTATGGAACCACCATGCTAGCCCTAGTCAGAGAGAGCAATTTATGTCATAAGTCACTGTTATTTTGGATTTTTTTTCATGCAGTTGAATCTAATGCAAATGAACAAAGTACCCTTATTTATGTTCCTCTCAGAGAGACCTCCCTACAACTCACATCTCATTTCTAGCACCTCCACCAGCTGCTTCTACTATACCTTATCCCATCTGACTGCTCAATATCTTCCTCCCCCTTCCTTCCTTCCTTCCTTCCTTCCTTCCTTCCTTCCTTCCTTCCTTCCTTCCTCCTTTTCCTCCCTCCCTCCCTCCTTTCTCTCTCTCTCTCTCCCTCTCCCCCTCTCCCCTCTCTTTCTTTCTTTCTTTCTTTCTTTCTTTTTCTTTCTTTCTTTCTTTCTTTCTTTCTTTCTTTCTTTCTTTCTTTCTTTCTTTCTTTCTTTTCTTTCTTTCTTTCTTTCTCTTTCTTTCTTTCTTTCTTTCTTTCTTTCTTTCTTTCCTTTCTTTCTTTCTTTCTTTTCTTTCTTTCTTTCTTTCTTTCTTTCTTTCTTTCTTTCTTTCTTTCTTTCTTCTTTCTTTCCCTTTTTCATATCTGCTTTCTGCTTGCTATAAAATCACATACATTCAAGGCCCAATTCAATGACCATTTCTGTCTTCTTCTCCCCAATTTTAACTTCCAGAGTTATGGAATGTTATAATTAATTTCCAAACACTTGCATGGCACAGTTACTATGTCTCAGGCACTGTTTTAAACATAAAATATCATAGCTAATCCTCACAGTAACCCTGCCAGGTAGGTAACCCCTCACATTCCCACAATACTTTACCTATATGTCTTTTACCACAACAGAATCTGCCATTATTCTGGTTATTTATGATTTTCTTTGTCCCCCACAAAGTAAGCAGGGTCTACTCTGGTGAAAAAACAGGAACATACAGACCTTTCTGAAATACTTTTAAATTTCTAGAAAAGTTGTAAAAATAGTACAGAGAGTTCCCATATATCCTTTCTCCAGTTTCCCCATTGTTCGTATCTTCTTATTGATGACCATAACCTTGGTCACTTGGTTATGCAGGTGTCTACTGAGTTTATCCACTATACAGTTACTATTATCCCATTATAATTCATAAAAAATTCTGAGAACTGGTTCCTTGAGTTGCCTTGGCTGCCTTCTTCCTTCTACTATACAAGAAGAGTCTTGTTTTGATAAAGGATCTTCCAAATTTCTTCCCCCCTTTTCTCTATGTGAGCTCCTTCCACCTTCTTCCAGGTTTCGAAGGGTTCAGTGAATGAGCCAAGGCCTTTTGGAGGTGATATGATCAGCGGGCATTTGTCTTGGTGCCTGCTTCCAGCAGGATAAGGGTTAAATACTTTGGGAAAACTTCAGCACTGAACTGCCAAGTCTCCTAGGTTCAGCTCAGCAATCAAACAGCATAACCTAATAGAGCCCCTGGTGCTACGGGAAACACAAGACACTGATTTATATTTTAATATCAGTAATTTCCACAAGAGCAACATTTCTGAGTGTCATTTTACAATTTCTGTCAAATGCCAGCTCAGTTTTTCTTAATTCTGTTTATTGTGTCTGAATTTGCAATCTTATCCGCAATGCAGATTCTTGGCTCCCAGGGGAGAACATTTTCATCTTTCTCTGGAACGGGAGGGATGGGGATGGGGCAGAAATGGGTCTATAAAATAATTGGAAATGTAAACAAAGCACTGTTTATTAAGAACGATTAGGAAGTACTTTCAGTTAAAAAAAAAAAAAAAGGCCCGGGCAGTACTAAATAAACTTTGCAAAAATAAAGACAAACAAAAGGGGTGTTTGGGATGCAAATGGAATCTTTCCTTCCAGCATGGAGAACTGCTGTGCACACTGCAGAGCACCAGGATGGGGAATGTTTGGCCACATGTACTGTAAGACCGCTGCTATGGCCATTAGCACTCCAGCAGGTTGTAAAGTGCTTTGGTATCCTGAAGGATCAAAGGTGCACAGCTACATGAATGCCAGATGTTGCCATTAGGAAGAGGGAGCCTGGTTCTCTCCTGTATTCTTTGAACAACTAATAAAAGTAAGAACAAAGCTGGTGCTGTTGGCACCAAACCCCATCTACTCAGTGTGCTTAGGGGTGGGGGTGCTTCCTGAGGCCACTGGCTTGCAGATGTGTGCCCTGGAACACCCAGTGGTGTGCCCTAATTCCCTGAGGGTCTACGGCTCCAGTTTCTGCATTGGTCCTTTCTGGACAATCATAAAGCCACTTCCTCTAATAGCTCAACATAATGCTCTTCTTTGAGGCCTGAGATTTAGCATTGGTTAGCCCAGTGGTCGGCAAACTCATTAGTCAACAGAGCCAAATATCAACAGCACAACGACTGAAATTTCTTTTGAGAGCCAAATTTTTTAAACTTAAACTTCTTCTAGCGCCACTTCTTCAAAATAGACTTGCCCAGGCCGTGCGTGGTATTTTGTGGAAGAGCCACACTCAAGGGGCCAAAGAGCCGCATGTGGCTTGCGAGCCGCAGTTTGCCGACCATGGGGTTAGAGGATCTCCCCTGTGGTTGGTACAGAAAGGCAGCCAAGAGCCCGAAGCAGGGCGCGTACAGCCCCGTGAAGCTTCTTGCATGACCACTCAGGACCTTTCTCCAAGGGAGTGTCATTATCTCCGTAGTCCTTCTTTTCTCCAAAGCCATCTGCTCTGCTTCCAATTGGCATGAAGACCTCATGCTTTCCACCAGCATCCCTCAGTTTCAGATACTCTAAATCCAACATCATGTCTCATTGCCAAACCTCTGGCAGAAGCCGTGTTGAGTTTCTCAGTGGAGCTATCGACCACATTGACTGAAGCCGCAGTAACGTGTTTCTCCCCGTCCAAAAGGGTAAAAATAACAGGAACAAGTTGTCGGAAATGAAATTTCAATTCATCCACGCCCTTTCTACACTTCTGCTGTGACTCCCAAGCAGGGATCAATAGTGTTTAGACAGCCAAGGAGATTTTTTCCCCTCTTAAAGCACCAGATCAATAGTAAAAAAAAAAAAAAAAAAATCCTCCAGCCCTCTGTATGTGTTGTAGTAAATGTGAACAAATCAGAGGCCTTCGGCTAAATGGATTGACTGAAGGCAGCAGCAGTCTGGTGCTTTGTAACTAAGAGTGCATCGACTGTGCAAGTGGCAACAAGGGAGGAAAGCCCAGGCCTGGGTGAACCCTGGTGCTCCCACAGTTCCCATGACAAGGAGACTTCAAAGGGAATTTCTGTCCCCAAAATGAAAGAAAGATTCCTGTGTGTTGTAGCCTGTGGTTGTGACTTTTTAAAAAGTTAGAATTAGCAGGACCATTCATGAAAGTACATTCTGGAAACTGAGAAAGCAATGAGAAAAAGCCCAAGATAGCTAAGACAGGTTGGATCATGGGGTATGCCACACTTCCGTTTTGCCTTTTGCTTTAAAATTTTATTTTAAAAATTATTATTATTATTTTTAAAATACGTTTTTATTTATTTCAGAGAGGAAGGTAGAGGGAGAGAGAGAAACATCAATGATGAGAAAGAATCATTGATCAGCTGCCTCCTGCACGCCCCCTACTGGGGATCAAACCTGCAACCCAGGCATATGCCCTGACCTGAAATTGAACCCTGAGCTCGTTCATGGGTCAAGGCTCAGCCACTGAGCCACACTGGCCAGGCTTTAATTTTAAAAATTAAAGTTCATAGCTATCTTTGGCTTTTTCTTATTGCTTCCTCAGTTTTCTTCTCATAATGCTGCCCAGCTCTCAAACATCTCCAGCTAGGAAGATTCTGAATGCTGCTTTTTCTGGGCGACCTGTCAGCCCAGCACAGTCATTTCTCTGACTCACCTGGTTTCTTCATTTGCCATCACTGATGTTCTCCTGCTCTATCTCCTCCTTTTAATCCCATCATTCATGCGACAGAGAAATTGGGTCAAAGCTCAATTCTGATTTTGCTCAAATGATTTATCCAGGAGCAACTTTCTTCCATTATGAAAATTTCTGTATTTTATTACATCCGTTTTTTATTTCCATTATAGATAAATAATGCAGTGTGCAGCTATTCACATGAATATTTTAGTCATTAGACTGACATCTAAATTTGGTTCTTCTGTTTTAAGAAGTAGGTAACCAAAGGAGTGTAGCCCTAATTATGGTGTGAGAAGCTGAGACTTCTGAGGTGGATATTGTCACAAAACAAATCCTTAATTTCACTGGGAAAAGCCAACCCAACAACTCAAAAGACTATCACATAGTTGGTGATAATTTGTGGGATTACAACCTTATCCAGGTTGCAAAAACCAAAGGTGAACTGCTATGAATGTGTGAACATCGACCTTCATTATAAAAGACGTTATTTTTATCAATGATTATCATGCTAACTTCTGTAATGAATTGAGATTCTATTTGAAATAAAACATTGGCTAACTAGTATGGAAGCATATAAAATGATAGCATGTCATCATCTATTAGCTTAGACAATATAGTTATTGTAGTTTAGTTAGATGTTTATAGTCATAGATAAAAGAAATGATACTTACCGATTGTATTATAAACAGAAGCTTCTCTTGGGAGTCAGTTCCTGCCTCTTATGAGCCTGTACTTTAAACCAGACCTGTTTTCCTTGTGGTCACTGGCATCTATCTCGAAGTTATCCTAGGAGAAGAAATACAGCTCTATCACTTCAAACAGTCAAGAGGTTAGTGAGTAGAAAAAGTCCCTCTCAATGGATATTTCCAAAGACAAAAGAAGAGAAATAGACACTATAAATATTAATTTATTCAGTAGTTCAAATGTGCTGAGAACCCAGCATGCCTTAGGTGAAGCAGAAATAAACAATGACAAATATAACTAAGAGGAAGAATACCAGGGCCATAAAATAGCCTACTTCCCTCCTGGAGGGGGCCTTACACACTATGCTGCCTTGTAACTGCAGCCTCTCCCACTCAATGATTATTAGCTTT
This sequence comes from Eptesicus fuscus, assembly GCF_027574615.1. Lineage (NCBI taxonomy): Eukaryota > Metazoa > Chordata > Mammalia > Chiroptera > Vespertilionidae > Eptesicus > Eptesicus fuscus. Next base: position 9,452,513 of record NC_072493.1, read on the forward strand.
TTAAAAGTTTAAACGTTTGAATACGTAATATAGTTAAGGGGCTCCAAAATGTGAAAAGGAGGTGAACTGGGTTTCCGTTTGCCTCTCACTTTTCCTTTCTACCCCTTTCTCCTTTGAGGTGGACCAGTGGGTGCTGCATCAATCAGCAATCTTGCCCACAAGCCTCAGGTTGGCTTGGCTGAAGGGTAGAATCAGCAGGAGACCAGAGGGAGGGAGAACTGTGCCCTCTGTGCACGTGTGCCCTCAGAAGTGGCTCTGGCAGATCCCCAAGAATGACTGGGGCTCCGGACACACTTCTGTCTTAGGCCCTTCCACACAGCTGCTCTGTCACCCATTTGAGGTAGGTCTGCTCCCACCCCTTGACCACTGAGGTCTGGAGATGGGCACAGCAGGTACCTCATAGCTTCCTTATACCCTGCCCACACCTTTATACCTAACCCTGTCCCTTTATGAAACATTCCATGAATTACTCAGCCTGAGCATACCCTCTACTTCCTGCCCTATTAATATAGAAAATGGAAAGTGCCATTAGCAGTTGCATTAGTTTCCTAGGGCTGTAATAACAAAGTTCTAGAAACTGGGTGGCTTAAACCACAGAAATTTATTGTCTCACAGTTTGGGAGGGTAGAAGTCTAAAATGAAGGTGTTGGCAGGGTTGGTTCCTTCTGAGGGTTGTGAGGGAGAATTGTTCCGTGCCTCTCACTTAGCTTCAGTGGTTTGCCCCACCCCTCCCATCTCTGCCTTTGTGTTCTCTCTGTGTGCATGTCTGTCTCCCAATTCACCTGGGTGTGGAGGCCCAGCCTATTCCAGCACAACCACCTCTTAACTAATAACAGTGCTTAATAAGGTCACATACTCAAGTACTGGGGATTAGCACTTCAACATATAGGATTTTGGAGGACACAATTCAACCCATAACAGCAGTCAAATGTTCAAGTATATTCAACTATACAAAAAAAGCCTCTCCTGACCTTCATCTATTGTCTACTTTCTCCTCCACCTTCTTCAAGAATGAATTGTGTACATTTGCTGTCTCTTTATATTTCTTCCACCAAACTCCTCCCACCCTCAACAAGGCAGCAGCAACTCTGATTGGTCAAGGTCAAATTTTCATTGTCAGATCCAATGGGCTCTTATTGGTTCTTATTGTATTTGACAAAGTTGACACCAGTGGCTACTTCCTCCTACTAGAAACTCTTTCTGTCCTTAGTTTTTGACACCCTCTCTGAGGTTTCCTCCTGCTCAATTTCCTCAGCAAGTACCTCTCCTACAGACCATTCTTGGAACGGTCCCCAAGGTTCTCTCTTGTCTTGCCCTCTCCTTTCTTACTCTGCATCCTCTCTGCTCTATTCCACCCACTGTGCTCATTTCAGTTACCATCCATATGAAGACGTCTCCCCACAACAGGATCTCCAGCACAGGTCTCCACATAGAGCTCCAGATCTCTATATGCAACTGCCTTCTAGATAGCTATTCTGGATTGTTCCACAGATCTCTGCAGTTCAACAAGGCTAAACTCATCTCCAAAACTAAAATCATAGTCGTCTACGCCAAACCTGCTACTCCTCCCCTGCCACCTATTTTATTTATTTAATAAACACATATAACATTTATTATGTGTCAGACACTATTCTGAGTAGGTCACTATTAATTGTTATGTAATCTGCATAACAATTCTATAATATAAATACCCTGGTTATCTTCCTTATAGATGAGAAAATGAGGCACAGAGAGGTTAAGAAACTTTCCCAAGACTACACAGGAGTAAGTGGTAAAGCAGAGATTTAAACCCAAGTAGCCCCACGCTGGAGTTTGTGTTCTTAACCATTATTATATGCTGCCTCAGTGAAAGGCACCACTACCCACTCCATTTGTTCAAGGCCTGAAAGGTGAGTGCCATCTTGATTCTTCTCTCTTTCTCTCACTTACTTTACCCCTTATCCCATCACTTACCAAGTTTTGCCTATTATAGCTTCTAAATAAATCTATTGGCCCTCTTGTCTTTATCTCCAATGACACTGTTCATTCCTTCAGCAACTAGAGATATGATCATGTCATTTACTTGCTTAAAACCTTTCAGTAATTCCCTATTGTTCTCATAATAGAGTACAAACTCTTAGAATGGTTTACAAGGCTCTCCTTGATCTATGTCCTGCTTTCCTGACCCTCGGCCCTTCTTCACATTTCCCATCATAGCTCTCCTGAGCTATGTTCAATTTCTCAGACATACCCTGAGTCTTCTGCCCATGTGGCTTGCCCACAAGCATCATTCAATTTCTCTCCTCCCACGATCTTTGGGCTAACTCCAGCTGATGTCTCAGAAAATATCATTTCCTCTACAAAGCCTTTTCTGGCTCCCTAAGCCTAGATTCTTCCTCCAACCATGTGCTCCCTCCCTGATCCACTGAACACTCCTAACAGGGCAGTCATCACACTATATTAGAATTGTGGGCATAGTTGTCTGTATGTTCCACTAGACTGTAAACTCCATAGATCAAGGGACTGCATTTTTCTTATTACCATCTTATCTCAAGTGAGTAGACAAGTATCTGGGATAGAGTAGATATTCAGTAATATTTATTGAAAGAATGGAGCCAATGTACTAATTTCAGTGAGAAATCACTGTCTTGGGATTTGAAGTACTCTGAGTCCATATGACCTACCTTTCTCTATAGGTAGGCCAACAGGACAAAATAAGACAGTGTTGGGCGACAGAATCAGAACTAAAGGACACTTACAGAGTCCAATGTTGAATGGCCACTGGCTAGGACAGCATCACATAACTATCTCAGATAGTGAAGGTCTCACCAATGGAGCTGGTTTTATCAGTTTGCTGGCCAAGGATCCCTCTCCCCTGAACATCGCTAGGAGGAGGTCAGACATCATGTCCCCCCTCTCAGCATCATGAGATTGATAAGCTCTTTCCTTAAATAGGCTACTCTGGTACAGTCAGATTTTGGAGATCTGAGAGCTATTCTGTTTTAGTTGACTACATAGACTCTAGAAATGGTTTAGCTCTCCCAGAACAATCTTTTTATTTCAAGTTCTTGGGATCGCTCCTCTACAATCCACTATGAAGTGGCAGACTATCCCAAAAGGCTACTGCAGTTCAGAGGTACAATGGATCACTTTCCATTGGATCATCAAGAAAATATTTTATGGAGATGGTTGTATTTGATCTTGCCTTTGATTCTGATAGGGAAGATGGGTTGTATTCTAGGATATTAGGGAGAAATGAAAATTTCCAACTAGAGCCAGAGCAGTAGGAGAGGCTGTGTCTAGAATTTATCCAGAGGTAACAGGGAACTTCTGAATGTTTTTTGAGCTGGGGAGTGATATCTAAAGAACTGCTTCAGGCAGATTAGCCTGGTCTCTGTGTATAGGAGACAGGGCCGAGAGAGGTAGGAAGAAGAAAAGGCCCAGGCAGTTAGGAATTAGGAGATAACTATTTTCAACTAAAAATAGTTGAACAGGGCAATAGGTAAGAAATCTGTTTCTCTAATTTGTCCCTATAATAGTATAATATTATGTCCAAATACATACACACATCATAGTGAAGTATAGTGAGCAGTGATTTAAAGCAAACAAACAAAAATAACGTCATTTCTGAATATTTACTAAATGCAGACTGGTGGTGGGTGAGATGGAAAATTGTTCCGTCAGGACAGGACTGTGTGGTTCATTTTCTTCAATCACTAGATGAGTGTACAGATTAGAGCTGGCTACAGTGGGCTCTGAGAACTGTCCACATTCAATGAGTTGGGTTAAAATAGTCAAATACTATTCAAGTAGTCAGGACATAGACTGGAAACCTTTTTGATCTAAATAATTTCTGTTGTAGTGAGATCCACCCTGTACCCTGTAGGATTATTTGCCCAACATTTCATTTGTAACCCTAAAGGGTTGTGGAGGTGAGATGAAGTTAGGGCTCATTCTGGAAAGGGTAGACTACCTTCACCAAACCCATTTATATTTCAAAGTCTTTTCCCTGAAGCTGCTCTCCAGTGATCACGTTGTGGAAGGAAGGGAGAGTGAGGTGGTTCCATATGGGTGTTACTATTGTTATGTTGGAAAATACTTTTTGATGAACAGTCATTTCCTTCCACTGCCAGAGGGTGTTGATAATGAGCAAATTACCTTTTACTCCCTCTGGTGTGGATGTGAAATTGGCTGTTAATAGAGTTGCTAATGCTACTGGGTTAGCATGTGATTGTTCTATTTTAAGCCAATTTAAGTTATATTTGGGGAGTAGCCAATCAGACATCTCTCTAAGAATATGGGCCCAACTGCAGCATTTAATATTGAGACACCTGCCTCACCCACAGATGTGGCTGGGAGCAGAAAGTGCTGAACGTGCCGTCTTTAGCATGAAATGTTTTAATACAATGCCTTTTTTCCTTTGTAGGTACAAGAGTGGTCTCATTAGGCAAATGCTAAATGTTTTCATCGTAGGATAGGACCCATTTCAAACCCGAATAATATGGAAAGCTATCAGCCAATGATGTACTCAGTTTAATCTAACAATGGGTTAATATTGGTCATTTCATTACTGCTTGTTATGCAGTGAAAGTGTATGAGAAAGTGAAATGTTCAGAAATTAGTTGAAAGGAGCAAAAGAGGTGAGAGATTTTACCGAGTTATACGCTCCATTGGACTAATTAAAGGTACAGATGCATTAGGAGGTTATGGGAACATCTCTGATTTCCAAAGATGCTTGTCCAGAAGGGGGATGGTGTATGCTAATCATTTCTGGCACTGTAGGGAAGGAAGCACAGATTTTCTCTCACATTTTTTGTAGCCCTATTGCCACCTGGCACCTGGTGGCTAAATTGAATGCATTGCTTGGGAAAGTTTCTTGATTAAATAGAATATTCTTGAACAAAGCACTGTTGATTCGTGATTTTCATGTTTTATTGGCTTTTCACGTTTTAAATGTAAAGCTCATTAACTACACCCAGAGAAGGAAACAGGTATGAGGGATGGAAAATAAAACTCAACTGATGTGATACAGAAAAGTACAGTGTGTGCCATTCTGGTTTGGATTAACTGGGCTTGGCACTGTTATGGCTCCTGTCACCTGACCAAGTTACTGAGCTGATTAAATTGCGGGAGTGGAAAGTACTGGTGCCTAACAATACCTAACCTTACCCACCCCACCTCCCGCCAAAATATCTCCCAAGCAAATTTAGGTCATGCCCTCTGTTTTACCATTAGGATTGGGTGCCCATGGAAGACCCATCCCTTATGATCATCCACTCATTCAACAGACATTCGCTGAGAGCTGCCTTGTGCTAGGCTGGGACACAGAAGCGACTGGGACACAGAGCGACTGGGACAGAGTCCCTGAACAAGGAGCACAGAGTATTCCAGGGAGACACTTATCTAAAAACACAATACATGGTGGTAAGTGGCTAATAAGAGATGATTAAAAGCTTCAGCATTTAGGCCCAGCCGGTGTGGCTCAGTGGTTGAGCATCGACCTATGATCAAGAGGTCACGGTCTGATTCCGGGTCAGGGCACATGCCTGGGTTTCAGGCTCGATTCCAAGTATGGGGCATGCAGGAGGCAGCCGGTCAATGATTCTTTCTCATCATTGATGTTTCTATATCTCTCCCCATCTCCCTTCTCTGAAATCAATAAAAATATATTTTTAAAAAAGCTTGAGCATTTGGAAAATACTTTTAGAGTTGACTTTACCCTAAACCCGTGGTCGGCAAACTGCGGCTCGCAAGTCACATGCGGCTCTTTGGCCCCTTGAGTGTGGCTCTTCCACAAAAATACCACGGCCTGGGCGAGTCTATTTTGAAGAAGTGGCGCTAGAAGAAGTTTAAGTTTAAAAAATTTGGCTCTCAAAAGAAATTTCAATCGTTGTACTGTTGATATTTGGCTCTGTTGACTAATGAGTTTGCTGACCACTGCCCTAAACAAACACACACGGTACTTACGTTTCAGGAACTATTCCAAGAACTTTACAGATATTAACTCATTAATTCTCATAACAATTTTTGGAGGCAGATACTGTTATTATCTTCTTTCTAAAGTAGAGGAAATTAAGGTGCAGAGAGGTTAATAACTTTGCCGAAGCTAGTCTATGTAGAGTCGGGATTTGAACTTATGCCATCTGGTTCCAGAGCTCATGCCCTCAGCCACTACCCGCTCCCATCCCTTTAAGCCAGTCCCTGAAAGACGAGTGGGGTTCGGGCCATTGGAGAAAAAGGGAATGGGTGAAATGAGGATGTCAGGGCTCGCATTCCAAACAAAGCTTGTCCGAGGGCATTGATTTGTGACTACCTGTGGCACACAAGGAGGACCCCAGTGGTTAGAATAGTGGGATAAGAGGGGTGTGGTTTGGGGTGTGAGTGCTGATCCTGAAGGGATGGGTAGATGAGAGGAGTTGGCAAAGAGGGCTGAGAAGGAGCCCACAGAAGGAAAACCAGCAGACGGATCTCTCTAAAGGGAGAGAAATAATGGTGAGGTCCACAGAGTCAGCTGCTGCGGAAGTTCAAGTAAGATGAGGGAAACCAGGCCATTCATTATGTTGGGGATCAGGAGGCCGCTGCTGACCTTAGAGAGCACAGGGAGGGTAGAACAGAGAACTGAAATGATGCTACAGTTGATGGGGGAGTTTCTGGGAGGAGAGAGTGGTGCGAATGTTTTTCTAGAAGTTTTATAGTAAAGGGAAGAGGGGAGAGACAGAGGAGAGAGTAGAGAAGGAAAAGGGAGGGAATGAAAGGGAGGATAATGAGCTTGGCTAAGGATCCAGAGAAGGGGGAAAAGCAGAGGATGAGGAGTGAGAGAGAGGTAGGGTGGGAGAAGGATTGGAGATAAATAAGACCAAGGTACCCAACTTCTCTGCAAGCCTCAACCTGAACCATTCTCTGGAGAACAATGCAATGACCGTTATTCTTTTTTTCAGGCACAGAAACATAACATAAAAAGGTTCAGGTGCAGAGTTAATGCAGGGTGTTTTATAAGACATCCTAGGCCACAAGGACTTGGAGAGAAGACTCGGTGTACCAGGCAAAGAGGAGGTTCAGGATGTGTTTGTTGAATGACTACATGGGTCTTATTTACACGTTTATTGTGAATATTACAAAAATATGACACTAAATTAAAACACTTGGGAACAGTTATAAAAACCGAGTATTTTATGGACTGCAAATCATTTTATGAAATGTTGCAAATACATGGATACATACATCCATCTTGCCCGGGGCCGTCAAGTAATAGGACCATTATAGGGTTTCTCATTGGGTCATCAAAAAAGTTCCTACTCTCATATTCCTGCTACTTTACAGACAGACTCTGTATTTTACTAAAGGGAGAAAAAGTACATTGTTTTTGAAGCAGAGAGTATAGTTAAAGGTGTTAAGAAAATGTAAAACAATTTTACTAGTGTCTTGACTACTAATTTGGATAAATGTTTATTCTCAAAATGTCCCAGCATTATGTTTCTTCTTCCAGAAAGGTCAGGTGCATGCCACTAAAAATACATTTAGTGCACTGAGAATATTTTTTAAATGATTTATTGGGGTAATGTATAGACTATTTATTTAAATATCTCTCTTATTTCCAGTAATGCCACAACCTCATTAGGAATGACTTGGCTCATTGCTTAAGCAAAATGATTTCGCTATTTAGGACCTCTTTCTTTAAAATAGGCTATTCTCCCCTAACCATTTACCAGAATTAGGGATCTATTTTTAGAAAAGTACCAGTGAATGGGTAAGGTCAGAGCCCTGAGCCTTAGGGAATTCCTCCAGAAGTTGTGTCTGTTGTACATCCTGGTTCATTTTTCTCTCTTCCTGATTCTCCGGAGTGGAGGGAATTCTGTTCTTGAGGTGTGAAGGCACAGCTCTTCTCTGGGGGGACTGGGGAATGCTCCAGAGAGACCCTGTCCTATGTTCTCTGTGGCAGGCACCAGCCGGGATAGTATGGGGCCTGGTTTTAGCAGAGAAAAACAGCTTATGCTCTTGGGAGACATTTGAGCACTATTTGACGTAGTAGCCAATAAAATTTGCTAACTAGTGAGTGTGCAATACATAATTGCCTCTCTGTGGCTGATACATTCAGGTGCTTATCATATGGATGTAAGTTATGAAGTAGAATGATGCTATGAATATGTGTGATACCTCTGGGGATCGCATTCCCGGTGTGGCATCTAAGAATTCCCTTTGTTTTATTCCTTTGACCCTGCCTTCTGGCTCAGAGGTAGCCACCACCCTGAATTTTGTGTTTATTATATGACTAGGGGCCCGGTCATATCCTCACAAACACCTGAGGATATGTTTCCATTGATTTTTAGAGAATGTGGAAGGGAAAGGGAAAGACAGAGAGAAACATCAAAGTGAGAGGAACACTTTGATTGGTTGCCTCCTGCATGAGCCCTGATCTGGGCCCCAGCCAGGAGGAGCCTGCAACCTAGGTACATGCCCTTGATCAGAATCGAACCCGGACCCTGTGGTCGGCAAGCCTAGGCATTATCCACTGAGCCAAACCGCCTAGGGCAGGATATGACATTTCTTAGCCCTCCAGCAGCGGACCTTCGTTTTTTTCTCCAGGAGTGTGGTGGAAAAGCCCTAGATCACATTTTTGGATTCTTATACCCAAGTTACTAAGAATATTACCAGTGGCATACAGGGAGCTTAGCCAATGAGCAGTAAGAAAAGGTGTTTCCTCTGTAGTTCACACCTATCGCCTCTGATCTCCGGCTCCACCCCTGCCAAGGCCTAAAGCCTCTGGGCTTGGGCAGGGCCCCCCCCCCAGCTCCCTCCGATCCCCGGCTCTGCCCCTGCCCAGGCCCCAAGCCTCTAGCCAAAGCTTGGGGCTGGGGCAGGGGCCTCACAGCTCCCTCTGATCACTGGCTCCACCCCTGCCAAGGTCTAAAACCTTGGTGCCTGGGCAGGGCCCCCAAGCTCCCTCTGATCGCCTGCTCCGCCCCTGCCCAGGAGCCCTCTGGCTCAGGCCCTTCCCAGGTTGCTCAGGACCCACGAGGGGCCTACCTTGGAGTGACCTGGGTGCTGAGAAAGTTCCAGGACCCAGGCTGCTGGGCGCCTATGTATGCAAATTAACCTCCATCTTTGTTGGGTTAATTTGCATACTCACTCTGATTGGCTGTGGGCGTAGTGGAGGTACGGTCAATTGACATGTTTGTCTATTATTAGGTATGATGAAAAATGCTTTTATCCCATATGTATGCACCCCTAAGCAATATGTTAAGTTTCTTTGCTTTAGAACTTTATAAAAATTGTATCATACTATACTTAATCTTCTGCAACCTGCTATTTGCATTCAACATTGTTTCCAAGGTGCAGTGGTCTGCATGGTTGCATTTAGCTATGGTTACCCATTTCACTGCTGTATGACAGCCCACAGTGGGAATATGGCAGAGTTTACTCATCCATTTTCCCATATAGCTGGGTTGCTGGTGGTTCCTTAGCTATGACATAAGGGCTGCTGTGGCGTTCTTGGGCATTCTCATGCTGTAATGCAAGGGTTTCTCCAATGTGTGTGCATGGTACATAGGCTTGCAGGCATTTAACTTTATAAGACAGTGCCAGACTGTTATTCTCAATAATGTTGTTTGAATTTCTTATCCAACTTAATGAAAATTATGTCCATACATCTATGATTCAAAAATAAAGACAGGCAGACAGGCAGGCAGGAAGGCAGGAAGAAAGGAAGGAAAGAAGGAGATAGAGAGAGGGAGGGAGAGAAGAGGGAGAAAAGAGAATCCACCCCCAATAGTTTAAGGCAAGTATAGAAAATACGTAAGTTTCCTCAGGTGTTTTGTTCCATCTAACGATCCAAATTCAACTGTTATAGGATGTTTGTTATTGAATTGAAAGATTAAAAAATTTATTAAATCCAGTTGGTGTGCATATGAGGAAACTGGCATTTTCATTTACTAGTATTGTTTGTGGAGTGTTAATTGCTTCTTTCTTGAAAGTAACTTAGCAATATAGAACAAAAGTCCTAAAAAAACTACAATTGACTTGGCAATTCCCCTTATAGGATTATGTCCTAAGGGAAGAAAAACAATAAGTATAGAAATATGTTTGTGTAAGGGTGTTAATTGCAGTGTTCCTGGTAGCAATAAGAAAGAAGGAGAAAGAATCTAAATGTCCAAAACTTATTGGTTAAATAACTATGTAGCAATTTAAAATGATGGCAGGAGGTATATGTTAAAGTGAGTTGAACCCCCCCCCCCACAGTTATTTAATATGTATATGAACCATCCTATCTATAAGACTATCCAACTTTTATTTTAATTTATTTTTTAATACAAATTTCTATATTTATTTTCATGGGAAAAATTATGTATGCACCTACATTGAATTTTATAAACAGTGGCAGGATTTTAGGTGATAATTATTATTGCTTATTTGTATTTTTTCTACAAGAATAATATTTATTTTGAGTAAAATAAAGAATAACTTGTTGCAGTCTATTTATTAAAAAGAAAGCTTGGAGAGTTTTGATACTACTTACACTCCATTACCCATCTGTGGATTATCCTGAGAAAATTTAACATCATAGGTTGGCACATACTATGAAGACTTTCTCTCCCTTACTCTCTGGGGGATGTAAACTGATTTTATAAGCAGCCTAAAAAAACACCCCAAAATACAATGCTACAACCCCCAAATGCATTCTATTGAACAACATGTCTAATGTCTGTATCACCTTCCTCATCCCAGGTCCAGTCCATCAGCCTGGATCACACACACCACCACCAGCTACTCCCCTCCTCACCACGTTTTCCTCCAGGTGGTTTACTATTTCTAATTTCATTTGTCATTACAACATCCCCACGAGGTGGGGAGAGTATATAGTGGCAGGTATAGTAATTATCGAGGCTGCTTTTTTTTTTTTTTTATAAATTTGGGAAAAGACTGGTCAAATATTTTCATTTTATAATCCCTAGTCTCTTGGAGCCTTTGAAAATAATGGCCAGTAGTTCAGCAAGTTCATTAACTAAGTCCCTCTAGGTTGGGGAATGTACGTTGTCTGGACCTGCTGATTTACGTATGGTACCATGTTTTCAAGCATTCCCTTACCTGGTTTCTTTCAACATCTATATTTAAAGGTCTTCATTACTCCCTAATTATCTATGCTCCCTTCCTTTATTTTTCTTGTTAAAGACCAATTTAAAAGAGCAGCTCGGTATCTCTGCCACTCAGAGTCATCATTAATTTCACTCGCCTTCTCATTTATTAGTCTAGCCACTTTACTGCACATGCTTCCGCCTCCCCAGCCTATATTCACTACCTCTAACCTCTTTGGTGGTATTAACTCATTCTGCAGTCTCTGCTGCTCTTATCTTTCCCTGACAAGCCTTAGAAAGAGTTGGTGCATTCATTTTTATTTATTTATTTTGGGCTCTTTCTCATCCTTTCTGGATTTCCACAGTGGGCTTTTCCCCACCCTTAGATCGTTTCAAGGCTCTTTGTTAAGCGGCTCCTTGCATTTTTTTTTTTTTTTATCCAAGGCATCCTGGACCTTGGTGGTGTGATTTGAAAACTTTGTGCCCTTGCCTGTAGTGCTATCCGTGTTTCTTAAGTCATCTAAATTTGATTTATGAAAATCCTTGAACTTGAGACAGTTCCTTAATGTTTTTTAAATACAGAGACCAGGTCATAGCACCAGGGCAGTGGCATCTCATGGTCAACAGGAGGGAGAGAACCAGCACAGATGTGAGGTCATTGTTCATGCTTGGGAAGGACATAGTCATGATGAGATCCAAATCCATCCTCAACAAGGAAGCTAAAGTGCCATTGGTGTTCCAGGTTGTCAACACTGAACTTGGTTTCCTGGACAGAGAACACACCACGGATGGCAGGCAGCTTGCTGCGTAGGAAGGTGTGATTAATAAAGGCTGCGCAGGAGTCCTTCTTTCTAGTTTACATTAGTTAATGGAATGAGGACAAGTGCTAGACTTGACACTGATCCATTTAGACGCATCAGTCCACAGTGTTCCTTCATTTTCTTGTGTTTGAGTGTCCATGTGTGGACATGAGGATCTGCTGGCAAACATGTGGAGGGGCAGTTTCCTTTCGAGTCTGTGGCAGAGACTCCATAGAGCAGTGGTTCTCAACCTTTCTAATGCCGTGACCCTTTAATACAGCTCCTCATGTTGTGGTGACCCCCAACCATAAGATTATTTTCGTTGCTACTTCATAACTGTAATTTTGCTACTGTTATGAATCGTAATGTAAATATCTGTGTTTTCCGATGGTCTTTCGTGACCCACAGGTTGAGAACCACTAGCAGGGTCGCCTAAGACCATCGGAAAACACAGATATTTACATTACGATTCATAACAGTAGCAAAATTACAGTTATGAAGTAGCAACGAAAATAATTTTATGGTTGGGGGTCACCACAACATGAGGAGCTGTATTAAAGGGTCACGGCATTAGAAAGGTTGAGAACCACTGCCATAGAGTCATGCTGCTCAGGTCTCCCTTCTAGAGAGAATCTGCCCAAGGGAGGCAGTTGGCTGGTGGCCTCTAGCTGTGTCTGCAAGGTAGCTCTCGGTCAATGACCAGGCACAGCGGTGGTAGAAGGGATCACCCTTTCTGGGTGTCTGCACCAGGTTGCCCTGTTGGGATGCCCAAGCTCTTCTGATGCACTGCAATCAGAGGTCCTTCCTAGCTCATCTTTCCTTCCCCGTCCTTTTCATAGGTGGCAGACCTGTATGGTCTGAAGGCTCTCCCTGCCCACTCCTGCTTGATCTCTCACAGGTGTTAACGCCACTGAATCTCTTGCATTTCTAACTCCATTTCAGCATCTGCTTCTTGGAGGACCTGAACTAACACCAGGATCCAGCCTTCTTTTAACCTTGCTAACTTCTCCTGCCTCCCTCACCCATCCTGCCTGGCATGAGCTCAGCCATACTCTCTTTTATGTTACTTGATGGAAAACCCATATGACAAATGGCCAGAGAAGGCTTTTCAGGCTAAATAAAAATGGAATTGGGGGTCATCTCTAGTCTGGGATTATAGATACTACCACTCTCACTCATTAATATGGATAATTGATCCCATTACAGTTTGACCAAATTGGACAGTTCCCAGGAAAGAGCTTGTACTTAAACCACAGGATCACTAGGTGACGCTGCTGCCCCACACAACGGCAACAGCCTAAGCGAGGCCTGGCCAGAGCCATTCTGGGCTGGGGGTCCTGCTGTTTCCTTGGCTGGACAGGGCCTACAGGTCTGTCATCCACTCCAGAATCTGAAAAAAGTGATTTCCAGATCCATGAGTCCAGGCTCTAGAAGAGCATGTTAAATCAATTTCTCTCTCTCTTCCTCCCTCTTTCTCAGAGGTGTGTGTGCATGCGTGCAGTTCTCTGGGGCCCTTTAATTGCTTCAAGAACTAACCATGGCTTTCTAATTTCTCCAAGTGTCCAGGAGTTCACCTTACACGAATGCAAAAAACAGAACAACAGAAAGCTCAGCAGTCCCCACCCCTGCTCCCACATATGGGAGAATAATCGATTTGAGTGCTCTAGGTAAAGAGTCTTTATCTAGAGTTCCTCAAAGGAGTTTGTACATCCAGGAGCCACTCACTTGTGCTAGGAGTAGAGGGAGACACAGAGTTGAGGGTGCAGGGGCTGCTTCCATGCCTGGTGTCTTCTCTGATGAATACAGACACACACCTCCCTGGCCAGGTTTCTGGCTTCAGCACTACCATCTTTTACCATCGCCTCCCCTACCTTCTCCCATACACAGTCAGCGATCTATGAACATAGCACCTGTCTTGTAAATCCTCACAGACAAAGCTGCTGAGTGGCACTAAAAATTTAACCCTGCAATTCATCCATTATCCCGAAACAGCCCTATCTGCTCTATATACACAGTACTCCTTGCTTGAAGCTGTGGGTTGGCACATCGGTTACGCTGAGTTTGAGGAAGTTATTTTCTTACACCTGGGATGGCTGGTTGCATAGAAAATACTTTCATATTTACAGGACTGAATTTATTCATACTTCCATTGGGGGATTTCCAGAACTACAACCATCAATCCACCCTTTACATTTCTTTAATACTGCCCAATATTTTTTGTCAAATTTTACACCAATAATGCTTAGGGAATTCACTGGAGACCTCTGGCTCAGCACCTTCTCTACAACAGGAGGATGTCAGTGGGTAAGTTTTGAAAGATAGCCCTGATACTGCTAATAGGCTCCACAACCCAAGCGCAGTTCTACTCCAATTTGCGTGATCTGTAAGAATTCAGATTCTCAGGCCTCTCCCTGGGTGATTCTGACTCAGTAGGTCTTGGGAACATGTATTTTAAACAAGCATTCCAGTGACTCATATGCTCAGAAAGGTCAGGAAACACTACCCCAACTCAACAAAATGGGATCTAGCTATGAACCAATATAATTCCAATCAGACATAGAAGCCACAATGAAAAAAAAAATGATTTTAACAGCGAGAGGAAGAACCATCTGAGAGTCATGGGATGCCCTCACCAGGTAATTGGGCACCTGGGGTCAGTGCAGCCACCTGGAAGCTGCTGCTAGAGAAGGCACTGGGAATCTTTTACTAACATACTTAATGTGCTTGTCTAAGGGGAAAAAGGAGACAAAGCCAGGAGCCCTTGTTAGCAACCCCTCCCTGTATAGGCTATGGCTGAAAAACCAACGTTTTCCTTCTCAGGAAAGGTTTCGTTTAACTCTCCACTATCTTCCTCTGGGGAGAAGCCAGTGCGGCTTTTCCAAGCTTCTTTCTGAAAGGACTGGGGGATCTCTGGGGCTCCATGAGCCGTGCCTAGGAGGTATGCTCAGAAAATCACAGAGATGTCTGTCATGGAACTCAGTTATGGATTCTGGGAGAGAGCAGCCGGCCATGCACTGTCTTAGGTTGCCCTCCTCCGCTACTGAAGTTAGCTTAAGAATCCCTGGGGGCCCCAGAATACTGACCCTACCAGTGAGAAATCCCCCCCCCCCCGCCCCACCTCATGGCTGAGGGGTGAGCGCAGCTCTGTCCCAGTTGAGGGTTGACTCCAAAAAAAGCGGTGCAGGATCTTAGTGGGAGGCTGAAATGGGAACCGTGTGCCTCAGAGAGCCAAGTGGCAGGTTTTTAGCCCACTTCTGTCACTTTGCACTCAGACCGACATTGCACCTGCACACAAATCACAGCACATGAGATTCCCACCTGCCCCTCCCCGACAAACCTGGCTAGCCACAGGGAATTTTTTGTTTGGTAGCAAGAGCTAAGTAAAAACACAATAAATCTCTTCTCATATATGAGAGAGAGAGAGAGATATACGGTGGATATGCAGATAAATCGTCCTGCATTGGGGTGTCTTTTTGTTTTCTATCCCTGAAAGTGTCTGGGGTGGCTTTGTGTGTGTGTGTGTGTGTGTGTGTGTGTGTGTGTGTGTGTGTGTGCCTTTTTCATAAATAAATATTTTAACTGGAAATTTCCAAGCGTATGACAGGCCCAGAATGTGAACTTGAATGTACTGTAATAGAAATCATCAGTTGCCATGGCGACGTGTTCCAAGAGCAGATTGCACCAAGTCACATGGGCAGAGAGTGCTCAGTAATACTAACACATCAGAGAGCGAGGCCACTTAACCTCAATAGCTTCCAGCTATTGTGCAGAATGCAATTGAATTTATTCCTAATTTCTGCCAGTGCTAAGGAACAAAATTTCCCTGCAGATTTTAATCTTACTCAGGCAACCCCAGCCGGTGCTCAGACACTGTTCAGCACCAAATATTCAGCCCGGTTACTGGCCCACTCTACAGCTCTATTTTCTTATTCTTATTTATAATAATAGCTTCCCTCTCCCTGTTGGATCCTGCTTGTTCCCCTGCTCTGGGAGAACACCCCTCCTTCGTTACGAATGGCTGCACGGTTTCTCTGACTCCATTCCACTCATACAAGGAATGCAGCTTTCATAATAATTCTGTTAAAAAAAAAAAGACACAGTTCCACCCTCAGCAATAGTTCCCCCCCGCCCCCCCCAAAAACAAAAATCTGTTCTGAAATATAATTCCCACTGGCATTGGGATGTACTTTGGAATACTACAATTAACAGCTCCATCATAAGAAAGCAAACCCGTGGATCAGTGAATAATGGAATCAGAGGATGTATTTTCAGTCCCTGTCACAGTCACCTCCCCCAACCAGGAGAACAACACATATTAGCAGGAGGTGCAGCCGCCGATCACAGAACACTCATTTCGAGAGCTTATCCGCTCTTATGAAAGCTGATAAATCAGAGTCCCTCATATGGACAGTCTCAAGTTAGCAGCGCCATCGATCTCCCCTGCCCCTTTAAAGTTATTTGTCTTATTCACTTCCAAAGATGGTATCAGAGGTGCCCAAAGAGCCTTTGTTTTCTGCGCTCTTGCTCTTCCCAGGGTGAGCTGCTGTGTTGTTGCAGGAACTAAGAGGCACGCTTCCGGCCCGGCCCTTTGTTTCTAACCCAAGGTCACCTCTCCCTGTTGGTTCAGGTGTTGTCCACCGTCTGCCTGTGCTCCCAGGCAGGAGGCAGCGTCTTCCCTTGCTGACAGTTTTTTTCGTGGCCCTAGCTCTCCAATGACCTCCCCCTTTATGAATGTCACTTTAAAAAAGATGTGAAACCTGTTCTAATAACTAAATGAAGACGAGGCAGAGTCCAGCCCTCAGAGAGTCCACGGTGAAGGTCAAGCAAAAGGAGACTTAAAAACATAGGGAAATTACTGAGAAGGTCTTTTGAGAAAAAGAAAAAAGGCAGTTTCCGCAGTGGCTTTCTTTAGTGGGCAGGCTCTTCCTATAAGGGGGGAAATGTAGTCACAAATCACTTACTCAGCTAGTGCTAAGCCACTGTTCTAATGCCATTGTGTTGGAACAAGAAATGTGGAGAGAAGCAGAGAAGAGAGGGAATGGCAGCGTGAAATTAGGATGGGCTGCTGGGGGTCGTTGCTGATGCTACAGAGAGAGCTTGGTGACTATGGAAATATCCGTGGAGCTTGAGAGAGAGAAGCAGCCAGAGAAGCAATGAAGAGAAGCATTGCTATGAATTCTGTATGACAGTGTGACATTTGGATCTGGAGAGAGAAAACCACATGCCAAGGTGTTGGTAGCACACAAGGCTCTGTAGCTGCCCTGCTGGGACAGAGCCTCTGGAAGGTCTTTGCCAAACAGCCTCACCCCACACCTGCCCGTCTTACAGGGCAGGAAAACAGGGTGCCCTCAGGAGCCAGGGACTTTAAACCAGCCCAAGTGCCCTCGCTCCTCCCACCTCCCTCCTCCAAGCTTCCACCCCCTATCCCCACTCCCGACCCCCACTAAGAAGGGGAAATGCTGCACTTGTAATTGGCAAATTGTCCAGCTATTCACAAAACTGAACATGTTTTCTAATCAAAGTTGGTTTGATTTATACTGGAGCATCATTTCCAGACCTATTCATTTGTTGTTTTTTTGTTAATCCTCACCAGATGATATTTTTTCCACTGATTTTTAGAGAGAATGGAAGGGAGGAAGGAGTAGAGGCAGAGAGAAACATCAATGTGAGAGAGACACATTGATTAGTTGCTCCTGCACATGCCCCGACCAGGGCCAGGGATTGAGCCTGCAACAGAGGTATGTGCCCTTGACCAGAATCGAACCCTCGACCCTTCAGTTCGTGGGCTAATATTCTAACCCCTGAGCAACTAGCTACAGTCATGTGCTGCTTAACGATAGGGACAGGTTCTGAGAAATGCGTCATTAGGGAATTGTGTCATTATGTCAACATCACAGAGTGCACTAACCCAAACCTACAAGGTATAGCCTGCTACAGTAATTGCATGTGCTACACTTTTATATGACTGGCAGAGCAGTAGGTTTGTTTACACCAGCATCACCACAAACATGTGATAATGTGTTGCACTATGACAATGTGCAACTACAACAACACCGTGATAGAAATTTTTCAGCTCCATTATAATCTTACTAGAGGCCCGGTGCATGAAAATTCATGCACTGGAGGGGGAGGTCCCTTAGCCCGGCCTGCCCCCTCTCACAGTTCAGGAGCCCTCAGGGGCGGGAGGTGACCCAGAGATCAGGGGAAGGCAATGCCCCATCACACCTCTGCTGCTGCCACTGCTGGCAGCGCAAGCCTTGGTCGGCCCTGGTTACCTGAGCCTCAGGTGGCCCTGGGTGGCTGGGCAGCTGCCATCCAAGGCTTGCCTGGCACCTTGGGCTGGCCCTGGATGGCTGGGGGGCTGAGGAGCCTGGGGAAGAGGCAGGCGTGCAGAGTGGCCAGACCTGCCTGGGGGCAGGCCTGGCCGTATGCCTGCTGCCCCAGATGGGCTGAGGGGACTGGGTGCCGCCATCTTTGTGAGGGTGTGATGGTCAATTAGCATATTCCCTCTTCATTAGATAGGATGGGACCATTGTCATATAGGCAAGACCTTCCTTGACCAAAACATCATTACACAGTGCATAACTATACTTGCTGACCCACTTGGTAGGGCCGTTTAGGCAATTAGAGCCGTGGAATGTTCTAGGAGGACATTTAACCTATATCTGAGCAATGTCCCTTTAGGCAGAGTGGCCCAAACAGAGGTATGGGCCAGGGACCACTGAGCCTCATGGCGCCCCCTGAAGAAAGATGGTGAGAGAATGTCAGAGAAAAAGCCTGAGCATTTTATCGCAGATGAATTTCATTAGAGGGAAGGGCAATCTGGGCTATTATGCTAATATCTGCAATAGCAATTTTACTATGTTCGTTACTCTATAGTCAAGGAATAACATCATTATAGTTCTTATAGCCTTTCAAAGTGCTTTCATAATGATTACCTTATCTGAACTGCACAGCAACCCTATGATGTAGGTGGGGTGCATTTTATAGATGAGAAAATGAAGAGCTAGAAACAGTGGGGCTAGGACAAAATGGCACTGAGTAAGGACAACATCTAGATCTTAGGACACCTGTGCTCTTCCCACCACCTGTGGTATATTAGACAGGCTGAGGGCCTGAGCACCTGCCCTTCCAGAAGGAAATGGCCCAAAGAGGCTCCTGCCTGCAAGTTTGCTATAGTCCTATGTTTGGAAAGGACCAGCCAGCTCCTGGGTGAATGAATGGGATTGGGTGCCTGAGCAACTGGCAGTCATCTCTGGGATGAGCATAAAGGGGCCAGTTGCCTCTGAACCAGTTTGGTGTGGATTCTGCTCACTAGAGTTTTCCAGATTAAATGCAGGCAACCCAACCCAATCTAATTGGCAGGTATGAATCCTGGTGACAAATCAGAAGGCAGTTCTAGTTCTCCTTGGCAAGAAACCTGCTCTACACATCTACCTACGAAGCAGTGGGACTCAGAGTGAGGGTGGCATTTGAGGTTTTGATGTAGTCATGTTCACTCTGCTGAAATACAAACTATTGCTGCATCTTCAGCTACTGAGTATTAGAAGAAACAGATATCCTTACCCCTTCCCATACCTCCCTCCATCTATACTCTCTTCCCTACCCTCAGAGGCGAGACCTCAGAGTGATATGTATATGTGGTATATGTAGGTGAAGGTTTCTCAGCCTCAGCACAATTGACATTTGGGGTCAGATAATTCTTTTTTTGTGGGGGATGTCCTACAAGACGTTCAGCTGTATTCCTTACCTCTACCTATGAGAAGCCGCTAGCACCTCCTTTCCCAGTCATGACAACTAAATGTCTGCAGACATTGCCAAGTGTCTCCTGGTGGGCAAACCTGTCCCCAATTGAGAACAATTATTCTTGGCCAGGGGGTTGCAAGCTCAATTGCCCATAGGAACCAGATAATGACGACGATGACAACAACAACAACAACAACAACAACAATAGAAGTAGTAATAGTAATAGTTAACTCTTCTATGGTGCTTACTAAGTGCCAGGCACCGTTCTAAACACATTATTAATTTTCACTCATTAAATCCTCACTATTACCTTTTGAAGTAGGCACAACCTAATTTTATAGATGAGGAAACTGAGGCACAGAGGTTAAGAAACTTGTCCAAGGCCACACACTGGTAAGTGGCAGAGCTAGCATTTGAGCCCAGGCCATGTGTTCCCAGAGCCTCTGCTTTTCTCTGCTATAAGGCCTGACCACAGCAGCATTTTCCTTTATTTAAGCCAAATTCATCTGCCTCACCTAGAGAGAAAGCCACCACAGCATACACTTTTTAGGGATGAAGAGGATTTATAGCCTCTTAGGATACAAATGCTTCTATGTATGTCAAGCATTGCTCAAATGAGAAGACTTATTGAATTGACAAAAGTGGGCATTTTAATGTATATAGTGCTAGGAGTGTCTTCGCTTCAGCAGTGTCTGGGACTCTCTCGAGTTCTGACAGCACAGGGTTTTAGCTTCAGTGGAGTACTTGCAAAGGTTGGATGCACATCCAGAATTTACCATGATATCCAGGGCCCTCCTCTGCTGGGAACCAATTCCAACATGTCATAATTACAAGAGTTTCATCAAAAGATTGGTGAAGCTTGGGCGGCTCAACAAGGGCTGAGCCACATATGTAGTTTACCTGTTGGAATGGCTAAATGGCACTTCCCCCAAACCTGAATAGGATTGCTTGCTGCCAGACAGCTCAGAGCATCTTAAATCTGCATATTATTGCCTCCTGTTGGCCAAACACCTGAACAGCTGTAGGCTATTCCCCACTCTGACAATGCTTCTGTAAGCTCTACCCTTTGAAGTGTATTATCTCCACCTTGCCTTAGGACAAATTGTGTTACTAAATAGCACAGGGTCCTTAGACAAGGGGTAGTCTTTTAGCTCCTTTAGCTGAAGCTCCTCTGACCCCCCAATGCCTTTCAAAATCATCTTTCTCCTTGGACTCCTCCTTCTTGAATCTCGCATCAGCTCCTTTATCCAGATTGCAGAACCCTTTGTAATGCTGGGACAAGAACCCCGGCACTCCTCCCTGCCTCCTCTGTACCAAGGAGGCAAGGCAACAAGCCACTTCGTGATGAACTCTTCCAGAAGGGAACAGCTCACACCTCAGTTGGGCACTTGCTCTCAGGCCTTGGGGGATAACAGGCTGCCTGGGGAAAAGGTGGGCGCAGTTCTGCATGCCGCTGGTGACATTCATAGAGACTGTTCCTGGGTGCTTTAGCTGGATTATGACCTCCCAACCCTGTTTGGATAACTGTCCACTTACTGGTTGTCCACTTATTGTTTCACCTCTGGGGCAGATTCACAGAGCTGCATGCCACAGAACCTAACTGGTGAATAACTATTGCTTTCCCAGTTCTTTTCCCAGCACTGAATAGGGATGTCTGATGGGAAGTAACATTTGGCTCCGTGGCTTCAGTTCTCAGGCTTTCCCTTGAGAGGGTGATGGAATGCTAATTTGAGCTCATAATTTTATGCTGAACAATTACCCTTAGAACTATGCATTTTGGATTTAAATTGGAGTTTGAAAGTTGTAAAAGTTATAGGAACTGTGTCCACATTTTTATTATGGATACTTCTCATTCCTAACAGTTGTTAAATCTTCAACACTCCCCACATTACATCTGGGGAATCATGCATGTCTCTTCTAAATAACATAGTTAGAAACAAACAGCAATTTTCAGAATAATTCTCCCCAACATGAGAGTGAACACTTTTCCAGGAGACAGAAAGGACTGTCTCTAAAACAAATACTAATAAAGAATTCAGACACAGCTGCCAATACCATCATCCTTTAACACTGAAGTTGGTCAAGGGTTTGTACTGCATTTTGACCTTATATTCAACCACAACATTTATTTACCTTTCCTCTGGGCCCATTTCAATCCCAGAAAAAGACTAATATTTACTAATTATCAACTATATGGTTATATACACAGTACTATTTAAATTCATCCTATATAATAAAAGCATAATATGCAAATCGACAAAACGGTGGAATGACCGTCACTATGATGCACACTGACTACCAGGGGAAAGACGCTCAATGCAGGAGCTGCCCTCGGGTGGTCAGTGCGCTCCCACAGGGGAAGCACCACTCAGCCAGAAGCTGGGCTCACAGCTGGCGAGCACAGTGGCGGTGGCGAGAGCCTCTCTCGCCTCGGCGGCAGGCAGGCAGGCAGTAAGGAGTGAGGGGTCCCAGACTGCAAGAGAGCCCCAGACTGAAAGAGGGATGTCTAAGCCAGCAGGCGGACATCCCCTGAGGGGTCCCGGACTGCAAGAGGGCACAGGCCAGGTTGAGGGACACCTCCCCCCACCCCAGTGCACAAGTCTTGTGCACCGGGCCTCTAGTTAAAAATAATTTCAAAACTCATTATTTAGGTGAGGAGACTAGGCATATTGAAGGACCACTAACTCTACAAGGTAGGTGCTGGCCAAATGGCAGTGTGCCCTGGAGGTTCAGAGACTGAACATCCAAGGATGGGGTGCTTATGAGGTTGCTTCCTTCTGGAAGGCCTCTCAGATCCTTCTCCTCATTTCCCTCTACCAAACTGAAGTGAATTCCCATCTTGGAATTTTCATATCACTTTATTTCACCTGCTACCCTGTACTAGAGTTATTTATTCATGTCTTATCTCCCTACTAGAGAGAAGTTGCTTTAGAGAAGATTGTCTCTTTTGCTTACCTCCATATGGACACTCTGACTAGCATGATGTGTTGTAAATATGGAGCCCAGAAGGTAGAGTAGGCTGAGTAGATACCCTTGAATGAATGAATGAATGAATGAATGAATGAATAAGATGATATGGGATTTGAGCTGGATCTTGAAGGACAGGCGGGTTCAGATATTCCTTAATAATAAATCAGTCACTATAAACTATAAACCATCTGGCCAGAACCTTCTGGATTCCTTACTGATGGTTTTCTCTAACGATGCTAAGAATCATGCGTTTTCCCTCCCCTAGTCCCTACCCCGACACACTGTTTACTAGTACCATGGTCTTTAATGACATCAAGGCTTTACTGGGATAGGGAGTTGGCACTTTATTGTACAGATCCCATTACCTCCCCGTAGGAGGCTGTCACTTTCCCAAAGTGCACTACCTCTGGTGCCAATCTCTCACTCACACATTCCCCTCCTGACTGCTGGGAGCACACAGGCATGCTGCATGTCACCTGCTCCTCTGGCTCCTGACAATCTCCTTCCTTTGTTTCCAAATCCTAAGCAAATTGCTCGGTTGACAATCAAAGCCTGCTAACATCAAACAGCTGCTCTAGACAGGTGTGTTCTACAGTTACCTGCTGTTTGCTTTCCTCAGCAGGGACTGATATGACAAATAAAACCTGGAGCTGGGTGCCAACTTCCTCCTAGCATTTTTCAGACTTTGAAATTCACCCTAAAATAGCCTCTCTCAGTCTTCATCGGTGTGTGAGATGCTGTAAAACCCCACCGATTACTGCAATTCCTTGCAAAAAAATAAGAATCGCAGTGGCTGCCTCTGAGCAAAGAGATTGCACACTTCCAGAACTCTTGATTTATAAAGGACACCAAGGCACATAAAATATCTTTTAGATTTTTCTTTCTTGTTAATGTGATTATGTGAGTGTTATCTTCAGCTTTTTGCTTTGAGCAGTCTTCCTAAGGTCCCAGGTCCTGACCTTTGAAAGTAGCTCTAATCACTCTGGAGCAGTGGTCGCCAACCTTTTGGATCTCATGGACCACCAGTGGTCCGCGGACCACCGGTTGGTGACTGGTGCTCTGGAATATGACTGTCCATTCAATCTCCCATCCCTTGAGGGAATGAGGGTGTGGCAGGTTGGAGGAGGAATGGATTCCCACCTCTTCCAATGTTCCTTCCTCCAGTATTTTCCATATTCTCTTCTATTCACCAGGTGCTTTTGCACCGAGGGTTCTGGATGTGATAAAAGTTCTGCTAGTATATGTACCTGGGTGAAATGTGACAGGTGTCAGTGGGGTGGAGCCCATGTTTTCTGGGACCACGGCTTCTCTGGCAGCACCATCGTGGCTGTGTCAGGGTTTTTACTTCCTGACGTGGTGGCTTCTCAATCACAAAACCAGGCAGCAGTTTCCTTAGTGCTCAGAGTCACTCCTGAAAACTCCACCAAGTGTCTGTGATTTTAGCTTTGCTGGTAATTTTTGTAATTGAAGACCCTGCTTTAACTTGCTAGAGTGAATTCTTTTTCCATGACTGACCCTTAATCAAAGCAGAGGGCAAGTGGGCCAGACATTCATCCCCATGCTTGGCAGGGTGCACCGAGGTAATCAGCCAGCCGGCAGGGGTCCGTGCAGGGCCTCAGGCTGGAGGCTGGGGAGCGGAGGACTGTTCAGCCAGGGAGGAACCTGTCTGTCTCTGTGACTCTGCTTGGCTCTTTCTCTTGCTTGTATAGTTTTTCCTCCACCCCCACATCCCTCCTCCTTTGAGAGCCACTCCTTTTCCCAAACCGGAAGCAGTGTTTGCTTCTCTGAACTCCATGAGCACTCAACACACTTCTCTTATGAAACGATTACTTTCTACTCATATTATGGCTCCTTATTACACTTTTTTTAATGTCCTGAACCAAACTGTCAGTCCCTTAAGGGCAGGAGCAGAGTCTGAATGGTTTATGGCAGATCCTGGGCATCCCAACACCTGGACATACCTTGACTTACGGGCGCATAATATTCCTGACAAGGATGGAAGGACGGGGGAGAGGATGTGGGTGTGACTGTGCTCCCTTGCTGGTGCCTAATCTGCGATTTTCCATAAATTGCCTTCATATGGATGTGGGGGCCTTTCAAAGACCACGTGCCAGTTTGAATGATGGCATCGGAGCACCAGCACTGCCGACAGAACCTCCTGTGATAATGGAGATGTTCTAGGTCTGTACTGTCCAGTGTGATAGCCCCTCCCAAGGAGACCACTGAGCACTTCAAATGTGGCTGGTGCGACTGAAGAACTGAATTTTAAATTAATTTAAATGTGTTGGTGAACACCACTTCAGAGTACCGGTACACTAGATGTCATTGCTGGTGCCTATGGGAGTTGGCCTTTCTGGCCCAGGATCAAGGCCTTAAAGATTAGGAGAAGGACAGAGACATGGAAGCTTCATGGGGAGACTTTCAATCAAGGGACTAGATTTTAAATCTCAAGTTTTGGAAACAAATGATATTTCTTATTTCTCCGCCTACCGAAGGCAGGGCTGCGGTAGCACAGAGGCAGAATGTCACCGAAAGAATCATTTGGCTTCGTGTGGAAGAGCTTGGTGCTGAATAGATGACTCCTTTTGGAAAGAAGAACAGTTTTGCATCAAGACATTCTTTCTCCTTCTATAGCATCTCCTACAGTAGCCACAAGCATGTATCCAATTGTGGCTGGAGGTAAAAATTGAAAACACTCCTGTGGGCATGCTGGGTTGTTGTGGGTGAGCTGACTCTTGCTATACCAGTACACCCCAAGGGTATGATACAAGGACAGGACTGGGTTTAATGATGCAAACACAGAGTGCAGTGCGCGTATGTGATCACCTGGCTGCAGAGTGGCCTTTCATGAAGTTCTATGCATGTATGTGCAGGGCCCTTTTAGGGATGTCCTTCATAGAATCCTTAGAGATCAGTGTTTCAGATCCTAATTGAAGACAGTCCTTGGATTTAGTCATTTCTGCAGTGAACTTGCCAGAGGAGGACATAATTACCAACCACACTTGGGTTCATTCTGCTAAGTGCTAATTTTCTTACTTAAAAAAATACAGTGTTCTCTTTCTGAATTCTCTCACATACACAGTTTCTTTTTTCCTGCTGGGCACATCAATTTATATGCAGACACAAATCATATATCTATGGTCACAATGTGTGACTGTAGAATTTAGTGGCACTGATGGCTTCACCAGTTGGAAACTTTTCCTCTCTCCTTCTCCCAGCCAACCCTGCTCCTTTCTCTTCACCTCCTGCCATGGACCCTCCTTTGCTGTGCACAGTCTTACAAGCCCAGGTGCAATTCCTCCCTTGAAAGCAGGAACTCCTAGTGTGGTTCACTTGGAGATGACGGACAATGGGGAGGGATGGCAATCTCTCCAACTTTCTCCTTTTTCCTACAACTCTATTTTCTTCCTCATCCTACATCCCCGTCTCTCTCCAGCTCCTCTTGGCTGACTGACCACATGAGACTCATGCTCATCCGGGGCACATCTGACTTTAATCAGGAAGTTGAAAATGTGCTGTGATGAGCTTCTCAGATATTTCCTCTTAGATTAAAACCAAAGAATTAACTTTTTATTATGGAAAATATCAAATACATACAAAAATTGAGAGAAGAGTATAGTGAATTATCCACGTTAACAATGATCAATAGTTTGTCATTCTTGCTTCATCCATCCCTCACCTACATTTTTTAGCTTTTTAAAAAATATATTTGTATTGATTTTAGAGAAGAAGAGAGAGGGAGAGAGAGAAACATCAATGCTGAAAGAGAATCATTGATCGACTGCCTCTTGCATGCTCCTATAACCTGGGCATGTGCCCTTGACTGGAATCGAGGGACCCTTCAGTCCACAAGCTGATGCTCTATTCACTGAGCCAAACCAGCTAGGGCATTGGCTTTTTTTTTTTTTTAAGCAAATTCAAGTCATCATATAATTTCTCCTACAAGTATTTCAGTAATTATCCCTAACAGGTATGAACTTAACACTACCATTGTCTTCCCTAATAAAATTCACAAATAGTCCTGACCTTCATCAGTATTTAAATAGCAGGTCCACCATTTTTTTGGTGTAAGTAAAATTTTGTACCTATTGCTTTTGAGAGGGCAATTTGGCACAGACTTCATGGTTTTAAATGCCTGTACCCTCTGATTCTGCATTCCATGTGTAGGAATTTATCTTAGGATGTACTACAGTCATTAAACTATGCAAAGGTAGTATTCTATACCATAGTAATACATGGGAAACAACCTACATGTCCATTAATAGGGGCTGACGGAGCCATTTATACTAAATCCATGTAGGCAATTAAAAGAAGGTGGTAGCAATGGATGGTGAAGGCCTGGGGGGGAGGAGAGAATAGGAACGGGCTGGAAGAGGCTTATGGGGGAAAAAGGAGGACCTATGTAATACTTTTAACAATAAAAATAAAAAAATACGCATATAAATAAAAAAAAGAAGGTGGTAGCTCTATGTGTTTTGATATGATAAGACATTTAAGACATACTATGGGGTAAAAAACAATAGCAAAAAGGATATACAAGAAACTTCTGGGAAGGACGTGGAGGGAAAGGTCAATAATTAGACAGAAGGGGAAAGTCTTCTTTCAACTGATACTTTCCTATGCATTTTGAATTATTTTTTCCATGAAGTTGTATTTCATTTCTAGTTAAAATCATTAATAAACAAGTGTATTCTCACCAGGACAAGATTGGGAAACTCTGATTTTATGTTTCCAGTAGTAGCTTATGTAAATATTATGGTGCAGATCGCTAGTGTGCTTGCATGTCTGGTTCTTCTCTCCTACCTAGTCTCCCAGCAAGATGACATTCCTCTGTCCCTCTGCCGCTAGGTAGGGCCATGTGACTAGTTCCAGGCACTAGAGTATATGTGGAATCGACATGTGTCACTTCCAGG
The DNA here is from genome assembly GCF_027574615.1 of Eptesicus fuscus. Taxonomy (NCBI): domain Eukaryota; kingdom Metazoa; phylum Chordata; class Mammalia; order Chiroptera; family Vespertilionidae; genus Eptesicus; species Eptesicus fuscus. Next base: position 9,479,990 of record NC_072493.1, read on the forward strand.
CCAAGGCGTTTAAAAGTTAATGCGCCTCCTCAGTGCTCTCTCCTTCCCTGCCATGTCACTCTGGAAGCCTCCTGTTGAGATGGTAATACCCCACATTGAGGGATCCAGGGTCCCTGAGGCACCGCACAGAGAACCCCCAATGCTCAGACTTTGCATGAACAAGAAAAAGCTTTTGTTGTATTAAGCCACTAGATTTCAGGGTCTATTACTCCAACCTCACTGATCTTGTTCTGACTAAATCATCAGTGACAGTAAAACAACTGAGGGCACGCAACAAACAGGCTTCCACAGACTGCATGGCCTACCCTGCATGGAGGAATTATAAACCTTCTCCACTTGCTAATGTTGGGAGAGTCATGCATTTGAGCTACAAGAAAGGTAAGTATAATTCCTAGGTGCAGAATTCATATCCATCTTCAGGCCACGGTGATGACTTCCTGAAAACATCTGCACAACCAGGAAGACCTTAGACTTGTAACTTAGCACTGAAGCCCAATCGGGTTTTTCTGGTCTCACATCTTCCCTGAGCCTCCGTGGCATAAGTACTATTAAGCAGGAGCCATGGCAGCTTGGCCCTTCCCATCCCCCATAATGCCCATGGCAGAACGTATGCAGGTGAACTTTAGAAGCACCGGGGCTCTGAGGGTCTCAGTCTCTCCCTTTTCCACTGTTCTAGAGTCACTGCTTGTGACTGTGGGAAGCTCTGATTTAAAACAGCTCAAGAGCCAGAAAACAAATGTCACTGCTTTGCTTTGCCTCAGTTCCAATAAACTAAACAAATGAGGGCCCTGACTAGATACCTACTTGTTATTGGAAGATGGGGTGGGGGTTCTGAGGAAGTGAGTGAGAGTGACTGGGAAGGTATAGGAGAGACAGGACAAAACCAGAGGCACAAGAAGAAAAAAACAGCTACACCTGAGTTCGAAAACTAGCTGTGTAGCCTTAGGCAAATTACTTGGCCTCTCAGGGCTTCAGTTTCATTTTTTGGCTTGAAATGAGATAATGCATGTAACAGTCCTCATAGAGTATCTGACAAATAGAATGAGAGGCACCTCCAGGTAAGGGGCCTCTATGACCTGCATCTGTTTATAATTTTTGAGGGTCAGCCAAGAGCAGGGGAGCACCAGGATGCCCACTTACTCATGGCCATGGTATTCCAGAAGGCCAGCTCCATGGGGTCATTCCAATACTGCATGGGCAGCTCACTGTCAGTAACAATGTGACAAGGACTAACACTCAGAGAGTCTTGATTAGGAGCATTTACACTTGTCTAACCACTTTCTGTTAAGCCTTACAATCGTCCTATGTGTGACTATTGTTCTTTCCATCAAGTCGATTATGAAATTGAGGCTTCAAGAGATTAAGGGATTTGCCCAAGTCCATAAAGCCTGCCGGGATTCAAACTCAGGGAGTTTGTTCTGAGAATCCACTGCCTCCCCCAAAGCACTGCTCTCAGCTAACTCAACGTGGTGATGATGACTACGGCTAAGAGAAACACCAGGGAAGCAGGCTAGGAAGTGTTTAGCTCCCTAAGCATTTTATAGTGAACTTCATGCGAATCATGTTTTTCACCCAAGAATATATGTAAACTCAAAATTAAAAAAAATTAAAAAAAACAACAACACGCACCTAGAAAGAATATTTTGATTTGGAAAATAGGAGTCACTTACAGCTCTGTGTTTTCCAGTGTTGGGAGGAATAGTGGGTATGTCAGGAAGGCAGCTCTGTGCAGCCTGGCTCCAGTTCCCTGGAGCTCTAGTTCTGTCTTCATAGCCAGCCTGGGAAGGAAAGGTGCGTCAGATGGCAGAGGCTTCGAGGCTCAGGAGAAAAGTCTGGGCTTTGCCTTGCTTGAGTCACTGGAGGTGACTGAAGAGGGGACAGGCGTGATGAAATACTGTTTTGCTAAAATCACCCTCACAGGGGTTTGCAGGGTGAAGGAAAAGAGAGACTGAAGGCAGAGAGGCCAACGAGAAGGTTGCCACATGTGAGGATGGGGGCTGGGCTAGGTTGAGCAGGGGGAGTGAAAAGCATGAGGTGTCCGGAAATGAATGGAAAAATCAACAGGACTTGGTGACCAACTGGATCCCGGGGTGGGGGAAGCAGACTCAGAAGTGTTCAGCCACAGGAAGAATTAAGAGGAGGAAGAGACACTTTTGAGGGAAAGAGACAAATATACTGAATCTTATGTGAGATGGGAGCACCAAGGAGAAATGGCTAAGTGGTAGTAGGAGACCCAAGAAGAGCAGACGTTTCCGTCTGAATCTGAAGGCTAGAAAAGACCAATGTCCCAGCAGTTTCCTCTCACCCAGATTTTCTATTCTATTCAGGTCTTCCATTGATTGGGTGGCCTCACATTGACTACACACAAGCTGGGGAAACAAGCATCATACACAAGAAGTGACTATTAACTGTCCTTGAGGCACATGCAGGAGGCTGGGAGACAGGAGGGCATTTCTTCCCTGATTCAGCCTCTCCTGGAAGGTCACATCCTTCCAAGACACCAGTTTCGGCTGGGCCACTTCTCCAGTTCTCACTGGCTCTGGTAGCACTGTGTCCCTCCCTTACTCCTTCAGCCCTCGGGCAGTAACAGCTTCCTGCTGTTACTAGTCTCTGGACACCTCACCTTTTCTTGTCTGTTTTCTTAATCCTGTCCCCTCCTCTGTCAGTAGCCCCTTCCCTAAATTCTCTTCATCTGTATCATTAGGGGTGAATTCTGTTTCCTGCTGGGACCCTGACTGATGCAATGAAACTTAAGAAGTTGCAGGTAGGGGGTTGCTTTGCTTCTTGGTACAGATTCTAATGTGTCAACCAGAAGAAATAATTGTTTGATAGAGGAGAAAGGGGCTGCTGGCCTTCCCAGCAGGAGGGGAGGAGGAGCTTTGAAAGCAGACTATTTACAGAGAGGAAGACATGAGGGCTTGAAGTGAACAAGTTGGTGGTCGGGTGTAGACAAGTCTGATCTGTACAGCTAATTTTTAGACTTTAACAAGTTCAATGAATCCTTCCTGGAAGCTAGTGCTTCCTGTCTTGTCACTTGCTTGAAAAGAGAGCTACGTCAAAGCCCCAGGCACCAGGATTCCCCAGAACACAAACTTCACAGCCCGGCTGGGGGCCACTGCAGATCCTCTACTGGGAGGAGGAGAGGCAGTGAGCAAGGGACCCCTCCGGCTTGAATTATTCCTGCCAGAATATTCTTTTTCAAGCTTTGCTAATTGAAATTAAACAGCTGCCATGTTTGAACAGGGACAAAAAAGAATTCATTTTTCAGCTTTCCTTGATTTAACAAAGACTGACAAGCTGTGAGAAAAGCAGGGGCAAATTTACTCCCATGGCTGCTGAATCGCCCATTGGTTGACCCAAAGCAAAACAAAGAGGGCTGAGGAGGTGAAGACTTCCCCACTCTAGTGGGAGCCAGGCCATCCAGGAGTTCACAGGACAAAGGACACATTAAGTTAGTTCCATGGCCACTGTCACTGAACTGATCCCGTGACCAACTCTTCTCTGCCCCAAATTAACAAGATATTTACTACCATATGGTGGAAGGGGCTAGAAACAAAGAAGAAAGAAAAGTGTCTGCCAAGTGGATCCTTTGCTAGGGTAAGTTCTTTTCCAGGTATGCAAGGGGTAGTTTTATCACCCTAGGGACCAGTTATTAGTAAAAGGGTGCTGAAGGGAAAATAATTTACAGTGCGCTTGAGGGTATGCTAGGTCCTTTCAGAGAAGCTTTCTTGCACAATCCCATAGCAGTGTGGTAACTCAGGTCTTATGTGACAAACTAGACTTGGAACTAGAGGGCTGAAGTTTATGTGTGGTTTACCAGAGACTTCTGTGTTTTAGGTCTTTGTAATAGCTAATCCTCATAGGTGAGAGATAATCAATTTAAACACATTGATTTCCTTGGATGAAAAGTTCAGTCTATGTCAGGAAATAATTATTAATGTGAATAGAAACAATGAAATCATGTGGGCTAAAAGCAGAGATGAATACTTAAATAGTGACAACATCAACCATAAGAATAATGAGTAATGAAATTTAAAAGCTTTTACCAAGTATAGTGCTTTGGGGGTTGGTGTTTGGTTAACTCATAATTATAATTTCTCCTTGGAATGTACTAGGAAATGAAAATCATTCAGGTCTCTGCTCAAGTGCCACATAATCAGAGAGGATTTCCCTGATCACCCTAAAACATAGCACCCTTGTCAGTCATCTTCCTTTACCCTCCTTTATTTCATATGCTTACTAGTTTTTATTATATCTTTTCAAATAACATATAAGCTCCAGGAGGGAAGACATTGTATTTTTTTTGTTCACTGTTGACTCTTCAGTGCCAGCACAGTGTCTGGTACATAATAGGTACTCAATTAGTGTTTAATGATTGGATTTAATAATTATATGATGGAAAACTCAGTGTTAAATAATTTTTCTATTTTTTTGTAGTAAAATACATATAACACAAAATTTACCAACTTAACTCTTTTAAGAGTACAGTTCAATAGTATTAAATATATTAAAAATGTGCTACTATCACCACCATTCATCTCCAGAACTCTTTTCATCTTGTAAAATTGAAACTCTATACCAATTAAACAATAACTCCCATTTGCCCCTTCCCACTCCCAGAAGCTACCATTCTCCCTTTTATCTCTATGATTGTTGGACTACTTCAAGCACCTGATATAGGTGGAATCACACAGTAATTGTCTTTTTGCTATTGGCTTATTTCACTTAGCATAACATCCTCAAGATTCATCCATGTTGTAGCATGTGCCAGAATTTCCTTCCTTTTAAAGCAGAAGTGTTAAATATTTTAATTCTCACAAACATTTCTGCATAGAGAGCACTGAGAGATAGCTCAGTACTCCATTCAATCTTCTAAAAATATGCCTTATGAAAATGATAGCAATATTAAAAGTAAATCTCACTGCAAAACAAACTCAGTGAAGAAATATTCACTTGCTCTAATATTAGGTATATGTGTGTATTAACCCAAGTGACAGATGTGGACTAAAGAAGATTTCAAGTATAAATTAAAATAGTTAGGTCACAATCAGCTATTTATGTTCACGACAATTCTAGTGGCAAGTGAAAAATACTCTATATTGTGTCTGATTAAGTCTAGTAGATTAACCATATGTGTTTATTTCTGTTTATACCTGAGACCTTATTAAAATGATTGTTCAGGGATTTAAAAATAGATATAGACCCACTGTAGAAAGAGAATGAAAGAGGTGCTCCAACAGATAATAAAGTCAACAATTTTTGGAAATTTGAAAACAGATGATTAAATGAGATGGCTCATTAAGCAGATAGAGAAAGTCACAGCCTAAATAAACCAGATGGCCCTAGGGACTAGACTTCCCCAAACTAACACCCAGTAACCCCAAAGGGGAGATAGAAATTATCAGAAAATCTCCAAGTTGCACTGGAACTTGAGTCATAAACCAATTTAAATGCAATCATAGTTCATTACTCAGCTCAAGAGTGAATAGTATTAATATAATCATACTGTTGTAAATATTGAATATACTATAATTAAAAATAGGAGTGCTATAAGGTGGAATAAGAGAACTAAATTCTTATTTATTACAATATGAAATCACTGGATAGCTTCTAACATTGCAAATAAAAATAGCAGTTAAATACATTATTTATAAGTATGGAGGTAGCTATCAGCATAAATACATAAAAAAATAGAAGATAAAAGAACAACCTTAAAAATGTTTAGAGAAAATAATCAACAACCTTGAATTTTTTACCTAACTAATTATCATTCAAAAAGTTAGGTGATATAAAGATATTTCCAAGACATATAAAGACTAAGAGTTTATTTGTCTTAAACCCTTGCTTGAAAGAATAAATAGAGGAATTGTTTCAAGAACTTAAATTAAACCAGAAGAGAAGATGGAGAAGCAACAGTGAGCAAAAAATAGGTGATATATATAAGTAAACTACATAAGTACTAACTGTAAAAACAAACAAACGAACACACACACAAAAAACAACCAACCAACAAAAACCTCATTTGGGTTTTAAAAAAAGAAAGTGAAACTAAAAACACTAGAAAATTCTAACAGGAAAGATGGATGGAAGAAGTTAGGAAGGAAGTTAAGACATCTTAACTTGTTTTAGTAGGAAAGGATACAAATAAGAATTAACTTTATCCTGTTTGTGTGATATAGGTGGCATTGTTCATCCATATCTGTTTTTCCTCTTCCTGGATATACACTAAGGCACATAAGCTCCCTTGCATCTAGCTGGGACCATGGCCGAGTCCTAGCCAATAGCAAGGGGGGTGGTGGTGGTGGAAGTGATATATACCCCTTGCAAGCCTAGTCCCTAAAATACCCGGTATGTTTCTCCATACTCTTTCTCAGCTTCTTGGTCAGATAAGTGCAGAGGACACAGTGGAGCCACCAGGTTAAATAATTAGTATCTCTGAATTAGTACCTGGAGGAGAGTTGTCCTATTACGAAAGTCTACATGAACTTTCCATTAGGCAGAAATTATTTTATTGTGTTAAACTGCTAGGATTTCTTTGTTACCATAGCTTAGACCAGTGATGGCGAACCTCTGACACGCGTGTCAGTGCCATTTCTGATGACACGCGGCTGCTGAGGCGGCCGCATGCCGAGGATGAAACATTTATGTTATTTAAACTATAAATATTGCGAAATAATGTTTTTTCCTCAAAGGGACACACTACCCGAGTTATGCTCAGTTTTTTGGCGAAGTTTGAAACACCAAGCTCAAAAGGTTGCCCATCACTGGCTTAGACTATCCTATTTTGGTTAATACAGAAATTGGTACCTTGATGTGAGGTTCTGTTCTAATAAAAACCTAAAATACGTGGCACTGGCTTAGTGGTCAGGCAGTGAGTGGTGAGGATGCTATGATTGGTGGCTAGAAAGATGAGTCCCATGATGTGCAGTGGTAAAACATAAGAAATCTGTCACCTGTGATAACTTAGGTCTCCCTTTAAGCTGTCAGCCATAGAGGAAGAATCTAGAAAACAGATTATTTGTAATGTGTGTTGATTTTCATTGGCTGCCTTTGCTGAGCTATTATTATAAGAAGGAGATGAATTCAGGAGAGAATTAGCAGGTCTGTATGCAGAAATAAGTGAGAATAAAAGGAGTTCAGACATTTGCAGAGTCAGAGGGTTGAAGAAGCTCACACTTCTAGACCCCAGACAGTAGCGGGTACATGACAGGGGCCTGATAAAACCTCTCAGGTGAACAGTGCAATCCAGCTTGTGGCAGAGACCATATTAAAGGTATGACCTTTCCATTGATGGTTCCAGATGGCCTTAAGCCAGATGCTATTAAATTGAGAGAGAGCAGTATGAAGGCAAGGAAGCAGAGAAATGAGGCAGGGTTGACAATCATGTCTAGGAAATAACTGGTTGTAATCATTGGGTAATGGAACTAACTGGGAAGCAAATAGACCAGAAACCTATACTAGTTTTGAGAGAACTATGCTGCGAAAGAAACTATGAGTCTCGATTAAAGAAGCCTTTAACTGCATAAGACATAAAACACCTTTAGGCTCCCCAGCATAAGCAGAAAGAAGGCCATAAGCTGTTAATTCTATACAAGAAGGTGAACTTCCCAACACCCATTTTGTGACCTAGAGACAAAGGGATTTCTTCCCAGATAGCAGAACTGGGTCCTTGTCAGGGCTGGGGGCCTTCCCAATGCCAGCCCCATAGGACTCCAGCATTTGTTAAGAATGAGCGACTGGAGCGTAGCCCTTTTTGTGTTTTACTACGGTATTTAGGGTGGTGGTGGTTTCGGGGGAGAAGCTAACTTCTTTTTTTAGTTCATTGGTTGCCATGCCAAGAAAAGTTACATCTAACCTAACAGATAAATATATGCCCCATCCAGAGATCCTGGGTCTTGAGCTGGAATGCAATTACTGGATGGGACTTGGGCCATTCCCTGGGATAGGGTGGGAGGTGGGGGAAGTGAATGTGTTCTACATATGGGAAAAAGAAAGAAACTGATACTTGGTGACCAGTAGAATAGACTGTGGAAGAGACTGCTAGTAATCATAAATATCAATTTCTCTCATTCCTAACACATAGATACATTAATTACTCTGCAATCCTTGCATCTAAGCGAAACCACATGATTGAGTTCTGACCAACAGAGCACAGTTATAGGCATTGATGTGCTTGTAGATGTTTAACAATGTACTCTCCAAAAAACAAATATGCATATGTACTTGGGTTTCATATAAATTTACTGATATAAAGGATGTGTAGCATATCTTCATAATTTTAAAAAGGTAATACACTTCATTGTAATTTCCATATAGCCTATTGATTCTCTCAGAATGCTTTTGTTGATTTTTTCTCCTTTATTTTTTTAAAAAAATTTATTGTTGAAAGTATTACATATATTCCCTTTTCCCCCCATTGACTCCTTCTAGCCCACCCCTGCCCCCTGCCTCAGGCCTTCACCACCCTATTGTCTGTGTCATTGGGTTATGCATATATGCGTAGAAGTTCTTTGGTTGATCACAAGGCCCCTAAAATCCTGTAATTTCCTCAATAAGGACACTAGGATCATCTTCTAATGAGGCAACTCAGGGTGGACTTCTGGATAACTCATGGATGGGGGTTGGTCATCAGAAAGACCAAGCCATGATTAGAAGCTTGGAATTTTCAGCCCTAAATCCTCCAGAGAGGGGAGAGGGGCTGGAGATGGAGTTAATAATTGCTCATGCCTATGTGAGGAAGCCTCCATAAAGTCCCAATAGTAGGGGGTTTGGGGAGCTTCCAGGTGGGTAAGCACATCCACACTGGGAGGATAATGCACTCCAACTCCATGGGACAGAAGCTCCTGTGCTCAGGACCCTTTCATTTTTATTTTATTTATTTTTTATTTTTTAATTTTTTAAAAAATATATTTTATTGATTTTTTTACAGAGAGGAAGAGAGAGGGATAGAGAGTTAGAAACATCGATGAGAGAGAAACATCGATCAGCTGCCTCTTGCACACTCCCTACTGGGGATATGCCCGCAACCAAGGTACATGCCCTTGACCGGAATCGAACCTGGGACCCTTGAGTCCGCAGGTCGACGCTCTATCCACTGAGCCAAACTGGTTTCGGACTCAGGACCCTTTCGGATCTCGCCCTATGCATTTCTTCACCTGGCTGCTCATCTGTGTCCTTTATGGTGTCCTTTATCTATACTAATAAAAGGGTAATATGCTAATTAGACCGGGAGACCTTCCGGATGTCCTTCTGGACAAAGCCATGGTGGCAGGGCCAAGGCAGAGGCAGTTAGGGGTGATCAGACTGGAAGGGGGAACAGTTGGGGGCGATTAGGCCAGCAAGCAGAGTGGTTAGGGGTGATCAGGCAGGCAGGCAGGTGAGTGGTTAGGAGCCAGTGGTCCTGGATTGCGAGAGGGATGTCTGACTGCCTGTTTAGGCCCGATCCCTATGGAATTGGGCCTAAACGGGCAGTCAGACATCCCTAAGGGGTCCCAGATTGGAGAGGGTGCAGGCCAGGCTGAGGAACATCCCCTCCTCCCCACCCCCCGTGCATGAATTTCGTGCACCAGGCCACTAGTTATAAAATAAGCCAGTAAACATAAGTGTTTCCCTGAGTTCTGTGAGCAAATTAATCAAACCTGAAAAGGGGGTTGATGGACCCTCCAATCTATAGCTGGTTATTGGCAGAAGCATAGGCAATAACCTGAGCTTGTGACTGTGTCTGAAGTGGGGGTGAAGAGGGGCACTCTTGTGGGACTGAGCCCTTTGTCTTTGTGAATCTGATGCTTTCTCCAGGTACATAGTGTCAGAATTGAGCTAAATTGTAGGACACCCAGCTGGTGCTGCAGAGAATTGCTTGGTGTGTGTGGGGAAAAACCTCCACAGAAGCATTAGAAGTGAAGTGCTTTGTGTGTGCATAGTAAATAAAGGCGACTAACAGGAGAAACACACCATAGGGAAGAACTGGGTTTCCCTACATGGGAAGGAAAATAGCTGTATTTCCCTTACAGTAAGGTATGAGGGGGTAAAATTGTGTGAACAATACTAATGACATACTGAGGATTTTGGACTATATTCTGCACACAAGGAGGGAATCGTGGTAGGGTTTTCACTTATGTTAGAAAGACAGCACTCTGGCACTTTAAAGGGCTCACATACAGAGGGAAGAATTGTAGGCAATTGGGAGGCTTATGTACTAGTCCAGGTGAGTCAAGGGTCTGAAACAGGACTGGGGGAATGGAAGGGAAGAGGCGGCCATGAAACTGTGGGAAGGCATATCCACAGGACTTGCTGACTGACTGCATGTGCATGTGTTGAGGGCTGTGAGGACAGGGGTGCACTGTAGAAGACCCCCATGTCTGGAGCCTATGGGAGCTGCTCGATGGGGGCAACTTTACTCAAGATGGGATAGGTGAGCAAGGAGATGTGCACTCAGTTCTGTAAACACTGACCTGGAGAGGCCACTGGGCAGATCCAGATGGAAATAAGACACACAGAGATACAGCCTCAAATTTCCATTTCTTGGGTAAGTCAATGAAACACACATTTGTTGAGTCTCTACTACATGCCAAGAGAAGAACCTAGGTTTTGGCCACGTTGGGGTTCATGGTCCAGGGAGTTCTTTAGGAAAAGCAGTCTTGGGTTTAATGGAAACATAACCCCAAAAAGGGACTTAGTGAAAAAAATTAAAGAAATATGTTTAAATGAGTCTGATAAATAAAGTTAAGCCCCCCCCCCACATTTTTATTGATTTCAGAGAGGAAGGGAGAGGGAGAGAGCAAAGAAACATCAATTATGAGAGAGAATCATTGACTGGTTGCCTTCTGCACAACCCCTACTGAGGATTGAGCCTGAAACCCAGTCATGTGCCCTGACCAGGAATCAAACTGTGACTGACTGGTTCATAGGTCAGTGCTCAACCACTGAGCACACCAGTTGGGCAGTAAAGATCTTTTTGTTACAATTGCAACACACCATGCTATTGCAAGATCGAATAAACAGACACACTAGTGTATTACTATTGGAAGTAAACTGGCATATGGTTTGGAAAGTAATTTAGAAATTTATGTTAAGAGCCTTAAAAAGAATTATACTCTTTAAATCAGTAATTCCTCAGACTATTTCAGAGGAAATAATCTCTAATTTTAAAAAGCTTTCTATACAAAGGTATTCATCACAATGGTATTTGTGATAACAGTTTGAGAATTAGTTAAGATGCCCAGTTACAGTGGAATGGCTTAGTAAATTATGACAAATCTTAGCAGATTTGGAATATTAAACAGCCATTAAAAATAATGTTTGTCCTGGCCAGGTGATTCCACTGGTTGGAGCATCATCCTGTACACCAAAAGGTTTTGGGCTTAATTCCTGGTCAGGGCACATACCTAGATTATGGGTTCAATCCTTGGTCAGGGCACATGTGGGAGGTGACTGATGGGTGTTTCTCTCTCACATCTATGTTTCTCTCTCTCTCACTCTTTCTCCCTTCCTCTATCTCTCTCAAATCAGTAAACATATCCTCAGGTGAGGATAAAAAACAACAACACAATTTGACAAAATCAACAAATAAGCAGAACAGAAACAGACTCAGATACAGCAGACATTTTGATGGTCGCCAAATGTGAGATGGGGAGGAATGGGTGAAAAAGGTGAAGGGATTAAGAAGTACAAATTGGCAGTTACAGAATAGTTACAGGGATGTAAAGTATAGCAGAGGGAATACAATAATACTGTTATAACTGTATTTGGTGTTAGATGGGTACTAGATTTATCGGGGTGATCATTCAGTAAGTTACATGTCTAACCACTAGGATGTACACCTGAAACTAATATAAAATTGTACATCAACTGTAATTGAAAAATAAAAAAAATTATATAAAGTAAAAAAAAATGATGCTTGAAATAAGTTTACTTATGTCATAATGGTAAATAGGAAAAATGATTTTCGGTATCACCACAATTGAATAAAATAAAGTCAAAAACCCATGTATAGAAAAAGAACAATGTCTAGAAGGAGACACAATAATTTTAATAGTGGCTGTTTTTAAGAGTGGCACTAGAACTTAGTTTTTCCTTATTTGATTCATTCTTTTGAATCTCCTCAAGTTTTCTCTCATTAGCACTTAATGACTATTTAATCAGAAAAATAAGCCCTAACTAGCACATAGAGAAAGAAGACCAATGAGGACCTAGTGGCACCTTGCTCTGGGCCTTGCAGGATGCAGAGGTGGGTCTGGTTGCTTTGAGCTCTGCAGAGACATTTGAGGCACCAGGTTCTCTGAACAAATGCCCAGATGCTAATAAGATGCCCCTTGAGTGGGTCTTCCATTGGTATTCTCCCCTATTCAGTGTCTGCTTTGCAAAAGGTTAGATCACCTAGCGAAAGTACTCTCTGTACATCTTCACGCAGGGATACTGACTGCTGCCAGAACTAGCAATTTCCTGGGAACTGTGTCTTTTCCCTTTTCCCTGCCCCAGCTTCTCAGACTCAGACTCGCAGGTTGGGGAGGGGAGCAGGAAGCAGGCGATAGCTCTGAGACACCCCATAAGCCCATAAAGTCTGAAAGGTTAAGCAAAGACTGAGGCATGGAGAGTGAAAATTCTCCATTCAACAATAATCTCTCCACCTCCTCCTCACACGTCCTCTTAAAATGGAAAGAAAAGGGTGCAAGATGACATTAGGCACTTTAAAATATGCAAAATTAGGAGCTGGTGCAGACCTCATTAACACCCGCCTCCAACATCATTAAGATGTTTCCAAGAAAATTAATTGAAAGACTCATTAAAAATAAATTAAGAAAAATGTGTTGCAGAGCGCCTGCACTCAGCTCATAAATCACAGCTCAGAGCTTCGGCCCGCTGCTCCCGCAATTAACTCCAACCTATTTGTTTTATTCTGACTGTGAAAATTAGAAAGCAGACGTGGAGATTAGATTAGGGACGTCTGTCAAGCGGAACTTGAAGTGAATATTTTAGGATACAAAATGGAAACCAGGAAAACAAAGAAAGCAGAGATTTCATTCTGAGGAGCTCGTCTTTGAAAAGTGACAGGCAGATGAAGGGTGTTTGGAGGGACAGCGTGGGGAAGGAATCCATGCGCTCAGGAGGCAGGAAGGCGGGGGAGTGGAACAGGGGGCGGAGGGAAGAATAGACGTTTCAACTATTCTGACCAGGAACAGCACAATGTACTTGCATTATAAATGCAAACAGATCGACATCTCAGTAAAGATGGCATAGAGACATAAAATAGGTGTTCCTGATAATACTGGCATATATCATATTTTAATGTTTAGACATAGAGCCATTTGGCCTAATCACTCACAACAGTTACTGGTCTCCTGCAATATGTTATGTACCAGTGATGACTACATGCTCCTCTGTGCGATATGAAATATGTCATCCCTCGTGTATCTCTTGCTCAACAACACAATCAACAATTATTGAGTAGCAGGTACTTTGCTGGCCTAACTCATATATGTAATCTCATTTAACTTTCATATCTTCCAAGAAGAAAACTTTTACAAGATGTGCAAACTGAGGTTCAAAGTATGGTGATAGGCATGGGAGTTACGTGGCCAGTAAACGGCAGAGTTGGGATTGCACCTCTGGTGTTTTAAATCTGATTGGTGCAGCCCTCAATGACATACCTTCTTTTCACTCAAAAGTACATACTGGGTCACTGTATTTTTTTCTTTTTCTTTTTTTCCCCACTGTATTTTTTTCTAATTAGAAATCCAAAATTTATATACTGAAATTTATATAAAAATTATATACATATTAGTTATATAGAAAACAAATGTATATACTAAAAGAATTTATATAATAGGAACAAATTTGGTCTGTGACCCTGGTTCCTGGCACACAGCTCCTAAAACCCTTGGAATCTCAGGTGTACAAATATATATTTTTATTTCAGGTATACAGCATAGTGGTTAGACAATTATATAATTTATAAAGCGATCCTCCTGATAATTCTAGTACCCACCTGGCCCCATACGCAGTTATTACAATATTATTGACTATATTCCCTATGGTGTTCTATACATCCAGTGACTATTTTGTAACTTCTTACTCCTTTCAACTTTTTCACACATTCCTCCCAGCTCCCTCCCATCTAGCAACCTCAGTTTGTTCACTGAATCTATGAGCCTGTTTCTGTTTTGCTTGTTCATTTATTTTGCTCTTGGGATACCCATATGGTATTTGTCTTTCTCTGTTGGACTTATTTCACTTAGCATAATATCTTCTAGGTCCATCCATGTTGTTGAAAATAGTAAGATTTCATTCTTTTTTATGGCTGAGTAATATTCCATTGTACATATGTACCACAACTTCTTTATCCAATCATCTATTAATGGGAACTTGGGTTGCTTCCATATTTTGGCTATTGTAAATAATGCTGCAATTAACATAGGGGTGCATATATCTTTTTGAATTAGTGTTTTGTATTTCTTTGGATATATTCCTAGAAGTGGAATAGCTGGGTCATAAGGTAGTTCCATTTTTTATTTTTTGAGGAACCCTCGCACTGTTTTCCACGGTGGCTGCAACAATCTACAATCCCACTAACAGTGCATGAGGGTTCCCTTTTCTTCACAACCTCGCTAACACTTGTTGTTTGTTGACTTATTGACGATAGCCATTCTGTGGGTCACTGTATTTTTTAAACCTCAAACTAGAAAGCCTTTATGTTTTTTCCTTCCTTCCTTCCTTCCTTCCTTCCTTCCTTCCTTCCTTCCTTCCTTCCTTCCTTCCTTTTCTACTTCCACAAAGACTTATTGCAAACTCACAGTATGCCAAGCACAGTACCAGGTCTGGTGGGGTATAATGGTGGTCTTGTCGAGTTTGGAGAGACAAGCATTGGATAAGTCACTGCAAATGTAAGGGCTGCTGCAAAGGACATGCTAAGAACATTGTACAATAGGAAGCAGAGACTGTGCATCCTGCAGGTCAGTTATTGAATGCTACTGTGTACTTGCACTGAGGACCCAGACGTTGCACTGTGGGCTCTCCTACTTCCTAGCTGTGAGACCTTGGATCAGTTATTTAACCCCTCAGTTTTCACATCTATAGAATGGGGACAATACTAGTACTTACCTCAGAGTTTTCTTTTGAGGGTGAAATGAGAAAATCCATTAGAAGCCCTTAGCCAAGTGCCCGGCTCAGAGTAAGCACTGAGTAAATGTCACCTGGTATTATTTCGAGGTGACATTTAAGTTGGCTCTTAAAAGAGCAGTAGGAATTTAATCAGAGCTCCATTTCTGGGGACAGCGTCAGCCTTACGGGTGGCATTTAAAATTATGTGTATCTTTCAAATAAAAGAGGGAGTGAATAATCTTGGATAATAAGAGCCAGGTCAGGCTGTCATGACACACAGCCTCACTGGACGAAAACGTCTGCTGCTCCGAGCTGCAGAATGAAGAGCAGAATGCCGCAGGGCGAAGAATAGGTAGCAGCTTTGCTTCCTTTCCACCAAAGCATCTCAAAGGCACTGGGGCAAAAAACCCATGCACAAAGGAGAAAGGTTACGGCTGAGGAGGTGTATCCTGTCACAGAATTTTTGCAACTCCTTCCTACCTTGCCTGGGAAACAGTTATGGATCAGTAGTTAGTGGACCGGCATCAGCAGCCTTCGGAAATTCAGTGATAGTGCAGTAGACTGTAGTTTACTTTTCATTCTGTTTTAATATAGCTTTCAAAAGATTGGGTATAATTATTGGCTATAGGTCTGTTGGCCTATCCTTATTTGTAAGGCTGTGATAACTGAGAAGAAGCAAATACCCAAGCTGATGCTCAGCTGGCTGTTCTGATATGGTTCTGACAGTTGTTTGTGGTTGGTGTTCCTGATGGACAGTCAGCAATTGCGCTGTAAGGAGTTATTCAGTATTTCGAATATCACCCATTCCAATAAACAAGACTGGACCAAAGCAAAGTTTGAAATATAGAAAATTTGAGAATAAAATATTTCCTAATTAGTCAGAAAATTACTAGCTAACATTAGAAATCACCTTTGGAAGGTTTCTATATCTTAAATCTTTAAAACCTGCCAAAACAGGGGAGGGTAAGGGCATGAGTGGGGAGGCTTGGGGGGTAATGGGGGGGTGAGGACACATAGGTAATACCTTAATCAATAAAGAAATTAAAATAAAAAAATAAAAATAAAACCTGTCGAAGGGCAAGTATCTGGGAAGGGCAATATCTGGGAAGGGTAACATAGTAAGTTCTTACGAGGCAGGATGGATTTCTCACCTGCTCTTGATGGCAACCTTTGACTGTGGAGAGGAAGTAAGCACACATGGCCCTGATAGCAGGAGAGGGGTACTATATTGAGCTCTCCCAAGCTGAGAAAACACACACAAACTATTTAAAAAATTTACAAATGGCTGGACTTATGATACCAACATTTGAGAAGTATAATCTTTAACTGTCCTCTCCTTGGCCCCATGTCGAAGTAGGTACCGTGTTCTGTGGATTCTACATCGTCCATGTCTTCTACATCCATCTCTCTAGTCCATCCCCCTTTGCCCACATTTGTCTCTTGTCCCTTGGGCTCTTGCAAAAAACTCCTACTAAGTTTCCTCTCCTCCAGTATGACCTCCTTTACTCCACTGACAGGCCTATTGTCCCATAACATAGATGTAATATGTCATTCCTCTGCCTCAGGCATTTGATTTCTGTAGAATGAAATCCAAGCTTCTCAACTTGGCTGCCTTGAATCCAGCCACAAGTGATCTTTTCAGGCATATCTCTCACTACCTCCTCCTTTACTAATTACACATGTTTTACTCCCCCCGCCAAGCAGATCACTTACTATTTCTCAAGCACAACCTGCATGTTTCTCATGCCTGTTTCTCCCCCATTACCTTTGTCACACCTGCCTCAATTCGTCTCTGGTTAACAATTTTAACCTCATCTTCAAAGCCCAGCCACACACACATTTCCATAAACCTTTATGACTTTGCCTTCCCCAACCTCAGAGAGAAGTCATTTATTTTCAGAGTTTGCACAGTGCCTGCCAATACTTGTTGAATGATTGAATAAACTTCCAAATAGCAATGATCACAATGCCGTTACAACTCAATTGGTTGCAATATGTGCATTGGTCCGTTACCTCACTAGATTCCAAGCTCCTGAAAGACATGAACCATATCTTGTTTGTGTTTCCCATAGAACATATACCTTGCACACAGTAAGGGCTCCTTAAATTTTGTTATATTTAATTAAAGTGAAATTTAAGTGCTTTGACATATCTCATTTGTTCTGGGTTACCTATAAATAAATATAGTTTTACTCTTGATAATGGAGATTTAATGGCACCTGTGGATTAATTTACTTGTGAAACACAGTGGCGGAGCTGAGGCCATCTCCCCAACTTCTGGTCCAATGCTCTCTGATCCTTTGTAATTTATCCACATATCAACATTCCTCAGAGAACTAGAGCACTTCACAATAGTTATTTCTTTACCCAGAGCCATGGTTGGCAAACTGCAGCTCGCGAGCCACATGCGGCTCTTTGGCCCCTTGAGTGGGGCTCTTACACAAAATACCACGGCCTGGGCGAGTCTATTTTGAAGAAGTGGCGTTAGAAGAAGTTTAAGTTTAAAAAATTTGGCTCTCAAAAGAAATTTCAATCATTGTACTGTTGATATTTGGCTCTGTTGACGAATGAGTTTGCCGCCCACTGACCCAGAGGAAGACAACCTACTGGAGAAGCAATGTCTGAAACCACACACCCTTCCCCGCATCTCAAATGATGCACAGATGATAAATCTGTGCTGCTCATACACGGAACACCTTGTTTTCACTTTCTCTCTGAGATCAAGCTCATGATCTTGGGTCACTCTTTCATCTCAAGACAGCAGGGATTTTAAGAAGTTGATAGCCCCTCACAAAATCCTAGACGCTCTTATGTGGACAGAATCCTGTCCACGTAGCCTATAAAAGTTGGGTGAGTAGTCACATTTCAAGAAAGAAGGCTGGGTTGCTGATAAACAAATCAGCACAGTTTGTTCTTTTACTTAAAGACCACATGTGCATGAGTGCATGTGTGTACACACACACACACACACACACACACACACACACACACACACACATCCCTAATAGCCATCTTCAGGGGCCAAAGTGTTTCTAAGCTAACTAATAATGATTCTTCGTGATGCTTGGCCCAATTTCTTCCAGGCAGTGCTGTATTTCCACCGAACAGGGTCATTCCCAGCAGGAGAGTATACCCTATGCTATGGAATCTACCCTTTCTATCAAATTGCATATTTTTATGCTTTATTTTCCAATGGGGCTGGCCCAGGCTTTGTGAGTAGTGAATGAGTATTCCATCGGGAACTCTTTGGTTATAAGATTATTTTGGGTTGTGGCTATCTTTTGATACCTCATAGGCATTATCTAGTGTTTTCCTGCAATAATAATTAGAGCAATTAGCATAGCCAGTGGCTTTGGACTGATTTACTCTCTTAAGCTCATATGCAGGTAGGAAAAATGTTCCTTTCCTGGTTTTGTCAGGGTCCAAATGATGCCCACGTTTCCA